>NC_143397.1:156873668-157176699 GCF_052110815.1 Crocodylus siamensis | reverse complement strand
TGTGGGAGGGGACTTGAGTCAAAAGGACAGCCCAGGAGAGAGGTTTTGGTACAGAATTTCTTACAAATCTCTGCTTCAGTTAGTTTATAAGGTGCTACCCTACCCTGCTTTCTACCTGACTTCAGACTAGCATAGCTAACTCCCCGTCTTTGATTCTTGGTTTGTGTATTGTGAGAAAATTCAACAAAAGGGGGAGACAGTCTTAAACAGAATGAGATAATCTTGTTTATTGTGATACCGTAAAAGTATTCTCCTTTCTAAGTTTTATGAGACTTGAAGAACTTGAGGGCACAAATAGTTCACAAGTGTAGGCTCAGCACAAAAAGTATTGTAGACCAACTGAATAGTTGGAGAAAAGTATCTTAGCAAGCTTTTGGGTTGAAAACCCTTCATTAGGCTGAAGAAGCACCTGCAGTTGGCATGTGCTCTTCCTGGATGGAAGGCATAGTAAAGAGGCCATGGGCTGGCATGCAATGCAGGCAAGAAGCCAGTCAGTGAAAATGGAAATGGAAGCATCAGGGGTGAGAGACAGGCTGGGGTAGGGAAGAGGGATGTAGCAGATAAAAGTGGAGAGGTACCTGGGGAACCAGATGTCTGGCAGGTTGTAGTGTGTTATAATTCCAGTATCTATATTAGAGGGCTGGCCATCCACAGGAAGCACCTCCCCAATGCTCTGGGTGACCTCACTCAGCTTGGGAATTCACTCCCCTGTATGCCCACCTTTTCCCCACTGCTCCAGGGTGGCCTGCTTCTGCTTTGGGGGGATGGGGGCTTTTGAGCCAGAGGGGGACTTCATTTGGGCACACTCCCACTGGTGCCAGGCTGAGGAGGAGCAAGGGCAAGAGGATGGTGTCTGTGGAGATACATTAGCATCCCAGTGGTGCTCATGCATTATGCTCCCTTGCCCCAGCTGGTTTTGGCTCAGCAGTGCAGGCAGGTAGCACATGTGGGATCATCTTCTACCTCAAAATGATCCCATACCACACTACCTCCTCATCTCTGGGGCTTGGGTGGGGCCCTATCACCTCCTCAGCAGGCAGAAGCACAACAACAGGAGGACCTGAACCAGCTTCCCCCAAAGTCTCCTCCACAGTCCCTTCTGGGGAAGGGGACCTGCCTCTAGGGGAACTTTGAGGGGTGTGGAGCACAAACTCTGCTTCCCCCTCCTCCTCAGAATTTGTTGGCCTATCAAGCTGAGGTCCTCTTCTTCAAGACTGAGCTCCTCTAAGACTGGGAGTAGAAGGCTCATGCTGGGACCCCTACAAACAAGTAGACTGAACACTATGATGCAAACACTTCCTACCTTCATGGACTAATGGAAAAGGCAAACACAATTTTATAGGGGAACCAGGGGAACAATGACACACATGAGAAAGAGGTTGTATCTATTCTGTGACACTATAATTGCCATATGTGATGTAAAGATGGCATTCATGGCTGTGGTACCTAAACAGATGTGTTTCATGCTTTATAACCTTTCATTACTTTCCTTGGTAGTTACCAAATTCATAAGCTGAGCTCTTTTATTTGGTAATAGAGAGTCCCTAAGGACTCTCTCAACAGCTCATCTCCAGAGGGTGACAATCCTCCTTATTTCTGTTGTTTTTGTCATCAGTTCCTGGGCTCTTTCTTGCTCCCTTCAACTTCTTTGGTATCTCCACAACCACTCGCATAGGCGTTGCTGGGGCAACTATCCAGTGAATTTAGGATTATTCATGCATTCCTGGAAATAAATTGGTTTATATTGCTTGTCATTATGTGTTCAAACTTATTAAGATAATTAATATGCTCACTAAGTATATTGTAAATATGATGGTTGGTTTTGCCTATCTCTGAACACACTCACCTACATGCAGTTTTCATGGATATCTTTAAAAGTCCCTATAAGTGGTGTTAATCTTCATAGTGTAAGAGTGATGTTGTAGCCAGATGTTCCTGAAATTATGTGAGAAGCAAGGATATATATTAGGATCCTTAGGATATTTTTTACTGGACCAACATAGATGGACATATTTGGTCCAATATTACCAATATTTAGAGACACTTTTAAAAATAGCTATGAAAATTGTGCGTGTGTTCAGGGATAGGCACAACTAACCAACCTATTTGTAGTATATTTAATTATTAGTCTATATAGTTGATCTAATAAAAGATATCACCCTAAGAAATCCTTGACTCTGACTTCTGGATCTCATATCTTCATCAGAAAAAGAACCAATTTGCTATTTGCATTCAATTTGCTATGACAAGGTAAGAAATTATGAGGGGGGGGATGTTAAATTCAAATGACAGATTTGTTACATCTTAAAAAAATGATTTCTCTCTCCACTTAAATATTTATCCCAAGTAGTTCTGGGAGTCTATGGATTGAAATGAGAAATCAATAGCTGTCCTGTATAACAAAACTGATACCTGAAGAAATACTTCAAGGATGAAATACCCTACAATTTTTTTGTGCCATTAACTTTTTTCAGTGTTTATTTTTATATTGATCTTCACTGTGCTTTGAGCTGCCTTTACACTGTTCTTGTTGTTTTTTCCAGTGTTTTTATACCATTTTAATAAACATTATGTCATTTGCACTCCTTCAAGAAGTTGATCAGTTTTGGCTGGACTTTAGTTCTTTACAGATCATCTGCTTTGCATTGTCAAGATGGCAAAAATAACAGCAAGACTAAACTTAGATTTAGTCAACCACCTCAGTTCAAAGTAATTATCCATCAAACATGTAGTTTGTTTTCCGTCAAATGAACTTTAATGTTTATTAATATTCTTAAATGTAAAGGTAACGTATGGCAGAGCAGGCTGTGCTAAGTAAGTGTAGATTCCTTTGAGAAATGTTTTGAGCAAGTTATGATGAATCGTATATTCCCCTATCAAAGAAAAACTACTGAAACAAACAGGAAAAAAATGAAATAATCTTCATGGTTCCTGTATTAACAATTTAGATTTTCACTTTTGAGTGCTGACATGCAGTTCATGGAGCCGACTGTCAATTACACAAAAAGCAGAAAACAGATTTCTTTTCAGCACCGAAGTTAGAAAAGATTCAAAACAAAACAAAAATGCTCCCCCACAAAGAAACAATATGTAAAACAGGATGGACTGAATGTCAAAATAGAAATTTAAAGTTATTGGATTATTGTACTATACTACTTTTCACTGATATTTTCTTTGTCTTGCTGAACAAGTGTATTTTTCAAATTGTCTAAATGATCACTTGGTTCACTCTTCTCTAAAAGTCAAGTGTATTGTAATCTTGGACAGGCATGAACTGTCTTTGAGTAATGAAGAGAAGTGTGAGTTAGTGCCTCAAAGAAATGGCATGAAAAGTGACTGCCAGGATGCTGTTAACTTCTGCTGTCATTGGAATTCAGTGTTACTGCTGTGTGCTTTAAAATAGGAAAGGAATAGAGAAACATAACAAGGAAAAAGTAAACAGTGCAAAGATAAAAAGGCATTTACACTGCGTTGGAGATTTTTTTTTCTCCCCTCCCTGATCCTTTTTATAGTCCAGCAGAGAAATATGCAGCAGTTGTACCTGTGTACACAGACATATTGATGCTACAGGGAGGAACCAGGCAGGATAACCAGCTATTAGGAGCAGTACACACGTAGCTGAAGTAGAAATTACCACACTGAGGAGGTGAGGATTTGCCTCTTCTCATCAGACCACTAAAACCAAAACCGTTGAGATGCGACGCACACAGCTGCTCCCTACCTGCTTTCCACTGTGAGAAAAAACTAGGACCCAAATGATGCCTTGTGATTTGTCATTTAGGGACAAAAACTGCAGAGAGGACCCAGTCAGAGACTCCATAATCAGAGCATTGCAGAAGTACCTAAAACAGAGTCCTTGGCCTATTCAGACAACTTCTGACAATTTTGATTGGACTTTCTTTTCCCTATGCCGTATTGGATTTCCTTGTCCTCAATTCTCCTCACTTTTATACCATAAAGTCTCTCCTGTCCTTTTGCCCCTATATTTGCTTCCCTTCAATGTTTCCTTCTCATTGGTTACCATCACATTTTTCAGCCTGCTATCATCCTTGTCTTTTTATAAACTATTGGATCTTCCAAATCAAAGCCCAAGTGACTGACTGAAGGTCACTCATAAAATTTTTGATAGGGACAGGACCCCAAACCAGATTTTGGACTCCCAGGTCAGTGCCATAGCCACAAAAACTCTGTTCTCTTCTTGCTTTAGAGTTATATGTAGTGTTAAATACAGGCAGAGAAAACTATATGCTGCTACAGGGACTGTCTACTGTTCTTTATGGGTAAAGTGGCTGGCACTAAGGGCCCCCCACTCTTGATTTGTCCTAAGGCACTGTCATAGTACATAGGATGAATAATAGTGCTTATAAAGCTGTACATAGATTCATACATTGTAAGGGAAACTATGAATCTGCTTGTCATGTATGTGACAAGCAGATAACATTTAGTTTTAATATACCTGGTAATCAAGCAAGTCAGAAGACTCACCTGAGAATTTCTAAATGAAGCAAGATGGAGGAGGAAGAGAAAAATACATACCTAATTCTGCTTATTGCTTTGTACGGCCTCACCTCCTGAGATTGAAATGACAGAACAGGCTCTTCAGGGACAGATTTGTAGCTGGAGGAAAACTGACAAATCTCCACTGTGGTCAGGTACGGACATTACACTTTTACCAGTGTTAAGTGATTGGAAACCAATCTATACCCATAACAGAACAGAAGTTCGGCACATACCGACTGGTTCAAAAAAGGTGGAACCCGGTCTAAGATTCCCTGCCACCAAAGGGATAATGTATGTTCTGTTCACCACCAACCTAAACTATGTTGCATACAGAAAACCACGTAACAGATCTGTTCCACCTCAGGTTTTTTGAATGTCTGTATCTAGCCCATGATAAATGTGGGAGATTATCCAGAGGCTTCCTTTGTCAAATTCATCCCTAGTTTAACTCCATTAGTTTAATCAAGTCACATCAGGCCTATTTTAAAGTGATCTGATAAAAAAATTATTTATCCAGGCCTCCAAACTGTGCTTTCAATCTCAGCCTATGTCTAACTCTAGATAGACCTCTAAAACAAGAAAAGGACAGTTTTTTTTGTGGCTAGGCTAGGCCACTGACCTAGGAGGTAAACTCTAGTTTTGGTTCCTGTCCCTGCCAGAAACTTCTTGTGTGACCTTTAGTCAGTTACTTAGGCTTCGCTTTGGAAAGAAAGAAGCACATACCTCGTGGGAGCAGGTGTGTATGTGTTCTTATGTACTTCTATTGGACTACCCGCATACTTAAAATTAGAATTGCACTTAAGTGTCTTCTTGAACTAGGGCTTTAATCTCTTTGAGCCTCTCTTTCCATGTGAAAAATGGAGATAAATGCACTTCCTATCTCAAGCTTGTATATTTAGTTTGTAAACTTTGTAGCACAGGGATTGCCTCATGTTGTGAATTAGTAAAGTATTTAGCACAAAAGGACAGTGATCTTAGTTGCTGGTTTTATTTTGTGCTGTAATAAGGGATATATACAAGTATAACCAAGGTTAGGTCAACCTAAATACCCAAGTGTGCAGGCATTTTTCAGGGCTTAAATCACCTAAAAAATTGTGTGCTCCTTAGGTGACCTAACTTTAGATCAATAAAGAGTTAACCTGATTCATGAAGGGTTAACCTGACCTAGTGAATGCCTGCATGCTTTCATAGCACAGCCTCGGTGCTATGCTGTTCTTATCTCCCCCACATCTTGACCTGCCTACTTTTTAGTCCCCCAACTATCCGTTACATCCTGCCAGCCCCTGTTTAAAGTTAGCTGCTTAAACCTAAACTGGATGTGGTGAATGCTTGTTCACACCCATAAATGCTAGAAAGACAGGGAAAGATGAAAGGAGGATGAGCAACAAGAAGGGATAACAAGTTTAGTTCAATAGCTCTTGTCCTTTTAAGGTTCTAAGTACTTTTTCCTAGTAGATTTTTTTTGTTACATACTAAGAACAATTCTTGATTCTCTTTTCACATTCACCTGCATAGGAGTCACTCCACAGAAGTCAGCACAGTTGCAGTGATGTAAGTAAAGATAAGTTGTCTGGACATGTGAAAAAGTCACAAGGAAAACTGGACAATTAAATGTTTCTGGTAATATTCACAGAATTTGAAATGAATGTGTCAACCTTTTTTGCATTGTTCTTGTGTTCAATTTCTATGAATGTTCAGGCACTCTTTGTTTCTTGTGTGCTTACAGAAAGTGGATTTTCAACTTGTATTCTAAAGTACTTTGGATACTTTACATCTGATTGGAACTTGTCAGAATAGCATGATTAAAAGGGCCCCAAAAGTCTTCACCCAAACACTTGCATTTTAAATGAGCTGGACTAGAACTTGATATCTTTCAAAAATAGGGCTACACCTGAAAATACAGCTTGTATGTGTGAATGTGACTAGAGAAAAAAATTAAAGGTGAATGCATCCATCCATTAAATCATATAGGAGTCAAATATTTCTATGAAAATTTTCAGGCAAGATGGAGGAAGTTCAAAAATATTAAAATGCTTGACTTTAAAATTTTAGAGCTAGGTATGAGATAGATTAGATCGGAGTGGGCAAAATATGGCCCATGGGCCAGATCCAGCCCACCAGGACATTCTATTTGGCCCACAGTGCCCACCCCCATTAAAATATATACATATATATATTTATCTGCTTCTGGCTGCCTGTCAAAGATGATAGGAGACAGGGGCAGTAGGACCCAGAAGGAGCCAGCAGCAGGACACAGCAGACCAGCCCCACCCCACCTCCAGTCATTTCCCTGCCTTCCTGCCCTCGCACTGCTTCATCACCACATGGCTCCCAGCTTTATCACCAGACTGCAGGAGCACAGGGCCAATGCTGGTACCCTGGGGGGGGGTGTAGGAAGGAACTTTGTGTGTGTGTGTGTGTGTGTGTGTAGGGAGGGATTGTGTGTGTAGGGAGGGAGAGATTATGTGTGTAATTGTGTGCATTTGTAGGGTGAGTCCCACACGCAAACCTCACCATACACACATACCCCCTCACACTACCATACATGAATACCCCCATACCCACACCCCCTCACATACCCCAGACACCCTCCCCCTCAGACACAGTCCTCCACAAAACCCCATACCCATCTGCACCCCACATATCCACACACCCACATGCTCCCTCATCCCTGCAACACCTATCCACTCCCACAGGCAGGCCCACACCCTTACATATCCACACACCCACAGTCCCCCACAAACCTATACCCCCCTGTAATATATAAGCATAAGGCTTCATTTTAAGCTACTATATAAAATTATGTCTATGTATACTACACAAACATATATAAACCAGGACAAAAATATTTTTAAAAAACTGAATTAATGTGTTAGATATTCACTTTTTAGAATATCATTTGGTATTTTTCTGGTTCCAAGATGGCAAACTCCCTTGCTGAAAGGAGTACTTCTGGGTGTGTGGGGGGGGGGTGGGAAAGGGAAAGGGAACTTCTGGTGGCAAACGTAAGGGGTCAGGGGGTGGGACTTCCAGTCATAAGATGGAGACCAGTGGCGGGACACCAGTCAAGGGGCGGGGCTACCCATATGGCCCTGAACAGCTTGCTAAAACTCAGTAAGTGGCCCTCCATCCAAAATCTTTGCCTGCCCCTAGATTAGATCATAGTCACTTCTCCACATAACTTCTTTCATTGAGTAAGGTGCGATTATGCAATGAGAGAACAGAAACAAGTGCATGTGATTTAAATATCCAATTGCAATTAACCTCCATAGCTCAAATTTTGGAATCACTTCTGGAACACTGGCAATGAATTCCTTTTGATAAAACCACTGGATGGGTGTGTGGAGAAGCGGGGGATTAAGTAAATTCTGCTGATGAGTAAATTCATTATTAACTTGCAGCTACTATAAAAACATATCTTCTGGCAGAAGAAAAAAAACCCTTAAGTTAATGTGTTAGAGTTTTTTGCTAGCCACAATTGAAATGAATGGTGGCTGGCATTAGCCAGCTCTAGACCTAACAACTTCTGTTTACTAGAAAAGGAAGATCTTGTGATTTAAATTGCTGCTCAAAGACATAGGTTATCTGGCTTCTCATCCTGACTCAGCCATTGCTTTTAAAATGAAGATTGTCATAACCCAAAAGGTTACCTGGAAGCTAAATTATTGATGGCTATGAGGTGCTTGGTTACTATGGCACTAAGCACTATAGAAAAGACTAGAAATAAAGCAAAACCACCCCAAGATCTGTTCAGCAAGAAGAGGTAAAAGGAGGTATAGAGAGGAAGCTCATTGTAGATATTAGTGGTTCATTTTTATCAGCTGAGCTGTTTATCTACATCTTTCTCTCTTTCCATTAAAAAAAAAGGTTTTCGGGATATAGGGTTTGTTTGTGAGCTTTTTGAGATTTCTCTATAGGTTAAATTTTCTCCTGATGATTTAGCTTGCCCTGTCAGTGCTGTAGCCTAGTGATCTATTAACAAAAACTCCAAAAGCCTTTCTAGGGGTTTCCATGTGTCAGCTTTGAATTAACTTAATGGCTGATGAAAAATAATGTGTTGACTGGCTTAATAATGGACCCCTCTGATAAGCCATTTGTTAATGAAGAGCCTACTGCACTAGCTGTTCTTAAAGAAGAAAGAAGTTCCTACTGTGGAAGCAGATCTACTGTGTATATGTGACTTAAATGCCTTGAGTTTCACATCCTTATAATTACTGTTTGCAATTATGAATCTGATGCATCCTGCAGAAGCAGTGATACAGCACCGCTACAGGAATGTTTTTTTCTTTAGTAGTGGTTGCAGTAGTAGTAGTATTAGAAATATAATCACTAGCTTGTGGAATTTCATTTTAGACTTGTTTATCTGAACTCCAGCATTTCTAGTTTTATTAATTTACTATATGGAGTCCCCTGTGGTTCAGTTGTAGACTCTTTGTGTGCCACACAGGAGATCTGGGTTCAATTCCTGGATGCTTATACAAGTACAGCTCTGGAGGCACCAAGCTTCTGAATTTGGTCTGGCCTTTGGATTCTGTCTCAGTGACCTAAAGCAGGGATGGAGGGTCTGGGCAGCCTCCACTCCTCTAAAAAAAACTCCTGCCTAGGCATAAGCATTGAAGGTCTGGGCAACCTCTCATGCATACACCATGATCTGGAAAGAGAAATGGTTGCCAAAAAAAATTACCCTTATTAATTTGAATCTAAGATGATTCTACATTTAAGACAGCTTCCCAGTAATTAAATTGGATCCCCCGCTCCAGCCTCTGCTGCCACCTGTCCGTCCCCCCTGCTCCCCCCGCCAATCTCTGCTCCCTGCTTTCTTCCGTATTACTCTTGCTCTGCACCCACAGACTCTGTCCCCAGTCTAGCCTGGCCCCAACCCAGCCTCCATAGCAGCCATGTGGATTGCACACCACTGCTACAGGGCTGAGTTGGGGCTCAATGCCCCAGGCTGCAGTGTGCATGGAGCCTGCTGGTGCAGAACAAGAGCCAAGTGGGGATGGAGGGAGGCAGGTGAGGGGCACAGGTTGTATTAGGAAGAGATGGGGAGAAGAGACTGCAGGGAGGAGATGGCAGGATGCAAAGGGTATGGGTAGGGGCTGGAGCCCAAGCCACAGCAGTCACCTGCCCCCTCCCCTTACCCTCATATGTGTTTCTCAGATGAAGAACTCTTCTTGGGGGGAAAGGGGGAAGGGGACACTCATTTTAGAACTGAGTAAGTACAGTAGTTTTCTGTAGTACTTCAGATTCCTTTACCATACAACCTGGGGATCCAGGCTTAATTATAAAGTAATTATATAACATGCCATTTTATGGAATTTTTTCCTCCATGGGTCAAAAAACACTTTGGTGAAGCGGGAAATATGATTAGCGCCATTTAACAGAGGAGAACCAAGGCACAGGAAAGGTGAAGTGAACAGTGCAGGGTCCCTCAGTGAGCCAGCAGAAGAGACAGACAAAAAGCCCAATGTTCCTGAATTCCTATGCCTTCCCTCATAGGCATTTGCTTCAAGGTTTAGATACCAGTGGACTATATTTTGTCAGTTGCTCTGTTTATCTACATCTTTCTCTACTCCATTTTAAAAATCTTTTTGGAGATCTTTATTTAAAAAAAAAAGGGGGCCTTTTTGAGAGAGTTTTTCCTGCCACTGGGTGTGGCCTACTGATCCATTAACTCAAACCTGATTTGGTAGCTCCTCTGCCTTAGGAAAAGATGCAGCCTGTTCACTTCTCTCCCACCTCAAACTCTCATTTTGGATAGATTTGCTAATTAGGAAACTGAGACCATGGTTGTCAGTGGGATTAGGCTCGACTCAGTGGAATAATCCAAGAGGCAAAAGGTTTTGTTATACATACACAACTGTGCATATGTAACAATATCACTATGACTTTTTTGTACATGGGGACACTAAGGCACTGGAAGAGGAAGTGACTTGCACTATGATACATAACAAATTGCTGTCAAAGTTGGGGACAGTGTTCCTATTCTGCTCTTCCTGATCCAATGGGATCTGAAAATTGTGTCACTTGTACAGTTGATTATAACTTCAGTATCTGCAGTTCAGATTTTTTTTTAAGGAAAAATAAGAGCTGGTGTCTGCAGAAAGTAACACACACACACACTTTATTCTAATTGCATGTTGTAGAACATAAAATTATGTCACAAATGTCACATTCATGTTCAGTACTGTTCAAAATTAGGTAAAACTATTTAAAAGATATTTTTAATTGCTACGAAAAAGATCACTATGAAATGCCAAGGTTGTCTCACCTACTCTGCATTATGCTGTGATGTCTGTTTACCAGGCGAAAATGTGGTAGATATTGCAAATTTTATAGTTTATTCATTTGTTGCTGTTGCTGTTTCATGATTCCTAAGTAGTAATAATTTGTTTGGAGGTGATCATTTGCTTCATCAATCTCACCATAATTTAGAATAGAAACTCTTTTTGAAAGTGCTATTATAATCTGAGAAGTGACTTGGATTCAATGCAAAACTGGCAATTTTACTTGCTACACAGCATTTGCCTTACTTTTAACTTCAAAATAATCTTTCCTAGGTAGCAATGAAATACTATGGAAGAACATACTGCATTCATCAACAAAAATTATTGGCTAGACTCTAATTGCAGAAGGTGATACCAAAACAGAACACATTTTGATCTAAGCCTACACTCAGTGTGTGTTGTGTGTGTGTTTATATATATGCACGTATATGTACATATCAGTTTGCAAATCAGAAGATAGCTAGCAATTTTCTGATTTGTAAACCGCGTATATTTTATGTGGGAGTCACTGATGGTCACACAGTGTTCTTATGCTGTATAGGATGAACAAGGCAAAAAAAAGATTACTCTTTGTATTCCATGAAGGTGTCCCAAATGAGATTGACAGAGTTGATCATGACATGAATACAGGCACAGTTCCTCTGCCTGTAAGTTCTTTGCCTGTCTCCCCTAGGCCAGCAAGGACTAATGGCATATGCCAAATGTGTTCAAGACCTTCCTTCAGGGCAGTTGTACCCTAAGTACAAAAAGCTTATAATGTTACACCTAAGTAAAGGTTTTTTCCTGACCAAAACAGGTTGAAGCTTGTGGGGTGTGGAGGCTTATTCCATTGCATTTCTCCTCCACTGTTCTAGGGCCAGCCACTAAATCCAACTTCCTCCAAAGACTTCCTTTCCAAGAGACCTTTGCTAGCCCTTCATGGACACTATCTTAGGTAGTAACCTCCTCCTTGAGGTGGTCTTTCTCCCTGGAGAATTCTCCTAGTCAGTAGCAGCTCTGTGTTTTGGAGCTGTACATTAAAGGCACGAGTGAGGATAGTTATAAAAATGAAGGACCTCAGACAGTGATTGAATTGGAACGCTGTTTGTGAGAGAAAAAACAAGAAGACAAAGAACCTGAGAAAGAAGGTTGTAGACTCTCTATCCTTGGAGGTTTTTAAGACCCGGCTAGACAAAGCCTTGTCTGGGATGATCTAGTTGGGGCTGGTTCTGCTTTGAGCAGGGGGTTGGACTGATTGACCTCCTGAGTAGGGCTGTGCAAAGCTTCAGATGGTGATTCGATTTGGAGGAGATTTGCCCAAATCTGAATCCAGTTGGGACCAATTAAAAGGGCTAAATCAATTCAAAGCTCTCCAAATCTTTGGAAAAGATTTGGAGAGCTTCTGTGCTTCAGACAGTCCCCGGTGGTTGCAGCAGGGAGCCGCAACTGAGTCTGAGCTGGTATGTAGGGGTGGGGGAGGGGGTTGAGAATGACTCTAGCCCCTCCCCCAGCCTCCCTCCACAACTTCCCCCTCTCCCCAGATCCCAGGGCTTTAAAGAAAAGCCTCAGTGCTCACTGAGTACTGCCAGGCATGGGAGGGGGTGATCCCTGCTGCCCCCCACTGCTCCATGTTGCATGGCAGGCTCTGCACAAATCCCCCAATGGCCCCCGACTCCTCTAGCCTCAGCACGGGTGCCCCATCTGGGCCAGCTCCTGCCCTTTAAGAAAAAATTAAACCTGGAACTCACCACTCCTGCAGAAGCCTTGGAGCTTCAGGGGGCTTATACAGAGCCTCCCACATGGCATGGGGCAATGGGGATTGTCCCCCGCCAGCAGGAAGGGTGAGTGCAGGGCTTTTCTCAGTTTTTATTTTTTCTTAAAGGGTTGGAGCTGGCCCATGTGGGGGCTGGGAGAGTGATGGGAGGGTTGGGGGCTTATGCAGAGCCACCCATGCAGCATGGGGCAATGGGGGACAGCAGGGATTGCCCCACCCCCCGAAGCCTGGCAGCACCTGGTGAGTTGGGGCTTTTTTTCCCCAAAAAGCCAGGAGCTGGGGTGAGCAGGGCAGCCATTGCTGGGCTGGGGAGGGATGGTTCTGGCTGATTCTGAGATTTGGCAGGAGCCAAATCTCTAAATCAGATTCAAACAAATCAATTCTGGACAGTGATTTGAATCACCAAATCGCAAAACTAATAATGATGTGCAAACCTACATTCCACATTAAAAAAAGGTCCTCCTGTGCCAGAAAAAAATGCCCAATTAGAACATCATTATAATCCTTTTGTATTGCCATAAATCTGATTCTAATATTTAATTAGTAGCTTTAAAGAATTGGAAAGGAGCATGCATGTCCACAATGAATTAACAGAGGATGGGCAAGTTAAACATTTACAATGCAGCCTTTTTAGTACAAAAACATTTGATTTCTCCTGAGAATCAGACTGTAGCAAGAGGACAAGCTTTCAATTAAGGACACAAATAATAACATCTCTAAGGAGGGCTACTGAACTGATCACTATGTTAACATACTCATGTTTTGCATTTTTTAAAAATAAACTCTCTCTTGTACCTGATTAACATGCTTCATTACTAAGAAAGCTGCCTGTCCCTTTGTGTTGAGAATGGTGTTTATGTAGCAAGGCTAAAGTGCTTCTCCAGGATTTATCAGCATCTGAACATATACTGAAGCAAGGATGCTACTTGATGTCCTACTTCATGAATTCTGGTTGGTCAGGTAAGTATATTTAAATATACTTTAGTTTAATGTATTTAAATATACTTTAGTGAGTTTCTAGCCCTTTTGTTTGGAAAGAAAATGTCTTATGTGTCAGTAGTATAATAGATTTTGTCTTTCCCCCCTGAATTTGTGGACAACTTGAAACAGTGCTTCAGGGGTCAGAACTCCTTTGGTCTTATTTATTTCCATAAAGGTGCACCACAGAATGTGGTTGCTGAAATGATTAACACTAAAGGAGCACCATGAAGAAGGAAGACAGCAAAGTGGTTTTCTTATCTCAGATGTTCTGCTTTTTATGGCTATTTCTATTCCTAGTTCTGCCAAAACCCTCTTGCTGGATACTGAAGAAGTATTAAGTATTTCATACCAGGCACATCTACACATGCAATTAGCATGAAGCAATCAACTCTGGCACATATTGCACCAGAGTGTGTTGCTCCCAGGCACCATGTCTAAACATGCACCTGGGGCCACAGCATATTCAACTGGGAC
Organism: Crocodylus siamensis; assembly: GCF_052110815.1. NCBI lineage: Eukaryota > Metazoa > Chordata > Crocodylia > Crocodylidae > Crocodylus > Crocodylus siamensis. Next base: position 157,162,704 of record NC_143397.1, on the reverse strand, counting down.
AGAGTAGCTCCGACTGGCAAGGGGTCTGGTGGGCTCAGCCTGCCATTCAGGGGCTACCCTGACTTGGCTCAGCATGTTGTGGTGGGGCTGACTGGGGCACGAAGGTGCTCCAGTGTGGGGCTAGTCAGCAGATATTCCCCGCACTGAGCCCTCATGCCCCAGCCAGCCGCATCAGCATCTAAACGGGGACTGCAGTGGAGTAAAATTAGTTTACTCTGGCCTAATAGCATCACACATGTAGACACTGAGACATTTACTGTGGAGCTCCACACTAAACATCTCATGCTGATGCATCCACTGAGTCCAGATTTAACTATCCATAAGCTTTCTTGGCACTGTAATTTTAAAATTAGCTATTATAGCATACAAACCTATTGAGGCCATTGGGGTTTTCCTGACTACTGCTCTGAGCCTGACTGCTACTCACTGAAATCACTGGCAAAAGTTTTACTGACTTCTGTGTAACCAGGATGTGCTGTTTCCTTTCACCTTGTATAGCCAGGCAATGTAGGTATAAAAAACCATCATTCTGGTCTGATACCTTTTATATTTGCTGTATACTTGCTTTCAATTTGTTTCCATGAGTACGCAGGGCAAGGATGAGTTGAATTTCAAGAGCTCCGCCATGCAATAAGCTATAGATTGCATCATGTTTTTGGATGAGAGAAAATAAAATAAGTTCACTTTGAAGAAAAGCTTTCATATGGTTTATGTTTTACAAAATGTGTTTTTTGAATAGTGTTTTATCTGTCTTTGTATGGCAGTCTGCCTCTTAGCCTCTTCTTAATTTGCTATGGCACCTAAAAAAAAAAAAAAGAAAAAGAGAAGAAAAAAAGACAGACAGAATACTAAAGGATTTAGTTCTTTTTCTGTGTTTGGTTGTTTATAGCCTGAAATTTCTGCAGCTGTTCTCTGGGTTCAAGCAGAATACTGTAAGGGTCTTGTTGCACATTTCGCTGTGCGCTGCACAAATGTTGATTGGCTTAGTGCTAGCTTGCAGTCACACCTTCAGTTTGAGTGACACATCTGTGGGGAAAGGCCACACCTTAAAGGAACAGGAGTTGGATTACATAGATCAAGAGATAATTCTGCCCTGGAGCTACATAATGAGTGCTTTAAGCCACTTAAAGTTGTTAACATGTGGACAATCCAAAGGTTAAGAGCTCCAGGAGCTGCCCAAATTAATGTGTAATGTATATTGTTAAAATGAGAAAAGACAGAGATGTATACATAATAAACACTTCTTGTTGTGAAAATTAGGAATATTAGATGGTTTAATGCAATACAGCATTTTCCATCATCTGTGGTAAAAGTGGATATTCAACCTTAAATCAAGGAAATAGTGATATATGTGTTTTGTTATTGTAGCTGCTTTTAAAGGTTTGGTTTAGGCAGGGAGCTCATCGCAATATTGCATCGTTAGATGATCGTGCCTAAGATGTTACTTTACAGGATGGTAAATAGTAATGACTATGCTACAAAGAATCACATAGGGATTACTCAGATTCTGAATTTCATCTTTTAACTTACAGCTCCTTTCCGGTTCTCATACGTAGGTTTATTTGGTTAAAAAGGGAAAGTGTGTTGAGTTGGTTAATTGTGGATTTTTAGGAGATTCAGATAAACCAACATTGTGAGGAAGTTTAAACTGATTGACCCAGTATGTTTTAAATACCACTTCCAATTTGGGGAGACCACTGAGATTCTGGCCAAGAGGTCAGTAGTAGTATATAACTACAGAATTTGTCCTAACTAGAAAAACTAATCCAATTCAAATAAAGTTTACCTAGCTTGCTAGCTAAGCCTGGCCTAAACTCTAGCTTTTTTCTAGCATGGATACAAAGTATGACTTTCTCACATTCCTTTAAGTCAGAGTTGTCAAACTAACTTAGTCCCACCATCTCAGGATTCCTGTCCAGCTGGAACAGCCCCTAAACAATATGCCAGGTCTTTCTGAACAGTCAGCTGTTGGTTATCTTCCCACCCATTCCCTACATTACTACTTTTTCCACAACTGTATTCATCATGTGTGACTCAAGGAAGAGGGAGACTTCATAGTTCACATGGAGGAGGAATTGGAACCTTTCCACCCGAGTCAAACTTCCATGGAACTTCCCACAGGGAAGACGTAGTCTCCTTGAACTGGTGCCCACACGTACAAGATCATGGCTACTTTGTGGATTATGGCCATTGTTAGCTAATGGAGGAGGGACAGGTATTAGTTTCCATGGCACTGACTTTCTTCCAGCACTGGAATGGTTGAATATGTGTCATCAGGTGCTTAAATTTTAGCACACATGTTATCCTATTGCTGGATCTACCTATATGCTATCATAGAATAGAAAAGTAGGGCTAAAAGGGGCCTCATGAGCAGTCCAAGCCTCTGCTTACGATCATCCCTCTCTAAACCTTCTCATTCAAATGTCTGTCTAATCTACTTTTAAGGGTATGTACACATGTAGATTGCTCTAACCAAGGTTTGCAGGGCTCATGTCACAGGTTATAAGGAAGTTTAGATTTTCCCTTCCGTTCTGGTTACCTTTTCAAAGGCATGATACTAAATGGGCCAATTGATAACCAGGGATCCTGGTTTTCTCTGATTAAAAAAATCCCCAATTTTTGCTTTAAAAAAGTGAAAGAATTTTTCCATGATTAAAATGCAACATTATCTATCTATCTATCTATCTATCTAAATGGTGTTTCATTTAAATCATGGGGAAATGTTGATTTGGGGTTCCTTTTTTAACCAAAAATTGGGAATTTTTTTAAACTGGGGAAAACCAGGATCCCTGTTGCTCACCTCTCACATCACACATAAATATATGTTCCCTTCCATCAAACAAGATTTTTTTTGTCCTTTCTTCAGAGTAAATGCCAGGATGGTGTATTAACCTTTGATTGTACTCTATCCATTCTTCTATCATACCTGTTATAAGAGAGAGAAAAAGTTAGTGGGTTGCCACTCCCATCACATCCCATGGTGTGTTTGCTCTTTAGAGATTTTTTTTCTAGGTAAATCAGAAGGATACCAGCTTCCTCATTCCTTCTCTTAAGTTACAAGAGGGCTGTCCAACTGGTGGCCTGTGAGCTGCATGTGGCCTGTGAGAGGTTAACATGTGATGCCCAACCATTCTACCCAGCCACCACTCCCCCTATTGCTACAGCTCCTGCTGCAATCACAGTGCCCGGGTTCCCCTTCCCTGACTCAATTTCCCCTTCCTGCTCCCACCTCAGGGGCGTGGATGGTGTCCACAATGTCCAGGAAGCCCATAGAGCAGTGCAGCAAGGAAACTGGGGTGGTGCTGCCTGAATACTTGCAGTGCAATCACACAAATGCAGTACTATTGGGAGGAGAGGGTTCCCATGCACATGGTGCAGTGGGGGAGCAAGGGTGCATCCTGGGAAGAGATGCAAGTTTTCCAGAAAATTTTGAATTGGAAAAAATTGAAAATTTTCCAATGCCCTAAATAGACTGTGATCTGATTTAGCATGTTTATTTGGCTTATATTTAGTAAACAAAACTGAAAAAGTTGCCCCATGTTAATTTTATGTCCCAATAGCTACAAGTATTTGAACTAAAATATTTGATTAGGAAGAAAATTAAATACAGCACACTTAATGTGGTTTAAATGTTATATTCAAACAAATTCAAAGCTTTATGTAGAAAGAAATTATTTTTGTTGGAATACTTGTAAAAATGTAAAGACAGTACATAATAGCATGTGCTTCCCTTACATTGTTTGTTTAAATTTAAGGGAAAAATACCCAAAGGCAATGAAAACTGTTGACACACTAATTTTAGTACACCCAAAGAACTGTGCATGATATACCGTGGTTATCTACTCATCTACTTCAACAAGGTTTAACTCTCTTCCTCAGAGGTCGTTGTGGCACCTCCAGTTTCACTGTCACTACCTGTAGAATCACTTGCACTACTTATTAGTTCCATTTCAGAAACAGATTGAAGCAAATCTGATTCAGAACTACTTGAACCACATTCTCCTTCGCTAAAGGATGGTTTTACCAATAAGTCTATGGGCAAGGGCAACTTATCATCACACTGCATCTTGTGCTTCTGACTGATTCTCCAGAAGTAAGAGATTTTGAGAAATATAAACAAGCTTATCAGTGCGTTCATTTGTTAGTCTATTCCTCTTTTTTGTCTTGATTGAACTGAAGGCCTTCCAGTTCCATTCACAAGAAGCTGTTGTTGGTGAAATGCTTAGGATCCTTAGAGCAATCCTGGACAGCAGTCGGGTGTTACAGCATCCCTTCCACCATGTGAGAGGAGATATATGCTCTGCTGCCTGCCAAATGATGTCTTCTCTCTAAGTTTTTCTTTTCCGCAGTACCGGCAATGTCTGTCGTCATGGCAATTTTGTCAATGTTAGGGACATTTTTAGCTAATTTCATAATTGTATCAAGAGCAGTAGATAATTTTCTGATAAAAGTTGTCCTCTGTGTTGAGGATCCAAAAGGTTTGCTGGCAGATGAACTGGATGTGCATGTCCAGACAAGTGTGCATGTGCCTCTTGACCCATCTTGAATCCCTTTGAGATGGGGCAAGAGACACATGCAGGAATGAAGGGTCTAAAAAAAATGGAGTTTAAAAAGCGGGGCAGGACACAGTCCTGGACCAAGCCCTGAGGCAAGCAGAGGTTGGGACCTCCACAGAGACACTCTGGCTATCAGAACATCTCTGTGGTTGGCCCCTTGTCCTGTTGCTGAAGCAAGCAGTCTGCCTGTGCAGGGCAGGCAGCTGCTTCAGCACCAGGGCTCCAGTACCAGTAAGTAAGGGGTCAGGGGGAGTCGAGGAGGGGGGAGGGGACTATAGTTGGGATTCCCACTGGCCCCGCCCACTCCCCCAGCCCTGCCCCACCCCTGCCTGCCCACCCCTCCGAGGCCTCTGATCCCTGCTCTGCCTGGCCCCATCCCTCGCATGCCCCCCTTAGACCTCTAATCCCTGCTCTGCCCAGTCCTGCCCCATGATCCCTGCTCTGCCTGGCCTCATTCCCCACAAGGCCCCTGATCCCTGCCCCCTCCCCCAGCATCCCCATTGGGGAAAAAAAACAGCTCCCTCGGCACTTACCGGCAGTCTCGCTGCCACCAGGGTCACTGGGGCCCTGCCCACACAGCACAGGGCAAAGGGACAGCCCCAGCTGCCCTAGTCCAGCCTATCCTTCTCCCTGCTGCCCTGTGCTGCCCAAGGTGGGGCTCTCCCAGGAGGCCCCAGGACACCCCCAGCCGCTGCTTCTAGGGTAAGTAGAGACTTTTGAGAGGGGTTCTTTTTTCTTTTTAAAGTGATGGTGCCTGGGGTTGCGGGGACAGGCCTGGGGGCCTGGGGGGTGCAAGTGGGGAATGGGGTTAAGCGGGGCAGCTACTGAGGGGCCGGGGGGGAGCTGGGGGGTTGGGGTTGGGTGGGGCAGCTACTGGGGGGCTGCAGCAGCTGGCAAGGGATGGGGCCAAGTGGGGCAGCAATTTGGGGGGCCATTTAGCCCCTGTTGAAGGGCTGTAACCCCTGTGTGAGGTTGTAGCCCTTGTGTGGGGGTGTAGCTCTTGTGTGGTTGCTGTAGCCTCTATGAGAGGGCAGCAAAATATATGTTAATGTATTCATGAATTCATGAAACATGTATTTAGAGTTCACTTTATTATTATGATAGAGACACTGGTAGGCTTCCACATTGCTTTCACACTGTAGATATATCAGTAAAACTTTGCCCAACTGACTGCTGTCTCTGATTCACTTTCTCTCTTTATAATGGTCTTTTGTTTTAATTGTGGAGGAACATGGATTTTGGTGTATTTTACAAAGTGACTTTGTGATTTTTTTTTTTATTAGGGATTTTTCAGTTTTCCAATAGGGAACACCAGAATTCCTGCTAGGGAGGCCAGTGGCAGAACCCTGCCTGCTCAGAGGTGGTACCTTGGACCCAGCTGGCTGTGGCTGACCTCAGATGGTGATAGGAGGACATGGTTTGATAGTTCAAAGCAGGCCACCATACCCAGAACTTCTTCTGGGCGATAGCTGCCCAGATGTCTGGGCAGGGGTCACACATGGCAGTAGTGCTGCACAAGGGCCAACCCTGCATCCACAACCCACTGGCAGCTGGCCCAGAGGGGCAGATGCCTTTATTGTCTGTGCAGTCCCCATCTGGGTCTGGCAGGTGTGCAGTAGGTCCCCATCTGGGTCTGGCAGGTGTGCTGTCAGGCTGCAGCCCCACTGCCAGACTTCTGCAGTGGGTAGAGGGTGCAGGAAACTCTCAGGGCTGCTTCAGCAGTCAAGCTGGCACAAGGGATAGTATCCCCAGGTACCAATTGGGTGGGCCTCAGAAGCTCCTGAGAGTGAGTAGTCCTGAGCTATTTGCCAGGGCAGCTTTTTATACTGATGGGACCAGGACAGGGTGGCTTTTTAGACTGCTGGGGACAGCACAGGTGCTGGCCCTAGGCTCTGGCTTCCCCTGGATGCAGATCCAGGAGGAGCCAGGCAGGGTTATTTTGCCCCAAGTGGCACAATTTGTTCCACAACAAAGTGCATGTCCAAGCAAGTGTGCTGAGGCAAAAAGCCCCAGCTCAAATTTGTACTGCTTCTATTTGAGCTGCTGCTGCAAGTGCATGTAGTTGCATGTATGGAAACGCCTGATGAGAACAAAACTCAGATATCTTGGTAAATATTTGTTTGACGACTTCTTTTTTGGATAGAGGTGAAGAAGGCAAAAGCTCAATCAGATTTTCATTCAGTTGTCTGAATATCTCTGGAATATTTGAAAGGCTTGGTGTATCTCCTTCAAGTTTCTTCATAGCCACTGAAAGTGGTACAGTAAAAGCTTTGTTATCCAGCACCCATAGGGAATGGGGGGTGCCGGATAACAAAACATGTTGGTTAACTGAATAGCCTGAACAGGTGTCTTTGCCTGTTCGGGCCACTGCTTCTCCTGCCACATCTGGGGTGTCAATACCCTTCCCGCCGCATTGCTGCCCCTCCCACCACATCACTGCCCCTCCCACAGGCCCCAAGGGACAGGGAGGGGGGCCGCACACAAGCTCTATCCCCTGGGCCGTGGGGGCTCAGTGAAACCAGAAGTGCCACAGTAGGCACTTCCGGTTTCGCTTTTCCCTTACAAACCAGCATGCCAGTTAGTAGAGCATCCCAGCTTGTAAGGTGCTAGATAGCGCAGCTTTTGCTGTAGTAGCAAATTGAATGCTCCTTGAACTCAAACTTGGAACACATTGTTCTCAAGAATCTGCTTTTGAATGTTCACAGGAATCATCTGGAATACTGTGTCATCTATTGAAGCAAACTATATAAGCACTTTGTAGCCCAGCCCCATCTAGCTTCTCCTGGCAATAAATGTGCACTTTCCTTCCACTGCTTCTCTTTCTGTAATTTCTTCGAAGTCTGATTAGCAACATGATGATTGTTGAATACCTTCACAATCATTTTACAGTTTGCCAGTAGCAAGTGGCAGGGACCTTGCTTCCCCCCCACTTCCTGCCAGAAAGAACACTCTGCTGCTCAACTAGCTGATCAGTTTCCTTGGGACTCGAGAGCCAAAGAGAAGTACAGTTTGGCCTCTGCCACCAGCCAGAGGACTAAGCTCACTCTGCTGAGTTTAAATAGTTAACTATTAGGTATTATATAATTAAAAAAAAACCATATTGTTAATCCTAAACCAATTTGGGTGCTTAGTGCAAGCAGAAAAGAAGGATACAACTACTTTAAATAAATAAATAATAATCCAGAGTTCTATTAACTTTTAAAATTATAATGTTTTAAACCATATAGATACTATTGTATACTGTGTGTTGTTTAACATGTTAATTTGTTACTTACATAGGATTCCTGAAGTAGACTTTTCCACTACTTGGTTGTATTCGCTTTCTGTATATGACTTGTACTCTTTCAGGACAGTTTCTCTATGTTATTAAATGTTTCTTCATTGTTACTGTGTTGTTAGCATATTCCTCCCTGCAATATTTACATCTACCAACTTTCTTCCTTCCTTCAGTGACTTGAATTTCACTATACTGATGCCACACACAGTTTTTTTTGTTCTGATTAGGCATTATGATGACTATTTCAAAGCAAAAGCACTAAAATCTAACAGATCTTATGCAAACACTTACAACTTCCCGAGTTCAAGAAAATAAATGAGACCCTGCTCTGTGTGTTTGCTGAACTAAAGTGAAACAAAAATTAATCACGGTTTTAGTTTTGGTTTTGCTTTCACTTGCAGTCTGAGACGAAATAAGAATTTTACCTCTTTTTTTGGTTTGACCTGCACAGCCAAGTAGGTGAATTCATAATTTGATTTTTTGGTTTGGATTATTATGTGAGTGTTTTTAAGCCCCCTATTTACAAATCGATAAATCATATACATACTCTTTCACATTTCCTAGGGATAATCACCTGAAAACATTAATTACAACTTTGAAACTGCCAAATATTGCCTAATATTGCCTAATATTACTGCTTGCCTAATATTGTATTGGCATCTATTCATTGTTACTAATGAATTTCATGAAATGGAAAATTTCACATGAAAATAAAGTACTTCTGCCCCACATCTCTGGTCCTGGGGACTGATGGCACTCAGTAGTATAGTGCAAGTGGTGTGTGGCCCCAGCTGGTATGGCCTGTGTGCCATGGGGGCCTTACCTGCTTTGAAGTTAGACAGTCCTGACCTAGAACATCAAACTTTTTCATTTCCTCTAATGCAGCTTCTTATCTAACAACCTCAGAATAGTGACCAGCTCTATGGCCCTATCTGTAGTAATCTGTTGGCATGTACAGCTGGGGAACTAGAATGCTGAGAGTTCAGTTTGATGTGCTTTCTCTCGATAAACCCCTCTTTGTCAACCCCTCTGAAAAATCTTTCAACAAAAATCCAACTCTGCACCATCTTACAGCAAGTACAGTGCAGTGATGATGCACACTGCTTCTTCTCCAAATTAGTTTTATACCCAACTGTATAGGTGAACCCTTTGGCTGAATGGTGCTATAGTGGATCACTTGGCTAGCCTGGCACTCCAAGGAGCAAATCAGTCCTTGAATGCTTGATCTAACTCCCAAAATCTGGTCCCAGCATTTACAATGTTCTGTACAAGGTCAAGCAAATTTTGTGGGGTATTTTGTGCATATTTAGTGTTGTACACTGGCAATAAAGAAGGACTAGCTGCTATTTCAAAACATGGTATGAATACATTTTTTTTTACTCAGGAAACAGGTCTAGAGGCACATTTGTTGAGGTATTTAAACAAGTAAGGCTGTAGATAAAAAGCTAACTACTACTGATATCAGTGGGAATTAAGTACCTACATGCTTTTGAAAATCATAGTATGTACCTTTTAAAAAATCTGTAGCAGTTATTGTAGGCTTTCTCCGGAAATACAGCTTATATAATTATTTATGATATGTTACAGTGGCTTGATAGATGTTATAGTTATTATTCTATTTTGAGGCTTGCTCAAGTTTTTTCTTTTAAATCAATGGCCATTTTTCAACTAATGGGAAGAAATGTGCCTACCGCATACTTCACTTAGGCATAGTGGGCTTGTCTACATGTGCCCCTGACTGTTTCCTCAAATCATTTCCTCAAATCATCCTACCTGCTGATTCTCGGACCCTTCTCCAGCCTAGGAAAATTATAAAGACCTGGGCAACCTCATAGCTACCCTTTAAAATATCTCCCCAAGCCAGCCCCCCACCCTTGCCCCTGACCCATCACCATTGCCTCCATACATCACAAGCTTCCAGAAATCTCTGTCCCTGGTACACCTGGCATTCTGCTCACTGATGGGCCATTTCTCACAGATGCTTTAGCTATAGAGGCAGACAATGCCTTCTGCTTACGTCTGAGAGCGGGAATTCTGCGCAGTTGTTACTGCAGAGTCATTTAGTACTTGCTTTACCTAAAGCAAGAACTAAATAACTCTGCAGTAACTACCATTACTGCACAGTCCTGATGGGACATGGGTTGTTTCTGACCTTATTGCACAGTACCAATGAGCTATAGTAGCACTGGCATCACAGTTCATGCCCTCTGATTCTATGTATCACTACCCCACCATAGCTCATCACTACGGTGACATAGCACCTCACGTAGACATTGCCAGTATGTAGTGTTTTGTTTTAAGCAACCCTAATTTGGACTAATGCAGATCCTTTATTTTTCTGGAAAGAACCAGATGTGTCATCATTTTAAGAGGGGTAGGGTCAATGAACAACCATGTGCTATGTAAAGATCACATAAAGCCGACTGTGAAAAGGTCCACAAAAAATATATGAAATTGCATACATTGATTCAATTGTCCTATGTGACTAAAAAAAAAGCAACAATAAAGTGGCATCAGCATAAATAGAAGCACCATGCATCTCAAGCAGTGTGGATAGCAAAGCACTGGACTTTTATCAAATAAGTCAAATATTATCAGAGATGTCATGAAACCCACTATCATCTGGGGATTTATGGGGTGTCATGAATGTTTTCTTGTGCTTATTTCACTGATAAAGGCATATGGAGTCTTGTTGGAAAGTCCATGTTGTACTGTATCCATTTACGTTATCACTGTATAGATGATGTTCGCTTGCGCGTGCTCTCTCTCTCTCTCTCTCTGTCTAGTCTTTAGGATTTTGGACATGTATCAGCCAAGAAATTGAGCTATGCTGCATGCCTAAGAAAAAGGGAGCAGGTGGAACTGCTAAATATCTCTTTTCATTGTGTCCCAAGGGGAGGAAGAATTCCCGCTCTCAGACGTAAGCAGAAGGCATTGTCTGCCTCTATAGCTAAAGCATCTGTGAGAAATGGCCCATCAGTGAGCAGAATGCCAGGTGTACCAGGGACAGAGATTTCTGGAAGCTTGTGATGTATGGAGGCAATGGTGATGGGTCAGGGGCAAGGGTGGGGGGCTGGCTTGGGGAGATATTTTAAAGGGTAGCTATGAGGTTGCCCAGGTCTTTATAATTTTCCTAGGCTGGAGAAGGGTCCGAGAATCAGCAGGTAGGATGATTTGAGGAAATACTGGCAGGGCTAAGTGGCAGCCAGAGAAGAGGGTAAGAAACTTTATTTTTACTTTTGTTCTGTCTTTAAACTTATAGTCAGTTTTGCTTGAATGTGTTTTCTCCTGCTTAAATCCTTTTGTTATTTGTCTTCTTCCTGATTGCCTGTAGAGAAAAGTCATTTTTGGATGAGTGATATTCTAGGCTAGTGAAAGGGGAACTAATGAAAGGGGGACTTAACGGTCCTTTCACAATCCAAGGGGAACTACCTGGACATGGCAGAGATTTCAATTACTTTAGCAGTGAGGTCCTGTCTAAGGGCAGTGGAGTTGAGGTTTGCAGGAATAAGGGGTTATTCCAAAGCAAACCTCAGCCTGTCCCTTGGAACAAGCAGTGGGCCAGTGAGGAGAAACTCAGGGCTCTGGGGGTACACCATGGACAGTTTTGTAACTTGCGTCAACTTTGCAGACTACACCGAGGTAAAATGTGAATATGGTTAGGATGCAGTATAAAGAAGAATGTAGGATAAAAACTATTCTCAAGTATCTGCTTTTACGAATGGAAGCAAACATCTGCTTCTCTGTTCTACACTGTACACAAGGAAGATACATTAAAGAAGGAGAATTCAAAGCACAGCTGGAAAATACTGTGTAACTAGCTGACTGTAGGAGTTTGAATGATCTAGTATAAGTAGAAGCATGGGTCCCCTGCAATAATTCTAATCTTCTCCCAATCAGCAATCTTGCACTGTCTCCAGTAGTCCTGTTCCCATTCCCAAGGCCTTGCCAATTAAAGTTTCAGGTCCCTTATTTCCCACTTCCTCCTTTGATGTTTTTCTTTTCCTCCTTATATTTGCAGAAGGAAGCATCAGCCTTGAGGGACTGATTTCTGTATTTCTCTTCTCTTTTGTGCTCTCTGCTCCTTCCTTCATTAATGTTACCATTATTTTTGTCACTAATTTTTCACTCCTCCTTTGTGTTCTCTTGTTGGTGCATGACATAAGCCAACCTATTTTTTCTTAAATAGCAGTGTATTTGTGGACTATCTGGTTATTTGTTGAATGCCAGGCTAGTTGTTTTTCTTTCACTCCCATTTTCTTTATTTTTATGTTCCCATGACTCCTTCCACTTCTGTTTTTCTTTTTGGCCCAGTTCCACTTCCTCCCTTGCCGCCTCCTTGTTCTACACTATTGCTCCCCTCCTCTCTGACCTTATTTCCATTATATCCTATCATAGAGCAGTGGAATGGTCCTGAACATACAACAGGTAAATTGTCATGTCTGCCTGGAATTTTCCTTTAGTCATGAGGAGCATATTTTGCAACGGATTATTCAATGCAATTTTTCTCCGCATCTTGCCTTTTCTTCTCTCCTCTGCTCAGGTGCTTTCTTTGACTTCTTGTTTACTGGTCTAAACACCTGATTGAACTAGAATAGGCATTCTTTGTTTAAGCACCTTTCGTTATTGTCAAAGAGTTCTGAGACTTTTGCCATCAAATTCAGTAGATACAGGTTTTCACACCTTATGCAATGTCTATAATACGAACAAATTCCTTTTTCTATACTGCGGAACTCAGAATTAACAGCATCTAAGTAGTTTTAAGCCAGCTTTCTACACCCTTATTTATAAGAGAAAAGTGGCACAAAAATCTACAGGGAAGTTTTGCAAAGTAAATTGCAATTGACAATGACTAACAGAGGTGGAGTCATTTAATATTCTGCGTTTTTCAATCTAACCAGTGCTGCTGTTACTTTCAGCTGTAATATCACTCTCAAGAATAACTATAATGAAATTTGATGCTTTATCAGTAATTAAGACCCAATGAGAAAAATGATAATTTTCATTCTCATACATTAGTGTCATAGACTTTGCCATTTTAGAAGTGTTCATCTTCAAATGTAGCATGTTTCCCTTGATGCTCCTTTTTTATTTATATATCTTTGTTTTCTTACAGGGCATTCCAGAAAGTCATATGTCTGGCATCTCCATATCTAAAGCAACCTTGTTTTGTAGCACAGGTTGTATTTTTGTCCACTTACAAATATGGGCTTTTATTTCCTTTCACATCTTTCCTGTTTATTGCACTGCCATTAACAGTCTGTGAGCTGGATCACTGGATTATGCAGGAGATAATGATTTTGCAACTCCTATAGCTGTTTTTGACTAACTCAGCAGCCTTATTGAGGGTTAAACTGTCCTCTACTAGCAAGAGTTCATTAATCTTGGAATTATTTTTTTTTCCTTTCAATTATTTGGTCACGAATCATTTTGTCAGCTAGTCTACCAAAATTGCTTGAACTGTGGAGCCGAATTCACACAAAGCAGCTACAAACCCATCAGTCAATCCTCTGGGGTTTTGTGCTCTCCTGCAGATGTAACATCCCCCACAACATTTATCATGGACCAAAGTGCTTATTGCCTGCAAGGTTTGCTTTATCATAGTCCGTAGAATTAAAGGAGCATCTGGTATGGCAGGGAAGTTGTAAAATATCCTTTGTCATCAGGTCCCAAGCAATGGAGAAAAAGAGCTTTCTTTTTATTTCCAAACAATCAAAGATAATGTTTCTTAAGGATAATGCCTGACAGGTAGCTGCCTTGGCTGCAGAGGAATAGCTGGCATTCTAGGGAGTGTCATGAAAACTAAAGCCATTGATAAGAGTAATTTATTTTGTCATGAATGCTAACATATTGCCAAAAAGATAGATTGACTGAAATAATAAGCTGCCTATGAGATTAAATTATTTTTGTTTATATTTAGGCACAGTGTAAAAGCTCTCATTTTCTTGCTTTATTTTCTCCATCCTCCTACTTTCCTCATTTTATAGCTCTCTTTACTATTACCAAGTTGATGTAACATCTGCCTACCCCTGCTGTGTTCTGCTTACCCATGCCCAACTAGCCTTAAATATAACTGTTCATACAATAAAGAATTCATGCAGTAAAGAGCTTCCAAGTAGCTCTGAGTGCACTGCTTGTAAACATGTGATTCAAAAAACCAAAACCTTAAAAACCTTAATAATTAATTATGAAAATGTGTAGTGAGGGGGTGAGAGAAATATTGTCTTTCTCCTGAGAAAAGGCAAAGCTTACGAATGACATGCTTTTAAAAGCCAGCAGAATTTTGCCCTAGAAAGGTATTTACATAAAAAGAACAAGCTGTAAATTACAATATATGCTTTCCCCCCCCCATAAAATAACGGCACAGCCTTTCCTCACTCTTCTAGATACATTAATTTTGTGTGTGTGTGCATGGAGAGGTCTCTTTCATGCTAGAGTATGGGCACAAAATAGTCAGGAGAATAGCAAGTGGGCAGACTCTGGATTTGGTGAATAGCTATTGCCTTTTTACTTACTGAACAATTTTAGTTACCTGCTTACCTCAGGGTATTTTGATAGTTCCTTTCATGTTCCTCAGTGGTTTGAGCATTCCATTCTTGGAGCATTTCTCAAGAAGACTAAACATGAACAGTATGTCTCTGAATGAGTAACAATATCATATGTTACTAAAAGGGACCAAAGGGACTGTAAAAGGACATCTGCTTTGTTTGTTGATTATATCACTTGATTAGGGCACGTGCAGCTGAATTGCTAGAGTCAGCCCTATGTATTTTCAAACAGAATGTCCTAGTTTACTTTTCTTTTAAACTCTATCATAGAAAATTATGGTTGGTAGGGGCCTCCGGAGGTCATCTAGTCCAACCCCCTGCTCAAAGCAGGACCAGCCCCAACTACATCATCCCAGCCAAGGCTTTGCCTACCTGGGTCTTAAAAACCTCCAAAGATGGAGATTCTACAGCCTCTCTGGGTATCCTGTTCCAGTGTTTTATTATCCTCCTCAAGAAAGTTTTTCCAAAAATCTAGCCTAAACTTATCTGGTTGTAACTTGAGACCATTACTCTTTGTTCTGTTATCTGCCCATCTTCTAGCTACATAGTGTTTGGAACCGCCTTTCAGGTAGTTGAAGGCTGCTATTAAATCCCACCTCAGTCTTCTCTACTCCAGACTAAAAAAAATGCAGTTCCCTCAGCCTTTCCTCATAAGTCATGTGTCCTAGCTCCTTAACAATTTTCTTTGCCCTCTGCAGGACTCTATCCAATTTGTCTACATACGTTCTGTAGCGGGGGGCCCAAAACTGGACATAGTACTCTAAATGTGGCCTCACCAGTGCAGAATAGAGGGGAATAATCGCTTCCTTCAGTCTGCTGGCAATGCTCTTACTAATGCAGCCCAGTATGCAGTTAGCCTTCTTCACAGCAACAACACACTTTTGGCTCATCTTCAGCTTCTTGTCCACTATAACCTCCAGATGCTTTTCTGCAGAGGTGCTGCTTAACCAGTTGGTCCCCAGCCTGTACTGGTACTGTCCTGAATGCAGGACTTTAATTTCTCCTTATTGACCCTCATGAGATTTCTTTTGGTTCAATCCTCCAATTTTTCTAGGTCTATGAATCCTAGCTCTACCTTCAAGCATTTATACTACTCCCCCCAGGTTGGTGTCATCCACAAACTTGCTGAGAGTGCACTCTATCCCACCTTCCAGGTTGTTGATGAAAATAGTGAACAAAACCAGCCTCAAGACTGTGAGAAGATTGAGGATACCTGCGCAGAGAAACTCCCCAGCCAGAGGGACATATCCAGCAGTAGAAGCATGGCCATGCTCCAGAGGGAGCTTCCAATCCACCCAGGCTCAGCCTTATCAGCTTGCCAGGTGAGTCAGATTGGTTCAATCAAGGCTCCAGGAGCTATTTCTGCCCCTATACACCAGCAGGAAGGAGGAAGGTAAAGAGGAGAAGAAGGGGGCAACAGAGAGGGTGATTGCCTAGCTGTCCGTCTGGACTGAAGTCCCCAGGAACGGGGCAGCAGACCCACAGGGTCTATAGGGCTTGGAGGAGTTTGGAAAAAGTGTTTCTGCGTTAATTGGCTGCAGTGGGTGGTTGATTGAACTGGTGAGATGCTAATTATCAAAGAAAAAAAATGCCCAATCAGGGCTTCAGCAATCGGGAACTTGTGGACTGAATGAGAAGAGGAGGGATAGCAGCCGCTATGAACCCCAGCACCATGGGGAAAAGTGGATAAACGGACACGTCAGGTCTTTATTTTTTTTCTTTGTTTTGCAAGGAGTTTTTTCTTTCCTTTTGCCCATCCTTACGTTCTGATGGGGAGCAGTCAGCTCCAGGTTGGGGAGTCATCACCCCTCCGCAATTCTATCAATTCATCAAATCATGGCAGGTGAGAACTGAGAGAAGCACCAACCTAATTGACTGTCTGGTGTCTGTCCAGCATAGGAATGGCAAGTGAATGTCAATGGGACACAGAGGTCCGCATCTTTACACAGTGATATTCTGACAAGGACCAACCCTGGGGTGCTCCACTTGATACTGGCTGCCAACTAGACATTGAGCCATTGGTTACTACCCATTGAGCCCAATGATCCAGTCAGTTTTCTGTCCAACTTACCATTGGCGATGTGTAGCGTGTGTGATTTCCCAAAGGACTGAGGGGAGGCTGACCAATCTGTAATACCCCAGGTCTTCCTTCTTTCCTTTCTTAAAGATGGGCACAACATTTACCCTTTTCCAATTATCTGGGACCTCTTCCAATTGCTATCAGTTTTCAAAGATAATGGCCAGTGACCCTGCAGCCACACTGATCAACTTCCTCAGCACCCTCAGGTGCATCGCTTCTGGCTATATGGACTTGTACACCTCCAGCTCTTCTAAATATTCCCTAACCAGTTTGTTCTTTTGCCATTATCAGCTGCTCACCTCCTCCCCAAACAGTGGTGCCATGTGCAGTAGTTTGGGAGCTGACCTTGCCTGTGAAGATTGAGACGAAAAAGTCATTGAGTACTTCAACCTTTTCCACATCCTGTCACTAGGTTGTCTCCTCCATTTAGTAAGAACTCACATTTTCCCTCATCATCCTCTTGTTATAGATATACTTGTAGAAACCCTTCTTGTTACTTTCCACATGTCCTGATAGCTGCAACTCTGGCTGTGCTTTGGTCTTCCTGATTTCATCCCTGCATACCCATGTGGCAGAATGCCATCTCTATCTCTCCCCAAACTCTGCTATCAGGTGGATGCCTAATCTGGTAATTTGGTTACCATGGTCATTGCAGAGGGTATCCATCTCTGGCCCCATCAGCTTCAGGTAACCCTGAGTTGTAACCTGAGCTGGATACATTCCTGAGGGAGGGGGAAACCTGCTTCCTTCTGCCTATGTGATTGGCTTCTCACGTCTGGGTTGGGGCTTAAACTTCCTCTTGTTTTAAGCAATGGGAGTGAGGTAGAGACCCTGCCAGTCTGCCTGGCAACCAGTGATGCATTTCAAATTGGTTGGTTGGCAGCCAATAGTTGCTGGCCTTCATCGGATCAGGTAAATGAGGTCATAAGTTCTAATTAAGTTAAGGACTGCCCAAGAGGAGGGGAAGCAGCCATGATGAGAACTCTCAGAGAAGCTGGACCATCTGAAACTTGATCTCTCCTTTGAAATTCATGGTCAATGAATGGCTTGCCTCCAGAGGAAATCTCCACCTGCCTCTGGATGATACTTGTGAATAAATTACTTGAGATCTAACTATATAGCTTTCAGTAACACAGGTATGTAATCAAAGGCTACCATGCCACTGTTTTCTCTCAGGTATTCTCTGATATTGCTCTACCTTGTATCCTATTTCAAACCTACTCCTTGTAACCAATAAAGTTCTCCTTTGTACCTAGCATGGGAGACCTATTAGGAGAGGGTCTAGATTGTTTTGGGGGTCTCCTTAGTTCAGCTGACTAAGGGGAGACCACTATTTGTGCTTCAGACTAAGGGAAGCACCCCAAGTTCTTGCAGTGGGTCAACTACCCTCAAGGAATACTAGGCCTGTGTTTCCCAGAGGGTGCCTGTCCAAGATCAGTCCAGACTCTTGGCATTACCCCAGGCTTGCGGGTGTGCTCCAGGAAGGGGACTGGCCGGACATGAGGCACCCCCAGGGGGGCACTCAGAGCCTGGAAGGTGGTCAGGCACAGTGAGGTGGGTAGTTCAACGCAGAAGCACCCCCTACTGACCCGCCATAGCCTGAACAATACTCTTATACTACTCCCTAGTCATTTGTCCAAATTTTCATTTCTTGTAAGCCACCGTTTTGCATTGAAGACTTGCTTGCTAAGCAAAGTTGCTTTTCTGCCATACTTGCTAGTCATCCTGTGCACTTGGATGCTTTTTTACTGCACCCTCAGTAAGATTTCTTTAAAGTACAACAAGCTGTCCTGGATTCCTTTCCCCATCAGACTGGCCTCCCGGGAGACCCTGCCCATCACTTTTCTAAATGAGTATAGTCTCCTTTTCTGAAGTCCAAGGTCCTTACTCAGCTCTTCTCCTTCCTTCATTTCCTCAGGATCCTGAACTCCATCATCTCATGGTTGCTACTGCCCAAACTGCTATACACTACTACATTCATTCCCAACCAGTTTCTGTTTGTAAGCAGAAAGTCAAGAAAAGCACAGCCCCTAGTTAATGTTGGCACTGGATTTATGACCCAGTGCTCATAACCTGTTCTGGGCAGACCCAGAACCTCAGACTGACCATGACTTCCTCCATTCAACAATTGGAAAATGTTATTGATACACAGTGATAGCAGATAAGAGTAATGCAGGCAAATCAAACAAAATAATCCCCTCTGATCCTAGTTATCTACTAATCCTAAGGCTTTCACACAGGGATGGTACGCCTGGACAGTGAACAAGCACCAGTGTTTTTTTTTCTTGAATGTCATCAGATTTGGAGGTCAAGGGCCAAAGCAAGACAGGCCAATTGTGGGCCCTCTGCCCACGGTGGCCTTGGGATCCCCCCTGCTGCTCTGAAAATCCCTCCTTTTGTATTCTTTCTCCCTGGGTGAATCTTTATTTCCAGGTACCATTGATTGTTTTCCCTGTGCTTGTCATAATGTCTGCATTGTGTTTTGTCAGCATAATTCTATGTTTCTCAAACAAACCACATGCATACATCTTCATTTGGTCATATACTGATATTTTGATTTGGGTATCCCTGGCCCCCATCAGAACTGGAAATCCCAGGGACTTTGCAACTTGTCACTGTGATCCAGTGCCAATTCTTCAGGTTCCTTATCTCTTATTATGGAACACTGTCTATACGTTTTTAATTTCCCAGGTAGTATGTACCTGTTTGTCTATTAGCTTTGGACAGTGTCTACTTTAAAGGCTGAGAATATGAAACTTTGTCACAACCAGGCTTTTTAGAAACCAGTTAACCTTTGCCATTCCCATTTACCACTGTTCTAATGCAATATTTACTCTACCTGCAAGCCAGTTCCTAAAAGCAAATCTCTAATATCATTTTCTAGCTATCAATTGGCCACTCCAACACTTGCACTTGGAAGCTAAATCTATTCCAACACGGAAGAAAGGCAGCAAGAAGGCACAGCAGCCCCCCTGGCTCTCCAGAGACCTAGCGGACCTACTGTGGCTAAAAAGGAAAGCCTTCAAAGGATGGAGGATGGGATTCACCTCCAAGGAGGATTACTCCGCGCTGGTCCGGTCCTGCAGGGAGCAAACCAGGAAAGCCAAGGCTGCAACTGAACTCCAACTAGCTTCAGGCATCAAGGACAAGAAAAAGTCCTTTTTCAGGTATGTGGGGAGCCAGAGGAAAAGCAAGGGCAATGTTGGACCCCTGCTAAACCAGATGGGGCAACTGACAACTGATGCCCAGGAAAAAGCCAACCTATTAAAGAGGTACTTTGCGTCAGTCTTTCATCAGTCACACGGGATGCCCATGCCTGCTATGGGACAGGGAAATCTGGGTGAGGGGAATCCCCTACCCTCCATCAATGCTGACCTCGTGAAGGAACACCTTGAGAAGCTGGATACCTTCAAGTCAGCTGGCCCTGACAACCTGCACCCCAGGGTACTCAAGGAGCCGGTGAGCATCATAGCCCAGCCCCTGGCACGGATCTTTGAAAACTCCTGGTGCTCTGGTGTAGTGCCCGAAGACTGGAAGAAGGCCAATGTGGTGCCGATCTTCAAGAAAGGGAGGAGAGTGGATCCGGCTAACTACAGGCCCATTAGCCTGACTTCTATCCTGGGGAAGATCTTAGAAAAGTTTATTAAGGAGGCCATCCTCAAGGGACTGGCCCAGGCTAACATTCTAAGGGACAGCCAGCATGGGTTTGTTGTGGGTAGGTCTTGTTTGACCAATCTCATTTCCTTCTATGACCAGGTGACCTATCACCTGGACAAGGGAGAAGAGATTGATGTCATATATCTTGACTTCAAAAAAGCTTTTGATCTGGTATCCCATGATCACCTCTTGGCCAAACTGGCCAGTTGTGGCCTTGGCTCCACCACGATCCGCTGGCTGGGAAATTGGCTTCGTGGTCGGACCCAGAGGGTTGTGATTGATGGCAGTCACTCATCATGGTGCCCTGTAACCAGTGGGGTCCCTCAAGGCTCTGTCCTGGGACCCATACTGTTCAACATCTTCATTAACGATGTGGACATTGGAGTTAGGAGTGGACTGGCCAAGTTCGCCAATGACACCAAACTTTGGGGCAAAGCATCCACGCCAGAAGATAGGCGGGTGATCCAGGCTGACCTGGACAAGCTCAGCAAATGGGCAGACGAGAACCTCATGGTGTTTAACACCGAAAAATGCAAGGTTCTCCACCTTGGGAGGAAAAACCTGCAGCACCCTTATAGGCTCGGCCGTGCTACGTTGGTTAGCACTACAGAAGAAAAAGACTTGGGGGTCATCATTGACCACAAGATGAACATGAGCCTGCAATGCGATGCTGCGGCTAGTAAAGCGACCAAAATGCTGGCGTGCATCCATAGATGCTTCTTGAGCAAATCCCGGGACGTCATTTTCCCCTTTTACTCGACCTTGGTGAGGCCGCAGCTGGAGTACTGCGTTCAGTTTTGGGCTCCACAATTCAAAAAGGAGGTGGAGAAGCTTGAGAGAGTCCAGAGGAGAGCCACGCGCATGATCAGAGGTCAGGAAAACAGATCTTTCGATGACAGGCTGAGAGCCATGGGACTCTTTAGCCTGGAAAAGCGCAGGCTCAGGGGTGATCTGATGGCCACCTATAAGTTTATCAGGGGTGACCACCAGGATCTGGGGGAACGTCTGTTCACCAGAGCGCCCCAAGGGATGACGAGATCGAACGGTCACAAACTCCTGCAAGACCGTTTCAGGCTGGACATAAGGAAGAATTTCCTTACTGTCCGAGCCCCCAAGGTCTGGAACAGTCTGCCAGCGGAGGTGGTTCAAGCACCTACATTGAACACCTTCAAGAGTAAATTGGATGCTTATCTTGCTGGGATCCTATGACCCCAGCTGACTTCCTGTCCTTTGGGCAGGGGGCTGGACTCGATGATCTCCCGAGGTCCCTTCCAGCCCTAATGTCTATGAAATCTATGAAAGTTGTCCCTAACACTCTCCAAAAACTACTTGGACTGCCTATGCATTGCTGTATTGCTCTCCCAGCAAATGTCAGAGTGACTGAAGTCCTCCATAAGAACCAGGGCCTGTGATCTGCAAACTTCTGTGAGATGTTTGAAGAAAGCCTCATCCACCACATCCTTCTGGTCTGGTTGTCCCCTCTAACCCTGTCCCAGATGTTTTCAACAGGCTTGTCTTCACTGGTCTCAGTCCTCCAGGCAGGGGTCTTGATCTTCCCAACTTTGGGAATGCCTGGCCTCTTCCACCAATGGAACGTGCTCCTTCTCTGTTCTTACGGCTTCATATCTGTTCTCCATGCAAACTGGTGCAGGTGGAAATGAAGACTCCTTTCTGCTGCCAAAGGTCACTAGCTTCTAGCTTATACCTTCCTAGGAGTCTGTCAGGCAGTTAGGCTCCAGGAGTGATGAAAGACACATGAGTGAAAGCCCGCTGTGCCCCTGCTCCCCCAAAGTCCCCCAGAGACCCTCCAGCAGCTGCAGAGCCTCCTGCTGACCCACGGCACAGCCAGAGGTAAGCGGAGCCCATGGTGGGAAAGGCTTAACCCCTAGAGAGTGGGAGGAGGTGGCTGAGTGGGAGCCGGGCTGGGTCTCACCCTGCCCAGGCCCCTACTTCGCCCAGCCCCCCAGGAAGCCATGCGAACAGGGTGCACAAACAGGTGCAGTTGCCTGCTGGCACATGGGTTAGCACGGAGTTCACACAGGAGGGTGCAAAGGTGACTTCAATTACCCGGACATCCCATGGGAAGATCACTCAGCAAAATCCAAGTGGTTGCAAAGCTTCCTATCATGCATGGATGACCTCTACATGACTCAAGAACTCTATGGGCCAATGAGAGGTAAAGTGCTGCTCAACCTGGTACTGGCTACTGGGGATGACCTAATCGGTTACCTAGTGATTGATGGGAAGCTGGGTGACAGTGACCATGAGCTGATCACCTTCACCATCCTCCATAAAGCTGGCAAGTCAGTCAGCAACACGGAAGTCCTTGACTTCAGGAAAGCTGACTTTGACAAGCTCAGCAGGCTTGTCAGTGAGGGCCTAAGGGACCATGACCCCAGAGGGAAGGGAGTTCAGGAAGAGTGGTTGCTCCTCAAAGGAGCGATACTCAATGCACAAGCTAATTCTATTCCAACTCAGAGGAAAGGCAACAAGAGGGCACAGCAGCCCTCCTGGCTCTCCAGGGATTGAGGAGACCTCCTGAGGCTAAAAAGAAAGGCCTCCAGCTACAAAGGATGGAGGATGGGATTCACTTCCAAGGAGAAATATTCTGCACTGGTCTGGTCCTGCAGGGAGCAAACCAGAAAAGCCAAGGCTGCAACTGAACTCCAACTAGCTTCGAGCATCAAAGACAATAAAAGAGACTGATGACATATATGTGGGGAGCCAGAGGAAAAGCAAGGGCAACATTGGACCCCTGCTGAACCAGATGGGACAGCTGACAACTGACACCCAGGAAAAAGCCAACCTATTAAATGGGTACTTTGTGTCGGTCTTTCATCAGTCCCATGGGACATTCATGCCCACCAGGGGACAGGGAGGTCTGGGTGAGGGCGGTCCCCTGCCCTCCATTAATGCTGACCTCATGAAGGAACACCTTGACAGGCTGGATATCTTCAAGTCAGCTGGCCTGGACAATCTACATGCCAGGGTACTCAAGGAGCTGGCTAGCATTATAGCCCAACCTCTGGCACAGATCTTTGAAAACTCCTGGCACTCTGTTCTAGTGCCCGAAGACTGGAAGAAGGCCAATGTGCTGCCTATCTTCAAGAAAGGGAGGAAAGCGGATCCGGCTAACTATATGCCCATCAGCCTGACTTTTATGCCAGGGAAGGTCTTAGAAAAGTTTATTAAAGAGGCCATCCTTAATGGACTGACAGATGCCAACATCCTGAGGGATAGCCAGCACAGGTTTGTTGTGGGTAGGTCTTGCTTGACCAATCTCATTACTTGCTATGACCAGGTGACGTATCACTGGGACAAGGGAGAAGAGACTGATGTCATATATCTTGACTTCAAAAAAGCCTTCAATCTGGTATCCCATGATCACCTCTTGGTGAAACTGGCCAATTGTGGCCTTGGGTCCACCACGATCCACTGGCTGGAAAACTGGCTCTGTGGTTGGACCCAGAGGGTGGTAATTGTTGGAAGTCAATCCTCATGATGCCCTGTGACCAGTGGGGTCCCCCAAGGCTCTGTCCTTGGACCCATATTGATCAACATCTTCATTAATGATGTGGACATTGGAGTCAGGAGCAGACTGGCCAAGTTCACTGATGACACCAAACTTTGGAGCAAAGCATCCACACCAGAAGAGAGGCAGGCAATCCAGGCGTACCTGGACAGGCTCAGCAAATGGGCAGATGAGAACCTGATGGTGTTTAATGCTGAAAAATGCAAGGTTCTCCACTTTGGGAGGAAAAACCTGCAGCATCCTCACAGGCTCAGCAGTGCTACACTGGCTAGCACTATGGAAGAAAGAGTTGGGGGTCATCATTGGCCACAAGATGAACATGAGCCTGTAATGTGATGCTGCGGTTAGTAAGGCGACCAAAACGCTGGCTTGCATCCATAGATGCTTCTCAAGTAAATCCCAGGACATCATTCTCCCCTTGTACTCGGCCTTGGTGAGGCCGCAGCTGGAGTACTGCATTCAGTTTTGGGCTCCATCGTTCAAAAAGGAGGTGGAGAAGCTTGGGAGAGTCCAGAGAAGAGCTACACACATGATCATAGGTCAGGAAAACAGACCTTACGACGACAGGCTGAGAGCCATGGGGCTCTTTAGCCTCGAAAAGCGCAGGCTCAGGGGCAATCTGATGGCCACCTATAAGTTTGTCGGGGTGACCACCAGTACCTGGGGGAACATTTGTTCACCAGAGTGCCTCAGGGGATGACAAGGTCAAATGGTTATAAACTACTGCAAGACCGTTTCAAGCTGGACTTAAGGAAGAACTTCTTTACTGTCCAAGCTGCCAAGGTCTGAAATAGCCTGCCATCAGAGGTGGTTCAAGCACCTACATTGAACACCTTCAAGAACAAATTGGATGCTTATCTTGCTGGGATCCTATGACCCCAGCTGACTTCCTGTCCTTTGGATGGGAGGATGGATTCGATGATCTTCCTAGGTCCCTTCCAGCCCTAATGTCTGTGTGAAATCTGTGTGAAATCTGTCCTCCTCTTCCTGTAGAGGCAGTCCTTCCTCCCCAGTCTTAGAGGTTTCCTCCAGCATTGAACTGAACTCCTTGTGGAAGAGGATGCTTCGGAGCCTTGCCATTTCCTCCTGTAGCTCTTGCACCTACTCCCTGAGGGATACCACTAGGAAGCATTGCTTATATCACAGACACACCCCCACCTGGCTGTCACTGGAAGGAACTGAAAACTACTGTCTCCATAGTGCCAAACCAGGACCGGTGTGTAAATCTCAATGGTGAGCAGTGCTGCCTGGACAGACACCTCACAGATGCAAGCAGATAAAGAGCTAGCAGTGGCAGTGGCTGTAGCATTGTGACATCCTCCAGCCATTTCTTTGGGTCTCTTATTCTGCCTCTTCTCTCTTCCTCTCTCTTTTGAACCAGATGATCCCTAGAAAACTCCCCTATAAGATGGCCTGTTTGCTACTCCTTGATCCTGAAAAGTTCCCTTTTCCCTGTTTCCTCTCACCAACCTTATAGTGAAGGAAAGTGAGAGAGAGTTTCCAGGAAGACTTTCTAGTGAACTTCCCCTCACTGTGGACTCTAGTTAAGCAAGGGACTTAAGTATTGGTCTAACTGCTGGATTTTAGCTCTATATACTAAATATATGTAGGTTAGGTAGTCTTAATTTAAAAAAAAAGCTTCCTTAAAGGCTTCCCTTCAAACACAGGGGTGGCAAAATGACCTGCAAATTCCCTTGTTTGCTGTCCATGTTCACTCACGCTCTGGTCACTTTGGAAGTCTCCTTTTATATCCTATTGGGTCTGGCATGGCTCCCTCATTAGGGCTTTGGTCAGACAGGGGCAAGAATCACCCTGCAATCACTCAGCTGCCCAGCTGTTCAGAGCACACAGCCAAGCACACAGCCCACCAAACAGCATTCAGCAAGCCAAACACACAGGCAGCTCTGGTTCCCTTACCTTCCCAAAGCAGGATCTGGTGCCTAGTTCCTGGCTTCTCTTGCTCTTCACCTTCCTCCTTTTGTTCCCAACACAGTTTTTTAAAACTTTCCTGTTTGCTGTCCATGTTCCCTATTTTAATGTGAATAGCTGTTTCCTACCATATTGCAGGCCCTTTAAGAGGGGGGCTAAGGCTTGGATAGACCTCTGTCAGGCATAGCTCATCTTGGATAGAAGAAATCCGTGTAGTTCTGTGGCAAGGGGAGTCTATGCCTAAAAGTAGGAACATTATAATGCAGACTGCGTAAGTTCAGGGACAACACCAAATTATTATAGGATGCTAATTGGGGCCAACTCGGACAGGTTTGCAAGATAGGCAGGTCACAAACTGATGACATTCAACATGGAGAAATGCAAAGTGCTTTACCTCGGGAGAAAAACTCATGTCATACTTATAGGTTTGGCAGCGCTACGCTCACTAGCACCGTGACTGAAAGAGACTTGGGGGCTATGATTGACCACAAGATGGACATGAGCCACCAATGTGCTAACATAGCTGGCAAAGCAAATAAAACTCTGTTTTGCATCTACTGATGCATCTCATACAAGGCCCAAGCAGTCATCTTCCTGCTTTACTCAGCCTCAGTGAGGCCGCAGCTGTAGTACTGAATCCAATTCTGGGCTCCACACTTTAGAAAGGATGTGGAGAACTTTGAGAGAGTTCAGAGGAGAGCTACATGCATGATCAGAGGGCAAGAGAACAGGCCTTATGATAAGAGGCTGAGAGGTATGGGACTCTTCAGCCTGGAGAAGTGAAGGATCAAGGGTGACTTGTTGGCAGCCTATAAGTATATCAGGGTTGTGCATCAGGAACTGAGAGAATGTCTGTTCACCAGAGCACCCCAAGGAAAGACAAGGTCTAACCGTCAAAAACTTCTGGAAGACCCGCACTGTCCAACATCTTCATCAGTGACTTGGACGAACGGGTAAAAAGCACCCTGTTCAAATTGCTGATGACACTAAGATGTGGGGGGATGTGGGCACACTAGATGGGAGGAATAGGCTGAAATCAGATCTAGACAGATTACAGGGGTGGGCGGATGAAACAGGATGAGTTTCAACACTGACAAGTTCAAGGTGATGCACCTGGGAAGGAAGAACCAGAAGCTACCTACACCCTTGTCATCAGTGCAGAGGCAGAAAAGGATCTTGAAAGAACTACTGATGCTAAGATGAACATGGGCTGGCAGTGTGGGGATGAAGTCAGGAAGGCCAACCATACCTTGTCATGCATCCACAGATGCATCTTGAGCAGGTCCAAGGAGGTGATCCTCCCCCTCTATGCGACACTGGTCAGGCCACAGTTGGAGTACTGCATTCAGTTCTGGGCACCACACTTCAAGAGGGATGTGGACAACATGGAGAGGGTCCAGAGGAGGGCCACTCGCATGGTCAAGGGGCAGCAGGGCAGGCCCTATGAGGAGAGGCTAAGGGACCTGAAGGGGGGATCTAGTGACCTGTTACAAACTAGTCAGAGGGGACCAGCAGGCACTGGGGGAGTCCCTGTTTCCCCAAGCACTACTAGGAGTGACTAGAAATAATGGTCACAAGCTGGCAGAGGATAGATTCAGGTAGACATCAGGAGGCGCTAGGATCTGGAACTAACTTCTGAGGGAAGTGGTGCTGGGGGTCTTTAAGAGGAGGGAGGCTGGATGAACACCTTGCTGGGGTCGTTTGACCCCAGTACTCTTTCCTGCCATGGCAGGGGGTCAGACTTGATGATCTGCTCAGGTCCCTTCCGACCCTAATTTATATTAAAAGAAAAAAGAAGAAAAGAAAAGACCATTTTAGACTGGACTTAAGGAAAAACTTCTTTACCATCCAAATCTACAGAGTCTAGAAAAGACTCCCTCCAGATGTGGTGCAAGCACCTACTCTGGATACCTTTAAGAAACACTTGGATGCTTACCTTGCTGGGGTGATGTGACCACAACTGACTTTCTGCCCTTTGGGCAGAGGGCCGGACCCAATGATTTTGCAAGGTCCCTTTCAGCCCTGATGTCTATGAAGTCTATAAGCAGCCAGTGTTTCAGTCAGAAAGAAATGGGTAGAGGAGCTCTAGTAATCAGAAGAACTGGAGAATGCTCAGGGAAGAAAAGAACATTTGAGGCAGCAAAGATGGGGAGGTAGTGGCAAGTAGCCTTAGTGCTTATGGCTCATGTATATGGGAGCCCATGCAAGAGGGTTGCTGTGGATTCTTGCTATACTGTTACCTGGTTGGGTGACAAAGTGCTTTATATGAATGTAATGTGGTGCTAGCCATAGCTATGTCTAATTCTTCAGGACCTGAGGTGCCAGGTAGCTCTACCCCCTGCTCAGCTCACCTAGGAGTGGCCAGAGGCTCTCTGAGAGGGGAGGAGAGGCTCCCTTTACAATGGAAAGTCCTTGCAGAGTCATAAATAACTATTTATAAAATTTAAATATATACAGGAGGTAATTGCTACTTGCCAAGAAACATTAAATAATATTAAATGTTGGGAACTCTCTATTTATAATACACGAGGTTGAGTCTATAAAGAATAACAGTTGATAACTATTTTAAAAGGATGATCGAATCAATGAATACATAGCTAATAACTTAGATACCATGTTAGATACTCCTTATATTAAATCCCTAATTAACTATTCACAACCAATAGCCAATCACCCCAACTTATGCTCAATGAATAGAGGGAGGGGCAGTCCCTCACTCATCACATCACATGCTTGTGGGCTCCAGCTGCCTTGGCACATCCACACAGGCCCAGGCATCTTGTGGCCTGCAGAAACTGTTTCCACTCAGACTCCTGCAAAACACAAATTCTCCTCCACACACCTCTGTGCACTCTTCTCTGCCTTGGCACAGCCTCTCGAAGCCTGCAGAGCTATGTGCACAGTTATACCCGCCTCCCCACCCCCCGCAAGTCTCCAAATCCAGTGGGGAATCGCAGTCCCATTCTCCAGGAGCTGTCCCCACCCTAAGGAATTTGTTCAGCTCAGTCATAATCTTCACTTGCTTGTTCTAGGGCTTTGCTTTCTTTTGCTTGATGCTTCAGGTGCTCTGCTGGTCTGCCTGTGAGGGGTCTGGCAGGCAGCCGTGGGGTAGGACCATGCTGCAGGCTTTTCTCAGCTCCTGTTTCCACACTGGGGGTGGGGAGATGCTCCAGTTTTAAGGGGAGCCACCCAGCAAATCCCTGGGCTGGAATTTTCTGTTTTTTGAATATTGCGTCCCCTTGCTGGGGATCATCTGAACTACAATTCAAATCTTCCTGAACAAGGCATAGCCCAGTGTAGAACACTTAGGTAAGTGCCCCTTAAACTGCCTGTTACATGAACAAAGGAAAAGTAGGGGGACTATTGGTCAGTTCATGTGAAGAGGGAAGCACTGTGCCTAGCTTCGGACAGGATGAAAGCCTTTTCCATTTTCTGTCTGCATTTTGATTTTGATAGCATAGAAAGAATAGGGTTTTCATGAGTTTGTTTGCTGGGTGTTTGTCACTGCAGCCACTGATCTGTGCTGAAGCTGAGAAAGAGAGCAGAAGTGAAGCAATGGCTAGGCCTAGAATCAAATTAGGTCCCTTTAAGTGTGGAAAATTTACTCCAGTGCAGAAAACCCATGCACAGAATTCTGCTGTGTGTTAAACCCATGGTGAGTCTGCCCTACAGAGTTAATGCATTACCTAAAATATAAACTAGAGGAAGGTCTGTATGAACTGAAAAGGGCTGACCACTGGCCTGGTGTTTACAGGGAAACACCAACAAGACAGCTTGTATCTTACTAATACTCTTTGGCCTTATCCTATTTAGAGGATGGCAGCTGGTCTTTTCTCTTTAGGTGCATGGTAGCATTATCACCAAACTGCCCAATGACTGCTTTTAAGCTGTCACTACTTTTACCCTGAGAATGTGGCATTCCTCATTTAACTGTAATGTTATGTCTCCTCATTCCTAAGGGTTCTTACCAAGTAATAGATGTAATCTTTGTTTCTGTACACAAATAGGAGACCAGATTTTCAGTTACTATCAAATCAATCATCAGAGCTACAATCCTCAACCCTCAGAACTGTTGAACAGGCAATATTGTTCTATTAAATACAACTGCCAAATTCTGTCCAGCTCCAGGTACAACAAAATAAAGATTGGCTATTGAGCAGATAACTTGCATATTGCCTGATGGGTTGGTTTGTTTTAAGAGCAGACTGTGTCTGCAAAAGGCATAATACTGACACCAGATTTCTTCCACAGGGTTCTGCTAAGTGGTAGGAGCAGATGCAGACCAGCATGATCTTCTCCTTGAACCTTTCAGAAAAGATGGAAAGAGAAAGGCTGTTGGAATTAATGGTAAATAGGGATTGTCAAGAGGCATTTGCTAGGGGAGGGGCTTTGCTATAGGTTTGTTTCACCTTTTCTGTTCCTGTGTTAACCTTTACAACCAGAGCAGTTCTTATTCCTTCTTTTAGCTCCTGTTTCTCTGTAGTCTCTTTCTTTGAGTACTTCAGGTTTAGTCTCTTCCTCTGAGTACTTCAGGTTTACTTTTCTTCCTGTTACATCTCCATTAACATCACTTCCTTCTCCCTGTATTGCTCATTTGAGCTGAAACTTCAAGGGACCAGAGAGACAACGGTGTCTCAACAGGATACTACAAAGTACTTTCACAATCTACTCCAGTATCTATGATAGAGTATTAAAACATATGATTTTTATGGCATACATAGAAAAAAGCATGTTGGATCCTTAAGACTAAAAAAGCCAGGACAATTAATTGAATGTTGCTGCCTTCCATTTTATGAAACAGATTATGTTTTCTTTTTAAGACCCCTATAAAAAATTAGTCACAAAAGTATGTGTTGGTTTAATGGTCCAAAGTACAACAGCTTGTGTGAACTTTACTGTCTAGTTCAGGGTTATTAATGCAAGACACAGGAGTCATATCTCACGGTTTTCGGTAGAAAGATGTTCTTCAGATCTCACATAGGGAATATTCCTGGGGTGTCTTCTACAGTCTTTGTAGCAAAGTATTTTTGAGCTGGTTTTTGAAACTCTTTATTCCTATGCCGCTTAGAAGAGCTACTGAGACAAAGCCAGCATCCTAAAAGAGCCATCATCAAGCTTATTTGTCACCAGTCACTAGTGTAATCTTGAATGAGTACTAAAGACATATTCAGAGAGATGGCACAGCATTCAGTTGCAGAACCTTTGTGCTATGACTTCTAGACCATGTTGAGCATGTTCAAATTAACTGAGGCTTTAGCACCATTGCTGCCATAGTTGTAACTCTTATAACCATAGTTGTAACTCTTATAACTGCTGCCATAGTTGTAACTCTGGTCTGTCATGGACCTTGGAGGTAACAGAACTGTGGAGACCCTGTTAGTGGGGTAACAGCATACAGTTCTTTTACCTGTATGTGAATAACCATTGGATATTCAGTAGAAGAGACTTAGCCAGACAGACTTACAGGAGGATAGGTGTCTACTTTCTTGCCATCAGTAGGAGCTAACAGAGGAGAAATAACTATTAGTTTCCACAGAGCTGACATTCTTCCAGCACTGGAAAGGTTGAATATACAGCATCAAGTGCTTAAGTTTTAGCATATAGGTTGTCCTATTGCTGGGTCTACCTATATGCCACCATAGAATAGAAAATTAGGGCCAGAAGGGGTTTCCTGAGCAGTCCACGCCTCTGCTCATAATCATCTTCTCTAAACCTTTTCATCCAAGTGTCTGTCTAATCTACTTTTATGGGTATGTACACATTTAGATTGCCCTAACCAAGGTTGGCAGGGCTTAGGTGGGCCTAAAAATGGTGTATATGATCTAAAGTTAGTTCTCATCAGACATGAATTAATTTTAGATTAGCACAGGGTTAATCTAGCGAGAGTTAACCTAGCCCAGCAAATGTTTGCACACATTCACAGCACAACCCTGGGGTTGGAAAAGCCCAGCCACTCTTCACAACCCTGGGGCTATGCTGTTTTTACCTCACCAGCCCAGACTGAGGTATTTTTAACACCCTCTCTACCCCTGGAACTAGCCCTCCTCCACTCATACCTATATCAGCCCTGACCTACTTGACTCGGGCTGCCTGAGCCTCCTTCCAACAAGTGGAGAATACTTTCCTTCCACATGTCAAAGATCAAAGTCTTTGATTTCAGATGCTGATGGCCAAAAAGTCAGATGACAAAAGGTCAGAGGCTAACACAGCAAACTCTGTGGTTGTAATTTATCCCTCTGTATTAACAATGCTACATATACACATCCCTATCTGTGCCTCATTTCAAATTACTTGAGTTCTCATATGAGAGCGAGAGAAACTGACCTTGACGGCCCAGCACAAAAGATAAAGTACTTATAGTAACGAGATTAGCTGACTTTAGTAAAGTTGTAAAATTAAATATGCTATGCGCGCCATCCTGTGACCAAACAGAACCAGTACCACCCAAGTAAAAATAACCCTTTTTTATAAAACCTGAGCAAACAAAGAAAGCACAAGTGCCAACTCATTAATTATTTATGATTGGCGTATAGTAATTGGTCACCTGTGTCAAATAAATCTTTGAAAAAACTTCCGCCCAAAGCAGAGAGCAGAGAACCGTGTATACACTCAAGAAGAACAGATCACACATCTCTCCGCCTACGTTATTTTTCTGGCGTATCTCGTCTTACCGGTCTGTTTATCTGTCTATCTTTGGCGTTATCTTTCTTATCAAGAACTCTTAGTAATCTGCAGACTGCAACGGCTTATATGAATCACTCGGAAGCAACTGTCTTACCCACCCTGTAAATGCTGGGTAACATGATATCTGCATGCTGTAACTAAATCAATCAACTCCTCTGCCTACGCTGCAAGCCATCAGTAGCGTAAGTAAAATAAACTTTTCTGTGTAACCATCATGCTGTGTTTAAATCATACTGACTCCTGCTCACCGTTATTACCCACCTGCCCGGTCATAAATCCCCCTCCTCGCACCAAGCCAGTCATGCCGACCCAGGCTCGCAGGTCAAGGGTGCACCGGCATTAGGGGCGCGACACCACACACACATCCTGATGCAGGTTTAAGCATTTGTGTCCCATGAACACTTGTTTGCTCCCCAAACTTCCAAGGATGGAGTGTTTATGACCTCTCTTCGTAGCCTGTTCCAATGCTTAACCACACTCACAGTGAGAAAGTTCTTCCTAATCACCAACCTATTTCTCCTTGTCTGCAAAAGGGTTTTGTTTGTTTGTTTGTTTTGTTTTTTTGGGGGGGGGGGGCTGGGGAGGGTTAGATCACAATAAAAAAATTATGTTATGCTTTTAAATATGATGTGAATCTATGGCTTGTAAGGGTGTTAGATATTGTATACTCCATTATTGTATACCATAGAGAGCTTGCTGGAGAGAAACATCTTCTGAGGTTCCCCAGGGGGGCAGTGTGACTACATATTGTCCATGTAATGGTTTGGGCCTAAATGCCACAAACTTAGCCATTTGAATATTGAGCGCTTTAGCTTTTATACTAAAGGAAAGTGGGATCTTAGAAATATATATCCTATCATTAGAAATCTATATACAGTAAAATTATCATAGTTGCTGCAATAAATTCTGTTCATAGGTTTTTAAATGTGTTTTAAATCCATAAAGATATAGCACTGTGGTACACAATATAGGGAACATCAAACTGGTCTGGAGGAGGAAATCTCTTTAATATAACATGAGAAAAATATTTTGCATATAAATCAACTACCAACATAATATATTAATTCCTGTGTTGAAATCTTGATAAAGAGTGAAGGTAGAAATGTTTCCAGTTTAAAAGCTTTATCAAAAGCCTCAGGGCCTGTTGTGGGAACTAAAAACATAAATGAAAACAATTGCATTGGGGTTTTGTTAAAAAAAGTAAAATACAGTACAAGTGCATATATCACCTTGTTAGTCCACAGCTGAAGTTTTAATTTCTGGAAGAAAATGTCCTTAGGTCTGAATTAATAGCATGTTTTCAGAGAGGGTGTTTGTATATTTTGATATTACAGACCTACTATATACTAATTATTTTCAGCAAACTTTAAGATATGAAAACAGAATATTTTAATTCAGAATTTCAAGTATTTCAGCTGTAGTATATATATTTTTATATCCATGCATGTGAATATGAATAGAGATATGAATTATAGCATCCCATGTAGGTATTGCATTATAAATATGAAATAATTGGAAAAATATCTAGATTTGGGGTATAAGTAAGTTTGTCAAAATAAGTTAATTTTATTTTTATCTAACCTCCTTGCATGGGAAAAATTATGTGACTTTAAAAATTAGAAATGGTTCTGAATCCAAACAGTGGTGGATTTTTTGGTATTGATTATATGTTCAAACCCAGATCCGAAATCTGTTCTAAGGTTAAAAATCAGTCACAGCCTTCTCCATTTAAAAAAAAGAAAAAGTGAGAGAAGTCACCAGGGCCTAAAATAATAATGACTATAGTATTATGATATATAGTACATTTGTTAAAAGGACTAAACAGACTCAAACTTTGGAGCTTTGTCATCTATTAAAAATCACATGGAATGAATAATAATAAGAATGAATATTTTAATACATATTATTTTATCCTAATTGCTGGCAGACTGTCTCCATTATACAGTATAAAAGTTTTGTAGATGGAACTGCAGTAGAACTTGAGACTATTTTAGAGATGACCTAGCTGTCTTCACTACTGTCTGATTTAATAATATGTATCAAGGACAAGATGGAAACTCAGATACTGCATTTTGAATGTGTATCAACTTTCAGTAAAAACCCTAATACAGTGATGTAAAACTTCTAAGTAAAGATGTGCTCCTGAATGGCCTCCATTCCTCACTTTTTCAAAAGAAACAATTGTTGTACTCTTACTGCTTCAGCTGAACTGGTGGGTTTCATATTGTAGAAAAAGTCTAGGATGGCTTTCCCTTTTTTGAAACTGCCATGTTACCTGTAGTTAGATTTACTGTTTTATAATAGGTTTTAAATAGTAGTATGGAAATGGGTCTTCTTGAAGCAGCTCTTGTGTGTAGTATGACTGTGAGCAGTTCGGCTGAAGTCTGTGGTAGCACAATCGGTAATTCTCAGCAGCAATTTTTGCTATAGATGGAAGATTTTGGCCATGTCTAATTCACCAGTGTCCTAGTCTCTACAATTCCACTTTCATATTGCTCCCAGGCTCATGTTTGCTACTTCTTACCTTGTCATTAGATCTTTTTCTGCTACACTTAACCTCCTACTGTTCTACTTCACTCTTTTGGTCAGTACAGGTGTGCTTACTGTTTGCACGTATACTCAATGTTAAATGGGTTTTACTCATTGGTTAGGAGAATAGAAGCTATAGAGTGCTTCCTGCTGATAGTTTTGAGTGCTCTTAGTGACAAGCTCATAGACAAGTTTTCATGGCTCTTTCAGTGTCTTGGGGCCTTGCAATTGTTTATGCCGCTGCTCTAATATTAAACTAGTGTTTTCTATAGATGCTGCTGCTGTTTTGCCTTTTATAAAGCAAAACAATTGTTACAGCTGTTTGAAGTTGCAAACAAAGTACTGTTCTGTGGAAAAAACCTCCTTCACTGGATAATGCATATTGATCAGGGTGAATCAAATATAGCACTTCTCTCTCCTCCTCACCATTAGAAAAATGGAATTCTACACATCCATAAAATCAGAACCAGAGCACAAACACTCTAATGTGATAGCTTGCACCATTTTGTCTAAGATATAAAGCTGATCTTTTAAAGCCTCTTCATGCTGCAGCACTGAAACAGGTTTATTAAGTTAAAACCTCACCTTTCTATGATTTTGCTGTGTATCACACGATGAGACAATCTTGAGCCCCCCAAAAATCTCCAATCCTATGCAGTTCTCAAATACAGGTACAGGCTAGCATATTAATTATGGATTTTTAAAAATTTTCCATTAATCTCTTTTCCTTCCTGTATATATCCTTTTTCCATTGCCATGATTTGCAGTAAATTGCTCATTAAACTTCAAGCAATGCAATGTAATGCTTGCTACCATTTATAGCCAATGCTCTCCAAAGTACAATTAGAGGGAGTATTATGACACAGAACAATGGAGACAATTATTTCTGAAGTTTATTAATGCTAATTAGCATATGGCATCTAAGACAGCTGCTGATACTTCATTGCTAAATACTGAGGGACTAATTAGTGTTTGATGTTAATTAGCTGCTTCTGTATGTGCATTGTCCTTAGATGCACATGCACTGTCACCACTGGGCTATTAAAAATCTGGCCCGTGCCTTCCTGCAGTGGTATTTAGGAGCTCTTGCAGACTGTATAGAATAGTTCTCTGATGCACCTTTGATGGATGCTACAAGAGCTTGAACAAACCAAATATTCAATGTTCCTTTTACAGAGCATTTCATAATTGTATTTTAGAAATAATCGAATAGTGTAAGATATCTATATTTCAAAAATGATATTGGCTTGCATTTTGACTGCTGGAATGATAACCTGAGAAAAGAATTACAAAAATGAATTGACAAAGAGAAACATATGCAGAGAAACTTCCCAAGTTTGTTGAAAAATCCTCTGCCTCTTTGATTTTTAATTGTGTTTGCTCTAAGTATGGTCAATTTAGCAGTTTTAAAATGGCACCCTGTTGTTTGTGTACTATCAAACATATCTACCTTGCAAAATGTTTATCTAGTACTTGGTATTTTTTATTTTCAAAACCAAAGTTGTCAGGTCCTCTTATTTCCAGCTGGTTTTCTCTGCAGATGAACAGATTTACTATTGTAAAATCATCCTGTGCTGAGTTGAAGTCTTCATATCATGCTAATGCTTTGGTAGGAATTCTTTGTCAATCATAAGAGTTTTTCTGCAGCTCAACAATACCTTGTAAGAGTCGGCTTAATTTGTAAATGCTTTGGGGCAGTTGGGGTATTATTTATTTGGTTGATAGATTGAAATGTGTAACCTGAAATTTTGATTTAATTACAAACTATTAAAGGGATTCAAATAGCTATATTAACCGGGTAATTGCATCTTAAGTTGTGACCTAGCCACATGTTCAATCAGTTAATGGCATGATAAAACAAGGAATAAGCCACAAAGTTGTTCCACAAAAAATGTGTGCTAACTTTGTGGCTCATTCTTATCACATAGTGAATAGAACATGTAACCAGGGGCTCCCATATGGCTGGAGACCCCATCAGTTGACAGGGCTTCCAGCTGCAGTGGCACACTGTGTGTTTCCATGGCTGAATGTGTGGAATGGCAGGAAGCATGATCATGTGGTTTGTGCATCAGAGCCTATCACTCCCTTACCTGAATGTCTAGAAGGGCCCTGAGGCTGTGCAGAGTGATTTACCAGTGTCAACACATTTTGAATTATGGGGCTGCATGCATGTAAAAATGCCTTGACCAATACAACACTAACATATTACTTTTCTCTTACTGCACTATTTTTTCTGTGATATCCAGGTTATGGTCTAGTAAAAAATGAAGTGACATGGAATTGCACAGAAAAGTAGTTAATACATTGTCCCACTGGGAAAATATTCATTTTCTAGAGCTGCTGTTCTAAACTATTACTCTCAATGACAAGTTTAACAGATACATGCACTTATCTTGGGTGTCATGTCACAAAATTACAGTGTGTGACACAATAGTGACAAAAAACATATTTACTATTTCCATTCATACTAAATGATCTATATTATGGAAAAAGTCAATCTTAAGCAGATATATGGCTCGTACAGAACCTGACAAGGGTGGTCCCCCTCCCCACTCCTACCCCCCGTAACAGTTGTTCATTAACTATATGGGTCCCCAGTAGCCTTATTTAATAGTCCAAACATTTTAATACAGTTTTCTATTAATTTTTGCCTCCCACCTCCTTATACATTTAGTCTTCCTTACCTTTGCTGCTGCTACCTCAATGTTTCTGGGATTTGTACTCCAAATTCTCTGTTGACATCATTTGTCTACATATCCTTTTCCTATCCAGGACAACAAAAAAGATAAGACAGACAATGCCAGGCTCCCGCTACCCCCGCTCCCTCCCAAACACATATGCAAATCTATTTGTACATGATAACAGATTCTCAAGGTATACTTTGTAATATTTGGAGAGCTTTTCAAAGTGTAATACACCACAGCTTATGGTTTAGGTCAGGCTGAAAACCTTGCCTGGGACCATGGCACCTACTCAAATCACAATTGTGCAGATTTCACAGAAATAGCAAAATTTGGGCAATCCCTAGGAAATCCCCAGGAAACAAAAAACAAACAGAACATTTACTAAAAATAAAAATCTGGGAGGCACCAGTCCTCCTGACCACACAGATGGCATGAAGGGGGCTGCCAGCATGAAGGCGAGCAGGCAAAATGAATACTGCCCTACCCCTCACCACTGAGAGAGCTGCCTGTCATGCAGTCCCACCTCCCTCCACCAATCAGTAGCAAGGGGCAAGTCTGTATGATGGACAGCTGTCTTCACCAATCGGTGGCGGGGGACGGGGCCACTGAGGCCCTGCCCAATTAGAGGCATGCGGGGCGGGCGGCACCATGATAAGCCCATCAAGACGGTGGCTGGTCCAAAAATCTGCCTGTGAAATTGGCCAGCTGCCTCTTTCAGTTGTGTAAACCTCTAACCATGTGATATTTAGCTTACACTAACACCAGCTTGTATAAAGCTAGTTTGGGTCAGTCTACATGGGCTGCCATCACACTTTAATTGTACTGGAGGCAGATATCTATGCCACAAATTGTAAGGCACTATGTTAGGCACACTCAAACATAGTGCACTGCTTTTCTTGCTGCCTCGCAAATCAAAATCCATGTAACCATGTTCATGTAGTGCTGCAGGTGGATTAATTCACATTGATTCTCATTTGGGGAGGTAGTGTGCATGAAACAGTATATCTTACTTAAGCACATTGCTGTATTGCACAGTAATGTTGTGGAGTAGATATGACTATACATGGTCAATCCTTTATCTTTTAGAAACAGTTGATGTTATAGGGGGAAATGTATAGGACAGTTAGGATTATGGTAGTTCTTCAGTTATGAACTTGGAGTATGCTATAGATAGTTTTGCACCTGTGGGACAATTATCATTATCTGCAAAACAAAGGGATTGACTTCTCACATTTGATGAATGAGGGAATCATTTCTATTATCTGATATTTCATAGATTTCATGAAAATGAGCTACATGGAAAGGACACCTAGAACCATATAATTTATTATTCAGGGTGGGACATGCACCTGGGCATCCTGGTGGGCTCCTGTTCTTTAGCAATAGAGCTTCATCAATCTGCTTCGCATTTGCAACAAATTGCATGCTAGACACAAGGTGTTGGGGAGACAGGATTAAGATGCTGCTTGGAAACTTTCACACAATATTTTGAAGAATAGAATATAGAATGAAGTCAGGGCTATATCCATAAAAATGTCTGAAGTTCCCAAAACCACCCCTTTAGGTGCCAGACTTAGATCTTTTAACCCCCTCCCCTTTTTAGAATATAGTAGTTTATATCCCAGTATCAGGTGATATGATAGGTGGAGCAAGGATAGGTTGTGAAGGGCCAGAAAGAGAAGATGAGTAGCTTATCTTTATGATTGATAAAGGAAAATTGTGGAGGGATATCAGAGTGGGATGATGTGGTTGAAGTGACAAGTCATGATGATATTTCATGTTATATAGATATAAGTAAGGAAAGATTAGATTTGGTAGGGCTGGAGAGATGGAAATTGGCTGTTTAGATGTCAGATGTTTGGGGTCTACACAAAAAATTTAATTATGCATATGCAGATTCTTATGGAGACCTAGAAAGAGAGACAAAACCAAAACGATGTCCAAATTACAGAACTGAGTGACAGGGAGGATGGCTATATTTTGTGTGGGGGGAAAGTTTGTACTTTCTGGCCTTCTTAACTTTAAGTTAAGATCTGGACACCCATGAGGAAATGTCAGAAAAGGAAGATTGTAATTCAAATTTGAACAGAAGGAGTCAAGTCTGCAGCACAAAAGTTGAGCTGTAAATCACCAGCATGGAAATGATGAACTGAAATCGCATTTGTGAATGAATTGCTCAAAGAAAAAGGGAGAAATAGAAGTGGGTCAAAGAAAGATTTTTGTGGGGCCTCACAATGTTGGAGGATAGTTCTTTTACAGCTGCTCTTTAAAAATGTATTTTAAAAAGTTTATCAGAACATGTATCAGTGAATTGTAACATTGCTTTTTGTTTTCTTAGAACTTATAGAAATTATTTTCTCTCTTTAGTTTATGCACTCCATATAATTGGCACTTGGAGAATTTGTTATAAATTAGTGAGAACCTTTTGTTTGGAGTAAGGGCTACACCAATAAAATGGTCTGTGAAGTCCCCCAAACTGCCCCTTTAGGGGCCAGAATTAGAATGTCTCACCCCCTATTCAGTTGTCATCTAACTCAGGAGTGCCTGAAATTTGTGGATGGCAAGTTTTCACCAGTAAAAATACTTAGGTGTATACAGCTCTGTTTCTGGGCAAGCCCAGAGATACCTATGTCTTGATATGGAACCACTCTGTCAGTTTTCCCAAACTAAGTATTCTTGTGGGCTCTATTCTGAAGGATCTGATCCATCAGGTATTGTTAGACCACATATCAGTTTGAGCCCCAGTCATAACCCAGCTAGGAGGGGAGGTGTCCTCCTCCCTTTGATCCAGCATGTCAGTGGTTTAGGTACTTACCCAGGATGTGGAGACCCAGGTTCAGAACCTTCTGCTTTGTGAGAGATTTGATCATATACACCTCACTTTCCAGATGAATACTCTAACCATTAGACTGCAGGATACTCTGGAAGGTCATTGGGGGAATTCAGAGTCTTTCCTGTTTACACTTTTTATTTTACCATGGAATAATTAAAAATGGCTTTGGACATAGCGAGAAAAGGAATATAAGTATGTCTCTGTAGTCCTGTATTTTGGGCACCTAATAGAAAAGGAGAAACCTTGCATTCCAGGTTTTATTCATATTTTCACTATTTTATTTTATAAAAAAGTGACTTTCAAGCTGTCATATTTGCAGTGAAAAGCTTGAAAAGGTACCTGGAGCGTGTCCTAAATATTCTGACAAGGTTCTTTGCTAAATAGTTGGAAAAATTGTTATTTGCAAACTTTCAGGCACAAACACCCTTCTTCAGGCATAGGGGGAGTCTGCTGGTATTTTGTGTAGCAGTAGCATACAAAACACCAGCGGTCTTCCTATGCCTGAAGAAGGGTGTTTGTGCCCTAAAGCTTGCAAAGAACATTTTTTTCCAACTATTTAGTTGGTGTAAGAAAAGATACCACATTCACTCAAAGAACCTTGTCTGCCTATGTCCTTAAACCAACATGGCTAGAACCAAGAATCCTAAATAGTCTAAAATTAGAACATAAATATAAAGAACAGCCAGCATTTTTTCTCTTAGGCTATGTAGAGAGATTCAGGGAGGTTAGAGGGAGGTTCGATTGAGTTAAAAATGGCCACCTGATACGAGGTAAGTCAGGATGGGGGGACTAGCAGGAAGGCTGGGGGAATGGGGAGGTCTCTGGGTGGGTGTCCATGGGGGGCTGGGGGCCAGGCAGGGTCTGCAGTGGGATCAGGGGCATAGGTGGTGTCTGGGAGGGATTAGGGTCATATGGCATCCATGGCGGGGATTGGATGGGTCAGTGGGGCTAGCAGGGTCCACAGGAGGGTTTGGCAGGATCGGGGAGCTGACAAGGTCTGTGGGGAGGCTTGATGCTTGTTCTTACCCCCAGGAGTATTTTTAGCCCTCTGACCCCCAGACATACAAGCCCCCCCGCAAACCAACTTCTCTCTCCCCCAACTTACTTTCTTGGCTCCTGGCACTGTTGATGGCTGGTAAAAGTGGCACTGGAAGCAGCTTGTGGGATAGGGGGTTTGGTGGGCTAGGGGGAATGTTGTCCATCTGGGGGTGGGGGTAAAGGATGGAAGGGCTAAAAATAACTTGGTATCAGGAAGAGGGTTGGCAAGTGCAGCCATGGAGCTAAGGCAGTCCCTTGGGGCTGCAGTGGGAACTGTTCAAAAGTTCAAGACAGTTAGTTTGGTTTAAAAATGGCCAGCCTTATCTAGGTTGAGTGTACCTCAGATGCAGAGTTAATTTAGATTGGGTCTGCCATATTTAGACTGAATTAACTGTCCTGAAATTTTGTACACTTCTCACTTAGATCCACCTAACAAGTGCAAGGTCTGCATCTGGGCAAACTAAATTAGAGTGGATGGTCATTTTTAACCCAATGTAACTTTCCCATAACTTCCCTGAATGTCTGTATACAGCCTTAAAGTGTATCTCATGATTTGGGGGTTTCTAACTTTTATTTTTTAATACTGTTGATTTTAATATTACTTGGCCTGTTGAAAAATAGATAGTGTTGAAAGAAGAAATATTTATTTTGTTATTAAACCTTACTTGCACAGATATTTTAAAAACTTTGTCGAAATAAATGTAGTCAAAGAAATGATAATGTGGTGTGCTCTATATAGCTTTTCCTGTTTCTTGAAAGTCAATATAGCCTATCTTTACATCTAATTTGAAACTAGTAGCCTCCAAGAAAAAGTATACAAAAAAATGCTTTCTAATTATTAAGGGGTTGGGGTCTTTTTGTTTGGTATTTTTGCTTTAATTTGTTCATTAAAAAGATGATTTGCCAAATGATATTTCTTCTAAGGGTTTAAAACTTCTTCCAGACAAGATTATCCCAAAAGTGTCCACCAATTATGTCAGTGGGGTTATTCTTGCATACTGTGAATAACTTCATATCCTATCCTATCCTACTGACTGAATTTCAAAATCTGCTGATGTTCATTAATGATTTCATAAATCTCTTGTAATTTAATTATTGTCAAATAAATGATTTATGTGATATTTTGCAACATTTGGGTTTGACAAAATTATCCCCATAGCCTCCCTAGAAGAGTTGCATGTTTTCTTGAAATGTGCAGAAAGCAATGTTTTTAATAAATTTCTTACAGGCCTAGAAGGGAAATATATAATTGTGTAACACCAGATCTATTGGGGTATCTAACACACATTTTACAAAAGTCCACTACCGTTTATTGTACTGTTATTTTTGCAGAGCATAAATTATTCCCTGAAGGAGAACATGAAACTAGAATCAACAGAAAGTTCTTGAAAAAGAAGAAACTGACATGAACAGAGTAACTATCTTATAGATAGCATTGTGTAGACTTGGCCTGAAAATGTTTTGTGTGAAACAGAAATGTAAAGGTAGAAAAATGTTCAACAATGACATTCCATTTTAGGTTGCTTATATAAAGTGTATCACCTGGGTCTGTGTATACAGCAGGCTTGTGTTAGAGCAAATCTGAATGCATTGTTATGTATGGTAATTGACATTTTAGAACAATGGCCATACAAAATTAGATTTTGCTGATACATATTTATGTGAAAAGGTGCTGAAGCATAACAATTATCCTTATGTGGTTGATACCCTGGTGATGCTGTCAATAAACTGATAGAATTGTAGATTTGATTATATGGAGCTCAGTGCAAGATTAGTTCTATTCAGGTTGTGGATGCAAACAGAAGGAAGAATTGAGTGAAAAAGAAGGAAAAAATTCTACCAGCTGAGAGTAGCACTAGGGTCTGCTATAAAGGCAGTTTCTCACCTGTCTTTGCAGCTGGATATAACCAGATAATGGCTGAAGAGGCAAAAAAGTCAAGAGACTTCAGAGATTTAAAAGTGACAGTTAAAATACAATTTGCTAGTAAAAAAATACTTGGAAAA
Source organism: Crocodylus siamensis (assembly GCF_052110815.1). Lineage (NCBI taxonomy): Eukaryota > Metazoa > Chordata > Crocodylia > Crocodylidae > Crocodylus > Crocodylus siamensis. Next base: position 157,119,353 of record NC_143397.1, on the reverse strand, counting down.
CAATGCATTTATAAAATACTTGGAAAACAAAGACAAGCTTTAATGTGTACTGTTACTACCGAGATATTAGCACTCCAAAATAAGGAGATATTCTTCTTGTTACTTTCCCCCCAATACCCTCTGTGTTTGTCCCATTAAATACATTGTAGTACTGAATGCCTGACAACAATATGCATCCAGTTTACAGTGTGTCCTTTTAGTTTTGGTAAATAAAGCTTGGATTGCTTCCTGATTGGCTATATATTTAGTCAATCTAAAGACAATATGCATGCCACAATTGACATTGAAAAACTATACAATAAATGTATTTATTGTATACCTTTGTCAGCTTTTCTGCACAATAATCAATATTAGAATTTATTATAATATTCTTACCCCACAACAGCTTCAAATTCATAATTCTTTTAAAAAATATATCAATTTGCCAATATCTCTGGGGAAATATGCAGACATGTAATTGAAATGTTATCACAGTGTATGTGTATAAGGGATCCCTGTAAATGCAGGGTCTTTTCAGTCCTTGAAAAGGTGCCCCCAAACTAGGCTGTCCTACTCTCCTGGCTGGAAAACCACACCCAGTGGGATTACCATTCCTGCGGTTGAAATAAAAAGCTAAACTTCAGAACCTGGAATGTGAGAGTGCTCATTGACAAACCAAAGAGTGATTGCCTGGAAAGATGAAATGCCATTGTGAGTCAGGAATTAGCAAGGCATAACATCACTGCTCTCAGCAAAACCTGGCTTGCTAGGGAGGGACAGCTGAGGGAGGTCAGTGGAGGGTACACCTTCTTCTGGAAAGGGAAACCAGACCGCGACTCCCATATCCATGGAGTCAGTTTCACCAGCAGGAACCAGGATTGCTGATGTGTTCCCTGAACTCCCTTCAGGTGTCAATGAAAGGCTGATGACTCTTTACGTGCACTGCAGCTGAAATTAATGTGCCACGGTCATCAGCACATATGCTCTGACTCTGGATTCAGACGAGGAAGTAAAAAAAGATTCTACTCTGATATTGACAACACCATTGCCTCCATCCTCAGGGACAACAAGGTCATTCTCCTGGGTGACTTCAATGCCCGGGTTGGATGTGACCACAAAATCTGGAAAGCAACTATCGGCAAGAATGGCATGGAGAAGGCCAATGCCAATGGTATCCTGCTCCTGACCAAATGTGCCCAACATGGCATGATTGTGAGGAACACCATCTTCCACTAGAAAAACCAGCTTAAGACTGCATAGAGGCATCCAAGGTCAGAGCACTGGCACCTCTTGGACTACATCATCATTCAAGCAAGAGACCTGAGGGACATGCTCATCACAAGGGCCATGAAAGGATCTGAAGACTGCTGGACAGATCATGGACTTGTGCATTTAGTGATTAACATTTACCTGGTGCCAAGACACTGGAAGACCCAGAAGGACACCCAGAGATGGCTGAATGTCACAGCTTTAAAGGACCTTGGCAAGTGGGAGGAGTTCTAGGCCCAGTTGTATAATGCCTACCACTGATGACATCTCCATTCAGGCAGCCTGGGAGCAACTCAAGTCTGCTGTCCAAGACACCTGTGCCCAGACTATTGGGTTTGTATGGTGAAGGAGCCAGGACTGGTTCAATGCCAATGACCCTCTTATTCATGATCTCCTTAAGTGGAAGCATGCAGCCTTCATCACCTGTCAAAGCCATCCACAAACTTGGTGAAAGATGGCAGTGTACCACCAGCTGAAGGCTGGGATCCAGCAATGCATTTGTGACATGAAGAACAACTGGTGGATGGAGAAGGTGCATGTGATCCAGGGCTATGCCAACCAGCATGCCATGTGTATTTCCTTCCAGGCTACCAAGACAACCTACAGATCCTGCTCCACTGGACAAAATCTCCTCCAATTACAGGGTGGCTCCCAGCTCCTCAAGGACAATGATGCCATCTGTCTGCACTGGAACATGAGTAAGTGGTGCTTGCCCCCAAGTGGCTAGTCAGCAACTGGGGAGAAAGGAGGGGCTCCCGTGGCTGATCCTGCCAACCAAGGGAAGGGTCCTCCCATGGGTGATCCCACAGGCTGGGGGAGGGGAGGGTCCCCCTGTGGCTGATTCTGATGACCCACAACTGGCAACAGTGTTCCACTGCCACTTCCGAGCATGCCACCAGCACTTCTGGGTCAGTAGGATCGAGTGCAGGGGGACTGCTTCTCCCGGCGCACTCTTTGACCAGCACTCTTAGCTGGGGCACCAGTGCTCTCACCTGCCCCCCCTGCCTGGGAACACTCCAGTCGGGGGGTGCACCAGCAGTCTCAGGGGGTGCATGTGCACCCCTGTGTGTACCCCCGACACATGGGCACTGTATTGGAAGGAGCATTTCAAACTCCTCCTTAACTGGGAGTCCACTGTATCAGAGAAGATGCCCCAAGCCATCCTGCAACACCCTGTGGTGGATTCCCTTGACGATCCACCAACCATCGGAGAGCTGAAGTGGGACATCCAACAGATGAAAACCAACAAAGCCTGTAGGCCAGATGGTATACCCACAGAGGTCTACAATGCTGGTGGCTTCTTGCTCACATCAACTCCACCAGCTTGTCCTCCGCCTTTGGGACAAAGAGGACATCCCCAAGGATCTGAAGAATGTGACCATGATGACCACCTACAAGAAGGGGGACAAATCTGAATATGGGAACTACAGGGGGATTTCCTTCCTGTCCATTGCAGGTAAGATCCTGGCCCACATTCTTTTGAACCACCTTCGTCCCATCGCCGAGGAGATCCTTCCAGAAACTCAGTGCAGCTTCCAGCCATCCCGGGGCACTGCGGACACGGTTTTTGTTGCCAGGCAGATCCAAGAAAAATTTCAGAAGCAAAATCAAGAACTGTTCCTCACCTTCATTGACCTGACCAAGGCATTCAGTTCTTTATATTGTGAAGCTCTGTGGACTATCCTCCAATGCCTTGGCTGCCCGCTGAAGCTTGTCACCATGCTGAGACTCCTGCATGACAATGACTGCCACTGTCCTGAGTGGAAGATCTGAAACTGATGCCTTCTGCATCTGCACTGGGGTCAAACATGGTTGCATGATAGCCCCCAGCCTGTTCACCATCTACCTGACTGTCATCATCCATTGCATCCGAGATGACCTGCCATCCAGTCTCAGTATCCAGAAAGCTTTTCAATCTTGGGTGCTTCTGGACAAAAATGAAACTCACCACCAAGGACATCTTTAGTTTGTGGAAGATTGCTGCATGATGGCTCACTCTGCAAAGGATGTGCAAGTGACCCTAGATCTCTTCAATGCTTTGTATAAAAGACTTGGCCTGTACTTGAATGTCACCAAGATGAAGGTTCTCTACCATTCCTCCCCAGGCCATCTAAACATCCCTCATGCTATCTTCATAGATGGGGAGGCCCTGGACTATGCAGAGAACTTTCTGTATCTTGGAAACCACCTCTCTCAATGGGCTACCATTAATAAAGAAGTCCAGCACCTGGTCACCTGTTCCAGTGCTGCCTTCTTCAAGCTGCGACAATGTGTCTTTGAAAATAGAGAACTTTGGAAGTCAACAAAGGTCCTTGTTTATAAGGGTGTCATACAGACCACCCTCCTCTACTGCAGTGAAGCTTGAACCATCTACTGATGCCACATTAAGACCCTTGAGAGCTTTCACCAGCGGTGCTTGCATCAAATCCTGGGGATAAAACGGGAGGACCTCCAGATCAGCACAAGCATCCTCTCTGAAGCTGTGTCCCCCAGCATTGAAGCCTTGCTCATTGAAGTCATCTGAGGACCCATCAAGCCTGATGCACCTCATCCTCGACTTTGAGGGACCGCTGCCACCGATCCTTCTTTATATGTGCCTCTCTTTCCCTAGAGCAGGGGTGCTCCACCTCCAGGCCATATGGAGCTCCAGTGGTCTCCATGAGTCTGAAAATTTGGCAGCAGAGGAGTAATGGCACCAAATTTTCTGACCCATAGGAAGTCTCACACCATGCTAGATTGGGTATGCAGGGTCTAATCACAGTGTTTGGAGCTGGGATGGGGCAGTGCTTGGGTCCTAGTCCCAATGCTTGGAGGCAGGTGAGGTTGCAGTGGGGCTGAGCAGAGGTAGCATAGGGGCTTATCCCAGCATCCAGGGCTCAATCCAGCCCACAGAACAGATCCACACCATTCATCAGGCCCACAGAGTCAGAAGCTTGAGCACCAGTGCCCAACTATTTTCCTGTTCTTCTCCATGTGTATTTCTTTCTCTTCTGCCTTCCTTAGGAACACAATGCAAATCCAAGTAATTGTTTTAAGTTGTTTATAATTAGATACATCTCAACACATTTGCACCGGGACAGCAAAGGCTACCGCTGACTTCAGGATTTCCTAGCTATTGAATTTCAAGGCATTGAGTCTCTTGAAAGTGTTAAATTTACAAAATTATAATAAACATTGGAAATTTTGTTAGGCAGATATTTATATTAAGGTATTTGTTACTCCCCCTACAATAAATGTTATTGCAAAGATAAATTCCAGGCTTATTAATCTCAACTTCTACTGTTGAAACTATCAGTGAATGGAACATATTCTCATCTTCTGATGCTCCTCATAGGCTACAGTTAAATTACTTTTCTGCCTTTTCCCAAGGGGTATTGCAAAGGATATAATTTTGTCACTCAAAAACTCAAAAGGCCCATTTTTTTTAATCATTACATTTTAGAACACATCAAAAAATCTCATTATAACTGCATTCTTTTGCCTGGGACCCTATTCAGATTATGCCCTGTGGTTTCAAATAGTTAGCTGCAAATCAAATATAACCAATAACAGATCTAATTACAGAACTATCTAATTTTGCTAGGAGTAGTAAATAATCATAAAATGTCTGCAATTTAGCTTTAAAATGGATATATTTTGGGCCCTAAAAAAGATTAATGACTTAAAGAAATAATGCTAGAGTTAACTACAGCACAAATATACAGGTTTGAGACTTCTGCGGCATAAAACAGGTGGTTATCATTGCTCAATATACCTATCTTGCTAAGTTCATTTTTTTTCAGTTTTTATTTCTGTTAGATTCTGTCACTAGACCTCTAGGTTTTTGTTTTGTTTTGTTTTGTTGTTTAAACCTTAGTTTGGAATAACTTCTGGGAACCTATTAAAGTAGAAAAAATACAGTAACCACAGACATTTACTTTATTTTGCTCTCCTGGCAAATATGTAGGAATTGTTTAAGCTACCTAGATAGTAGGAGACCTTCAGGGGAAGGTTAATTGGACAGTGATCAAAAGTACAGAGAAATAATAGTCACGTCCCTTAAGGAAAGACAGTAACATTTATAAATGCTCCCAAGATGCAATTTACATTAACTCTGTACTGTGTCAACTTCAGGTTGCTCACTGCAGGCTGTTATATTATGATTTTCTTTAGCCAGTGGGACATCCATGATGTTCAAGTCAGCTGCTTATTGAAAACTGTCCAAAGTTGTCCAAATGGGTGCATCTATACAAGGTGCCAAGCCAAGGGTTAGGCATCAGGTGTCAGAAACCTAGTTACCAAGTCCAAAGGATGATCTCTATGGCAAAGTTCAAGAGTAAGCCAGGCTGGGATCAGGAAACAGGTCTGCAGAGAAAACCCAAAAGGCAAAATCCAGTGATAAGCTGAAGGCAGGTTCAGGAACCAGGGAAGCCAGAAATGTTGTTGGGACAGGACCTGCTCAGAGACTGAAGAGCAGTGTGTTGTTCAGTAAAGCTCTTACAAGGTCATTAAAAGTTGTAGGACAGGGCAATTAGAAGTTGTAGACACTTAAGTCGTTTTATTTGAGTTGGCCAAAGTGTCAGAGATGAACAGATTCAACATGGGAATTATAAAACTCTTTGAGGGAGGACAACAATAACAATTTACTGAAAAAGATAGTGATACATCTTCATTCAGAATTAGGCCTACAATTTAAAGTCTACATGGTATTGTCATTGATAGCACAGGTTGCAAAGTTGGGTTCTTAAGTAGTTAATACAAAGTGTGAAGTTAGAGCACCATTCATTTTGGGAAGAACAGAGAAGTGAATGGCAGTCCCTTTGAAAACCTTACACAGTCATTTCTCCCTAATGCAGGTGATTTGAGCTATATAACCCAAGGTCTCTTCTAAACCTTTAATCTCCAATTCTGTGACAGTTATTTCAAACACACCACAGTGTTTCCAGAGAGCTACTGAAAGTGTCATAAAGAATTAATATATGATGTGCTCTCAGTTAGGCATTTCCCCATCTTGCCTTCCCCACACCTCTAATACTGTCTTAATCACTAAAAGGTCACATAATTTCGCTTTGACAGACAATGCTACAAAGCAGGCACTAAAGAGACAAAACCAGTGCTAGAAATAAACCCACAGACTCTGCAATGGTGAACTATATTTTGTTCAAAAGATTTTTCGTTTAGAAAGGAACAGTGGGACAGGTTGTCATGTGCCAAACACAAATTACTCTTTCAGTAACAGGTTGCACTGCCATCCATTCTTTTAACATCTGAGTATTGAAAGAAGAGGTATAGTGAGGCTGGAAGAGAGAAAAATTTGCTTAAAGAGCTGGCAACAATAAATCCACAGTTTGTGTATATGGAAGAATGTACCTTCAGAACAAATCAACCTCCTCTAATCAGAATCCAGCAACTGTATGGTTGGATTGTCTACACAAGTTTCCCCTGCAAGTTATAATTCCTTGGCTGCCCAACTTTCATAATCAAAGTGACAACTTTAGAGAGGGAAACATATCAACACATGTGAGAAGAAGCCTCAGAGTCAGGATTCCATGCTTGACACAAAGACTCTATTGCTTTGTGACATATGCAGCTTCCACCTCAGTTTCCTCATCTGTAAAAAGAAAATCATGATATTTTGAAATAATATACATGTGAGATGCAGTAATGTAACTGGGGTGGGAAGGGATGAACAGAGCACCAGCCCTGGATGCCAATTCAGAGGGACCACCAGAATGGCAGCCCTCAGGAATCTCCGCCCCCCCCTGCCACTGCCACACCACTCATGTTCTGGGAGTTTACACTGAAGCAGCAGCAAGCCATGTATGAGTAAGTGCTTGGCACCCCCACCCTGCCCAAAAAGGGGCCAACATTTTTATTTATATCTTTGGGGAGCTGTAACTTGATTAATGTTTGTGAATTATTATAATAGTATTGTGTCAAATCAGCTGTGATGTGAAGTATTATTTATCACTTATTCAGATAGTTTTTCTTTGTATCAGAAAGAAATATAAATGCATAATATACCTTGCACTAGAGAGGTATTTAGTCGTGTTAGTATGAAGTCAACTATAAGCTAGAATAGAGATGCACCTTATGGATCTTTGATTCAGTTAGTCTATAACCTTTTGTGAGCAAGAACTTGCTTCCTCAGATGCATTTGCTGTAGTGAGCTCTTGCTTACAAAATCTTACGCGTCTCCAATTCATTAATCTATAAGGTGCGTCCCTACTCTGCCTTATACTGTCCTTCAGTAGATTATGGAATGTTTCTAGGCTGTATGTTAAGCAACCAAACCCCTCAAAATATAGGTCTCTACCTAATCTTCATTGTAAATCCACAAACACATGGGCTCTATGGTAAATATATTTATACTGGCTATGTCATGCAGTACTGTTGTTACTATCTTCCACAAAGACCAACTAGAAAGGCTGTTATTTTATAATTGCAGTTAAGTGAGATTTCTTTTAACTATTTCAATATGCCACTAAAGCTTCAGGGCTGTATACAAAATATGACCGGTCTGAATGATATTTGCATGAAAATTTTAAATGACCTATATCATCATCTTCCTAAAGCATCCTTCTTTGTTGGTCAGAAACATCAGCACTATAAACAGAATGAAACTCTGTTTTGCTAAAGATAGAGATACCTGTATTCTTTAGAAATAAATGCCAAGGCTTATAAATATCACATTAGACCTGGCAGTGGTACATTCCTTTTATGCTTTATTACATTAAAATCAGTTTACCTAGCTATATAGATTTTACATTCAATATGTATTCAAATAACCTAAGACTTGCATTAGAAACAATGAGCTGAGTCCCAAGTCTTAGACCCCAACTCCATGTGACACCTAACAACTAGGGAGATGATGATCCAATTGCTCAGAGAGCAAACACCAGCACACGTTACTAGCCACAGCTTTATTCAAAATGGAGACAGCTTTGGGCCAGCTCCAACAAACTGGGGAGCTGCAGTGAACATAAGGTTTTTTTTATTTATATATCTTGGTTTATGCTTATAAACATTTACTCCACCTTTTGTCTCTCCTTCGTTCCACCCGTATTCCCTCCTATTTCAAGCTCCACCTCTGTTTATTGTTTACTTCATTAGCATGGTATTACATATGCATTTCACTTATTTTACATGTCTTTTTGCTATGAGCACATGCATTAGACCCTGACCCTGGCTTCTTTTGGTCAATTGCTGTTTCTTGAGGACTCCTTCATCTCCAAGGTCTTACTTCTGCTTATCTCCTAATGATAGCTAGTGGGCTGCATCTTGTTCTCCTGACACAGTAAGTCATATGTCCTACACATTACCACATTATTCTGAAAATGCTTGCCTAAGCATCTTGCAGTGTTACTTTTAATATATCATTCTACCTTGTGGTTAACCGCTTTGCTGGGCCACAGGCTATAGCCTTGTCTTCATTGTTGCTGCAAATTCAATGTTCCCCAAGATCCAAATATTGTCACTCTAACACCAAGGATCACTCTGAGCACTTTGCTTCCATATGTATTTATTTCCTACCCTTTCTTTGTGTTTTGTAAAGTCTTTGGAGTAAAGTTTTTTAAAAGGTGTTTATATCATTCGGAAAGCTATTGTAATACAAGTGGTTGTGTAGTATATTGTGTATAATGTGCATATATCAATTTTATACAATACATAGGTGCATTGCTTGAGTAACTGAAAAGACTCCTTACATATAGTTCATGAGTTAATATGATGTCAAATAAGTTTCATATGTGAACTATATAGTACTTAAGCAACAGATCTAATTACAGTACTAAGTATAGTACTAGTATGTGAATATTCATATACCTCACTGTCCTATTTGGCATTCCTCTGTCATTTGTAGAAATCCTGCATCTAACTTGCATACAAGAGACATACGTGTGTGCCATACTGGGAGATAAAAATGGAGAATGCACATGCATTGTTCTGTGGCTGTCCAACAGCCAATAGGTGAGACATCATAAAAATTACATTAGCGATAAAATATAATACACTAGTGCAGGGGTTCTCAACCTTTAGCCTGTGGGCCAGGTCCAGCCTGTGGTATCTTGTCATCCAGTCTGCGGGGCTCTCTACTGGTCTAGAAATTTGATGGTGGGAGACCTGTGTCGCTGCTCCACTGTTGCCAAATGTCCAGAACCATGGGGAGCCTTTGATCCTGTGTGCTGAAACCACCACCTGATCCCCATGCACAGGTCCAGGTAGCAGCTATGTTGAGCCCCCCAAGACCCAATCCTGTTGCAAGGGGGGCAGGAGGGGGCAGTGCTGAGCTGGGACTCAGGGAACCTAATCCTTATGCAAGGAATGAAGGAGGGAGCTGTGCTGAGCCTCTGTGATCGAAACCTGGTGCAAGGGGAGCAGGACGGGGTGATGCCAAGCCCCCCAAACTCAATCCCCGGTGCAAGGGGGTGGCAGTGGGTAGCGCCAAGTCCCCAGAATCCAACCCCAGAGGGCAGGAGTGGGCAGAGTTGGGCAACTGGGACACAGTCCTGGGCTCCAGAGGGGTAAGAGGGGTTGGTTCCAAGTCCTCAGAGTCCAATCCTGGCATGTAGGTGGTGGGAGAGGGTGGTGCTGGGCCACTCACCTGGCTACAGGGCTAAAAGGTTGAGCACCACTGTACTAGTGCAATGCACATTCTTACTTCTGTATTGATTTATTTTGTTTTCTTATACTTAAAATTATGTGATACCTGTATTAAGACTGTTTATGGAGTGGGGTTGTCAAGTTGACCATTCAAATGGATGTTTTGCTTGAAGACTTTAGCATACAGCCCACACCAGACAACATAACTTTTTATTATGAGCTTGACAGACGTAGAACACCCACAATTGCGAGGCATGGGTATTCTTGCAGAAAAATCTATTCCCTTGCCTACCTACCTAAAATCAAGGACTATTTTTTCCATCAGTATTCTGAGGTGATTCACCAAATAAACATCTTGCTACCAATAAAGGCAGATCAGTGAGAATGTCATGTAGTTGCATACCCAGAAGGAAAAACTAGATATTACATAATTCAGGTATTATGGAAGATTTGAATTCTAATCATAACATCAGCCCTACCAAACTTATTGTTTTTTATCTGAAGCATTATCTACCAAAGGGGAAAAAATCAGCTGTCAGAAGAATACACAGATTCCTCTTTCAAAATGTACTACTGTAGACACTTGACATAAATGGCTTGACTCTAAGTTATAATGAGCAACCATATTTCTCAATGACTTTCAACAAGCATATCTTGCTGTATAAAACATAAAATCAAAACTGAATCAAGATTTTATATAATACAGTTTTCGGAACCTCAGGTTGGATGTCCCCTAAAATTAATTTCCTGCAAAGTGTCTCAGTTTGTGTGCTGAAATTACTAGTCGTGTTTGGCCTTTTCCATAAATTATATGATTTGTCATGATATAAAATGATTGTGCATTAGCCAAATGTTTTTTAGTGCCCAGAACTGTTTACTAAGCATCCTCTGACTCAGTGTGTTGTCTGCAGTGCCTAGAACATAGGCTTCAGCCTCACTTTCCCCTTGACTTCCACATGTGCTTAAAAGAAGACCTCTTTGTGTGAACCACAGTTTTAATGAAGAACATGAGTAATTAAGGGGGAATAGAAATAATATCATATCTTGTGACTTATTTTAATGTTTTTCCCTCATGCAACGGTTTACCTCACATACCAATCAAGAGGTAGGGAGTTTATTATTATTAATTAATGTTGGTGGATTCTTTTAAACTTAGTATCATTATTTCATTAGACTCGCTGACCTAGATGGTTCCTTCCAGTCCTATGTTCCTGTGTATCGTTATCTTTTTAAAACTATATTTCATTCTCATTGTATCTCTGTTTAAATTTAACTTTAAAATGTCATGCTCTTTAAATAGTTTTCTTTCCTGAAACTTGCATCTTAAAGGAGTTTTGATCTGTCATATCTGCAATTTCTCAGTTGTATTGAAAAAGGAGAACTATAATGGCAGGAGGGGGTGGAATATATGTAAAGGAAAGTCTTCTTTTAAGGGTACAATTTTAAAAGCACTTATTGTTACCTTAGCACTCTTCTCCTGGGCTCATTGACTCCACTGGAAGCAGAGGTTCTTCAGTGCTCTAAGTAATTTTGAAAGTTCCACCTATGGTGTCCACTAATAAGCAGTCAAAGCTGCTTATAGGTGTGTCTGAGTGCTGGGGAGCACTCACCTGTCTAGATGTCTTGAGAACATACCCTACATATCAGGAAATTAAAGGCAAGTATTATAGGTGCTCCAACCACAAGATTTTGTCCTTGATTGGTTCCTTTTAAAGGCGTTGTTACATATTGCATTTTGAGTTACTCAAATGTTGATTGGTGTTAGTGCTAGCTCAAGTTTGGACAGTTGCACCCTAAGGCTAAAAACCTCTGACTGTCCCCCACCTGCACAGTTGTGACTCCCGTTAGAGGGCTGACAAACAACAGCCTGATTAGGATCTACAGCTGTGAGTTGCCACTACAGAGCTGGTGAGCCAGGATAGGCTTCTATGCCTGTTGTAGGTGGGGATGTGAGAGAGAGAGTTTGGGGAGTTGGGGGGTGGGGGGCAGGAAAGGAACAAAAAGCTGGGAGATGGGGAGTTAATGGGATGGGGGTGGGTAAAGAAATGGTAACTGGAATGGAAATAGGGATGGGAAAGGGTGGTGAAATGAAGGAAATCAACCACTGAAGGATAGAATAAAAAGAAGTAAAAGGAAAAAAAACAAATTTAAAAAGAAATAAAGAAGAAGTACATTAAAGAAGGTTTTAGGTTTTAATCAGTTGGGATTTAGGATTTGAGTGTGGTGGGTGCTGGTCATGTTTCCAGGCATGGATGGGAGATGGAAACAGTGAGGGAAGGCACTTCTGGGGGAGATCTGCCCCTACCTAGGAAGGAAGCCCAAGCCTATAAGGACTCAATTCATCCCCCTACCTTGTCCCCCTCCTATCCCACCCTAAACACCACTTCTGGAATCATCCATGTCCTGTGACCTCGCTAGTTCACATATGCTCTTTAGGATGTTTCCATGGGGCCACATCCCTAGAGGCTGGAGGGGAGAGCTAGGTTGGTGTCAGTACTGCCCATTGGGCAGTAGAGTTCAGGGGATAGAAAGTGTCTTCACACAGGACAGAAGAATCTTGGGGGGGGCAATGCATCTGGGATGCTGGAGGACTGCAACTTGGGTGGCATATTTGTGGGGAGTGGCTATACATTAATGGAACATGAGCTGGGTAACGGAACATGAGCTGGGTAACATAAGTGGCATAACTTTAAGTCATTTAATGTGTATTTAAAACTAATTTCAGATGTTAGTTTGTGGACAATCCAGTGGTTAAGAGCTCCCAGAGCTGCTTACATTACAATGTAACAAGGCTCTAAATGCCTGTGCATTTTGAGTACCATGATTACTTTACTAAAAGTATTTCAACAGTAGTTAACTCCTCCCCAAATAATGGTCTTATTAAATAGGTCTGTGTAAAACAGCACTTTTGTTTTGACTTTTGTTTCACCATTTCAAAGGGACAGTGTTTCATTTCACTGTTTTGAAGCACTGTTCTTTTTCATTTTGTCAAAACTGTTTAAGCTGTTTCAATGCTGTTTTAATGCATTTCAACATTTTGCCCATAGGCTATAATGGCAAATTGTGCAAATGCCTATAACTTTGTCATTTCTTGCCTGATTCAGATGGAACTTGCAGGGGTGATAGCCCCTTCTGCAGGCATGAGGCCTGTCAGGTTTCAAGGAGATAGGTTCAGGGGTTTCTGGGAAACTGAACCTCAAACTGTTCAAAGCAAAACTCTTATCACTTGCTAGCAGCGGGAGCCTGCTGTCGTCCTGTGTGCAGATCTGGGCCCCCCCCCGGGCTATGGGGCGGTGCTGAACTCTTCCTAGGAGGTGCAGGGCCCCCAGATCTTCACACAGGATAACAGGGTGGGCCAGCGGCAGCACCAGTCTTCCCAACGCTTGGCACAGGCTGCATCCAGCACCAGTCCCAGCCAGCAGCAGCAACCTGCTGTCATCCCACACAAAGATCCAGGGGCCCACACCTCCTAGGAGAAATCTAGCACAGCCCTCCCAGGGGGCATGAGTCCCTGGATCTGTGAACAGGCTTTCAGCAGGCTGTTGCTGCCAGCTGGGGAAATAGCCCAGAGCCGCCATCATCACCAGCTGGCAGCAGCAGCCTGCTGTCATCCCACATCATCCAGGGGAACCCCAGGAAGAGCTGGGGGAAGTGATCAGAGAGGTGGGAGAAAGATCGGGGAGCTGGGGAATCCAATCAGAAACTGAATGTTCTGATTCCCCCAGCTCCTGGTTTGATTCCCCAGCCACTGGTTTTACTCCCCAGCTCTCTGATCACTTCCCCAGCTCTTTCTGTGGAGGGTGGAGCGCAGGCCCCTGGATCTGCGCACTGGGTTTCAGCAGGCTGCTGCTGGTGTTTCTGCGGCAGCCTGCTGAAACCACATGTGCAGATCAGGGGCCTGCACCCTCCCCCCCCCCGGGAAGAGCTGGGGCAAGCGATCATAGAGCTGGGGGCAGCAATCAGAGAGCTAGATGCCAATAACAGAGCAGTCCTTCCCCTCACTTCCCCCTTCCTCTCCTTAGTTTCTGTTTAGCTGCAGCAAGCCGGGCTTCAAAACATTTCAAAACTTTTGAAACATTTTGAGTGCTCTCATTTCATTTCAAAGATGTTTCAAAGCCTTTTGTTTCATTTTGATTTCACTGTTTTGAGCTCGAAACACATCAAAATAGCTTTGAAATGAAACACCCAGCAAAATTTCTCATAGCACAACCATTTACATCCCCTTTGTAACATCTGTCTGCTGTTTGTTTGTAGTTGCCATCATTCCCACAGCATACAAGCATCTGTATTGTATCCCACTGCCTGGCTACTGCTTGGGCTTCTGTGAGCAAAAGGCTGCTTCTCTATCTGACTTTTGGCTTTCACTCCTAGATCACAAGCTGCCTGTTAGATGATCTTTCCTTTCACAGACAGCTTCTTTTCTGAGGTCTTTGGTCTTTACAAAACAGATCTCTTCCACCCCCAGCTTATTGCATTTTCCTCCTTTATTTTGAAGTGTGAAGCTTTCTGGTGCTAACTCCTTTTTCATCAGCTGGGATGGAGAAAAGGTACCTCATAATAAGCCAGATGGTCCAGTGCAATTATTTGTTGCTGCTTTCTTTAGAGCCAGAGTGATAGCAGCATGATCCAGTCCATTTTTTTAAAAAATGAACACAATCATGAAGAAGTTATAAACTATTTTGTCTGATATGTAGTCCTCCAAATCTTATCCATTACTGGATTAGTCATGTGGCTTTCTACTTTTTGTCAGTGCTGGCGTTTTTCTTGTCTCAGCCTACTTGAGAAATCCATATATTTAGGTTGTCACAAAGATTAGTGAGTCTGCTGCTGTCAAATCATTAAATATATATTTTTTGCTATATAAAAAATATGGCCATATAGCAGTCTGTGTGATGTAGTTCAGCTTGTACTAAATTCAGTATGCTCCAAGGAACTTGTAATTCTCTTGTTTATATAGATCCTTCCTAACTCCTGTAAATCCATTAATGCACTTGAATTAATAGTTTATAAAGTGACATTGGCTAATTAGAAAGTATTCAGAAAAGAGCTACAAGAGCTACTTGGAGTATGGAAAAGCTGCCTTTTAGTGATAAATTAAAGATCCTCCACCTATTTAGCTTAACTAAAAGGTGATAAAGAGGTTGTTTGATCCTGATCTAAAAGGAGAGAAGTATATTTTTAATAGTAAAAAATTACTTTTCTTAGTAACCAAACAGGAGCTGGGATTTGAAAGCTGACACTACACAATTTGCCATATTTACTCAAATATAAGACACATTTCCCCCCAATCAGCATGGGAAAAAAAGCCTCTAATTTTATATTTGCATACCAGCAGATCCCCTCCCCCAATGAAATACTTCAAATTGCTGCTAGAAGCAGCATATGCTCAGTCATGGAAGCCAACTATGAAGTTAATTGAATGTAGCCCAGGCTGAGCATTCCCATAAGATACCCTGCCCATATTGGGCAGACACACTAATGGGAACTTTTTTTAAATTAAGAAAGTGTCAAAAACTTAAAATCCTGCTTCCATCAGCTTGGCTGACCTTAAAAAATAACTACATCAACTAAAAAGAAAATGAAAAAATAGGGTGTCAAAACTTAAAACATGCTGCCATCAGTTTACAAAACTTCAACAAATTGGTCTTCAAATAAGGCCAACAGAAAATATGTATACATTACCCAATGTTTCCCTCCTCCTCCAAATTCTCTTTAATCCAGTGGTCTGGACAATTTTGTTTCTTAATACCTCGTTATTCCTTGTCACCTTCCAAACTTGACTGTTAACATCTATCACCCCTTATCCCATATATGTCTTACTTTAGCCCCTGTCATGTCTTTTCCTAGCCAACCTCCAGGCTGCAGCTGTAGCTTCACTGTCTCTAAAGCCTCACCATCTTTTCCTTCTAGATTTATTAGGCATCTCTATTTTTCTCTTTTCCATAAATCCATTTCCTGGTTTTTCCTTAGTTCTCTTGTGTCCTGCTAGCAATGCCACCCCCTTTGGCTGAAGCCCAATAGCAAGCATCTTCTAAAAAGAGTTCCAGGTATTCAAGACTTGTAAGTTTCTTGCCTTTCACAGTGCCATGCAGAAGCTCACTAAAGCTTTCCATACTCTTCCTCCATCCTTTGTCTGGGCCCCAATCTACATGCTGTAGAAAACTGCTTCTAGTATGAGTTGCTTCTTAGCACCCAACCACTGTAGGTGTTTCTCTGCCTTCCCCCAGATGGTTCTGGCAAACTGACACTCCCATATCACATGCCATATGCTTTCTTCCCTGTGACACGTTTTTTCTGGGGCATTCAGGTGTTCTACACAGTTCCCAACTGTAAGAAAGGCCCATACCAGTACAATTCAATGTGCCAGCATCCAACCAAAGGCCCGGTGCTACTTCTGTAAGCCTATATTAAATCCCTCCTTGTATTCTTGTTCCCCTTAACGCCCTCTCCCCCCTGGGGATAGTCTCCATTTCCCTGACCAAGACCTTGATTTTTTTTATGGTCTACCAACTGTGTTACAGCTATTTTCTGCAGCCCATAAACATTCACAAATTGTACATTGCTAGCATTATCCAGGTCCAGGACCATGAGAGTGACCTTTTACATACATTTATGCAATAACATACCTGCATAGTACTGGACAAACCCAGCTCATTTTGTATCCCCTTTTATCCCTTCTGTGCAGCATAGACTGACATACTTCACATAAACAGCAACACATCTGGGAAGCCCCATCCTCCCTTAAATTTCCATAGTGTTGTTTTCTTAAGACTTACCCTTTTGGCTTTCCAAAAGAATACCATCAGTTCCCATTGAATCCTCCATGTGGTGGTCCATGATGGAGGGAACACCAGACCTATATACAGTATATTTGGGAGTACCACTGTCTTAATTACATTTACCCCTCCTACCATCAGCAGCTTGCAGTCATACCAACTACCCCGTTTTTATTTCACCTTCCTTTTCCCCTTCTCCTAGGCTGCTTCACTTGTCAGTCATGCATCCATCTCTGCTCCCAATATCTTGATTTGGTCCGTTGTGACCTGTAACTTGAGTCTTTCCATTTTTTCCATCTCCCCCATCAGCAGGCACGTACTTTTTTGTATGTTTAGTTTTGCTCCTAGTGCCTTTTTATATTCATTTGTCTTACTGCCCATTCTAGGGACATGCTGTCTCTTGCTAGATATTAACGTGATCATGTACCTCATATATTTTACTTGTGTACCCTTTTCTCCAGGGATTGGCAAGTCCTCAATCACATGATCTGTCCTGATCCTCTGCACCAATGACTCAATGACACAAATGAATAAGAGGCACCTCTGTTCCCTGCTCTGCCACTTCCATCACTGTCCTCAGTAGCAGGTGGTCCAAAAAGAAGACTAGTCTCTCTGCTGCTTGAATTTTGCAGACCCAAAAATGAAGTTGGTGTGGAACTACAAGTGGCTCGCCACATCCATTCTAGTAAACCTACTTTCAACTCCAGACATTGCCATTTGGGTGTCCTGTAGTTTGTGCTCCACTACCATCCTTGCTAGTATCCATGAGGACCTATGTAATCCTGAGGCATCACTCCCCATCCTATTTCTTACCTCCAATATGCAATTAAAAACTCAAACCAGTATTAGAGGTAGTGCTCCTGATAGGAGGATTGTTAGCTCCTCTAAAAGAGCACAGCATGCTTCCTGCTCTGATAGTGCATATGCATTCAGTATTTTAAACCAGTCCCCGCCCTTGTCCCTAATCACCTATAATACCCTTCCCCCAGTTAGCTCTTCCTTATTAGTTGCAGCTGTGGATCTTTAATTAGTACCATTGCACCGACCACCTTGTTCTCATTATTGCCTGACTACATGGATGGGCTAAGTTTCTATCTTTCTGTAAGGTATTTTTACTCCCTCTGTCCTGGGATCCCACATTTTTGAAGGTATAACACATCTGCCTCCATCTGCTCCAAGTATTGGCCCACCCCCACCCATTTCACATAGCTGTCAGTATTCCTTACATTAACCAATATTAATGTGGTCGTCATATTTATCCCAAGGTATTACCCACCACTATCCAAGTCCAATCTATGTATTAACGTCTAGGTCTTGGCGTGACTTCACTTCTGATTCCAAACTCAAACTTATCCTTCCTTCTTCCCTTGTGTTCTTCCTCCTCTGCCTTCTTTCACCATGTCCATTGCATGTAACAATTTTTGTATTTTGCCTTCGTCTATGAAATGTACCCCTGGGCGACTTTGGCTTCCCTCTGCAGGCCAACAAACCTGAGAGTTGGGGACTAGGAGTGGGTCAACACTCGAAGGGAGACACTTGTTTTTTGTTCATCTTCTGTTCTTCCCTCATGTATCTCAGCCTTCTCTCAAACACCTGTCACTCCAGTTTCTGCTTTATGCATCCTCCAGACCATACAAAATCATTGTCCTCCTCCTCTCCCTTTTTTCTTCACTCCCTACCTTTGCCTTATCTCTTCTCATTTCCAATCTGCCTTCTTCTATTCCTCATTCTGTGCTCTCCCAACTTCCCTCTGACCCTTTCCCTCCCTTCATCTTCTCTACTCCACTCATCCTCGCCTCTTCTTCCCCTCCCCTATTCTCTCTTTATATCCCTTTCCCCCTCTTCCTGTTTCTCCTGTCCTCCTTCTCCTCTCTGCCACTTTCCCCTGATGTACTTCCTCAACCTTGTTTTCTTTTGACCATATTTGTGAATGATCTGGGACAGGTGAAGAACACACAACGAGATCTTTCACACAAATTACACTTCCATTACTTCTAGCACTCTCATACCCCATGACACTTCTTTCCACATGCCATGCAAATCTTATATGGGTAGGGCACTGCCAAATAGTAAATCACCAATCCTTTGTGGGTACCTAAAGCAATTCCTGTAGGCAGGTTTTAGACTACTGAGTCCACCCAGAGTAATACCTGGGTTCTCCAGACCCCAGTACATACCTCATCCAGGCCTTGTATCTTGTCTGTGTTCTCCACTGTCTTGCAGTGCTTTGATAGCCAAAATCTTATATCTGCCCCTTTAGTAAAGTCTGTATACATCTTAATTGTGACTATTCTTTCTTGTGTGTCCTGGACAGCCCCAAAATGAAAACATGTCAGGGTGGGGACCATCCTGAAATTCCTTGTAGGTCTCCCAGAATTTTGGTATGCTGTTACATCCCAGTCCAAGTTGCTTGGCATCTGGATCAGGCAGTTCATGTCAAGTGCACAAACTTTCAGTGTCCCCTGCAGTATCAGTCTGCTGAAATCCAGCTGAGTCATCCCTAGCTTTGAAACACCACACAGAACCACTTCCTTCTCCTAGCTCTCACCCATTGTCCTCCACCAGGTGCAGTCCACTCCATTTCTTTCCTTGCCACCTTTCCAAACTGCTTCCATTGCTGCCAATACTACAGCCACTGCCAATCCCTCCTAAGCCTCCTAACCAGACCAGGCCATCATCCTGATATTGGCCGAGAGGCCAAGGAGCTATTTACTTATGGGTACCTACCCCAAGGCTAGGTTACTGCAGCCCATCTAAATAAGATACAGTACTCATTGTGCTCAGTCCCATTCAGCAACAACTATTTTTTAAAGTCAAAGTGAACTACTACATCAAATATATTTCAACTTAGAATCATAGAATCAATGAGTCGGAAGGGACCTAGACAGATCATCTAGTCCGACCTCCTGCCATGGGCAGGAAGGAGCACTAGGGGTGGCAGGGGTCATAAGACCCCAGCCAGGTGCCTATCCAGTCTCCTCTTGAAGATTTCCAGGGAAGGTGAGAGCACCACCTCTCTGGGAAGCCTATTCCAGGCTCTGGCCACCCTTACAGTGAAATAGTTCTTCCTAATATCTAACCTAAACCTATCCTCCCTCAGCTTGTGGCCATTGTTCCTGGTGACTCCAAGGGGGGCCCTGGTGAACAGACTTTCCCCAAGTCCCTGCTGGTGGCCCCTGATAAGGTTGTAGGCAGCCACAAGATCCTCCCTCAGTCTCCTCTTGCGGAGACTGAAGAGATTCAGGTCCCTCAGCCTCTTCTGGACCCTCTCCAGGTTCTCCACATCCTTCTCGAAATGCAGCGCCCAGAACTGGACACAGTACTCCAGTTGTGGCCTGACCAGCACTGCATAGAGGGGGAGCAAGACCTCTCTGGACCTGTTAGTGATGCCCCTGTTGATGTAGGACAGGGTGCGGTTGGCTCTGCCTATTGCTTCGTCGCATTGGTGACTCATATTCATCCTGGAGTCAATCCTGACTCCAAGATCCCTCTCTGCCTCTGTGCTGCTGAGAGGGTCAGCCTCTAGCCTATAACCATGATGCTGGTTCCCTCTCCCCAAGTGCAGCACCCTGCACTTATCCTTGTTGAACCGCATCCTGTTCAGATCCACCCACTTCTCCAACCTATCCAGGTCTGCCTGGATGTGGTCCCTGCCTGCTGGTGTATTCACTTTACCCCACAGCTTGGTGTCATCAGCGAACTTGTACAGGGTGCTCTCCACACTCTCGTCCAGGTCGCTAATGAAGATGTTGAACAGCACCGGCCCAAGGACCGAGCCCTGGGGGACTCCACTGCCCACACCCTTCCAGGTCAATATCGACCCGTCCACCACCACCCTCTGGGTGCACCCCTGGAGCCAGTTTGCCACCCATGTGACCGTGCATTCATCAATGCCGCAGTCCCTCAGCTTGCCCACCAGAATTGGGTGGGACACTGCGTCAAAGGGCTTCTGGAAATCCAAGAAGATGACATCGACTTCCTCCTTCACATCTAAGCTCTTTGTTACCTGGTCTTAGAAAGAGACCAGGTTAGTCAGGCAGGATCAGCCTTGCATGAACCCATGCTGGTTACCCCTCAACATCACTTCCCCCACAGGGCTCTCACAAATGTGGCCCTTGATAATTTTTTCAAAGACCTTCCCCAAGATAGAAGTGGCGTAGACTGGCCTGTAGTTGCCAGGCTCTTCCTTCCTCCCCTTCTTGAAAATAGGGACCACACTGGCCCTTTTACAGTCCTCAGGGACTTGGCCTGAGCACCAGGAGTCCTCGAGTAGCCATGCCAATGGCTCCGCAATGACACCAGCCAATTCCCTCAGCACCTGCAGATGAAGGTCATCTGGGCCCACCAATTTGGACACATCTAAGCCCTCCAGGTAATCCTTAACTAGGTCTGAACTAACAGTAGGGAGACTCGCATCCTTCCCAGGCCTCTCTACGCTGTCACCCAAGAGCACCCCATTGTCAGCAGACAGGAAGATGGAGGCAAAGAACTTGTTGAAGAGTTCTACCTTCTCTCATGCATCCATCACCAACTGCCCTGCCCTGCCCTGCCCTGCCCTGCCCTGCCTCATAGGTGTCCAATGTTACCCCGAGACTTCTTCTTGCTACCTATATTCTTGAAGTATATATATTGAAGCTAGCTATATACTTGAACTTCCTCTTCAGCCCTACAGCTGAACAATGCCTTTCTTTTGCATTTCCAATTATTTCTGTTTCTTCACAAGCTTTAAATGTCTGGGAAACATCACAAAACTTCTAAGTAGCCGAGAAGCTCTATGGACCCTTCCCTCAGCCTGTTGCATGGCACTAGTGGTGATGGACCAGGCAGCCCTGTGCATCAACTGCATATACATTTTTGGAGGGTCCCAGGACCTGTCACAAGACCATTCAGTTCCAGTCACAAATGGGAAGATAATTAGCATGTGGCTGTTTTGTGGGGAGGCAAGCGGTAGGGAGGGATCTGGAGTACATGCACACCTACTGAGCAGTGCTGGACTGTGGGGTCACCATGGCTTGAAATGCTGTTGACTCTGCTTGGGCCCAGCCCAGTGAGCTATATGATAAGTCATGAGCATTTTGGCACTGGGTTAATATCATGCACAGTTTGTACTATGCATAAGTAGGTACAAAAATGATGTTCAGAAGTGTGTTTATGGAGTACCTGAGCTAATGTTTGCAGCAGTCGTGTTGTGGCCAGACCCACAGTAATCATCTGTTCCTCTCTGCTTGCTTTCTTCAGGTTCTGCTCTCCTCTCTCTCCCTTTGCCCCCCCCCCACTGTCATTTCCACATTGTGTGTGGGGAGCAAACAGAGCCTGAGTAGGGTTTGCCAGTAAGTGGGACAAGGAAGGCTGCAGGGGGAAGAAATAAGCTGGGGCAGAGAGCAAGAGGGCCATCTGACATCCCCCCCAGCCAGTATTTTCAATGCTGTAGCAGTGGGATGGGGACAAATTCAAGACAAGCTTCTGGTAATAAGATTTTACACTGGGAAAATAACAAATTTATAAATTTTCCATAGGTAAAATCTAATTATTGGGGGTTGTCTTATATTTAGGGTCATCCCATTCAAGTAAATACGGTAATATTAGAAGTGAAGGGGAGCTCTTTTCTTTTCCTTTTTTCCTCCCAATATTGAGTATAAGTAATTATTGGGGTGACTTCCTAAAATATATGCCTTGATTCCCTCTTTTTCCCTCAAATTTCTTAGGAGGCAGGGCAAGGCGGGCATTTGAGAGCTAAAATAGGTCAGAGAGGCAGAAGCTTTTGTCAGCAACAATATACGTGGTCAGATGGTGATGAACTTCAGTATATGTTCTGCGTCTATATACCTCATAGCATCTGGTGAAGTAGACTGTTGCCTATGAAAACTTACATCTCTCTGAACTAGTTAATCTCTATGGAGAAATATTTCCCTGACTTCAACCTGAGTTTGCACTAACACCGCTAATTACCTCTCTGATTTTCTTAAATTAGGATAAGATTTATTTCTGAAAGATCTTCTTTAGCTGGACTGGCAGTAGTGGATGTGATACAGGAATCATTTAATTCACTTTTCTGATCAGTGCTGTATATATTCTCTTAATTGTTCTTTCTGATCTTAAAAGTCTATTAACAATACTGGAGTCAAATCATAACCTTTCCCAATGTTGTCTGAATTAAATCAGACAATCATAGAAAATTAGGGTTGGAAGGCAGCTCAGGAGGTCATCTACTCCACCCCGCTGCTCAAAGCAGGACCAACCCTAGCTAGATCATCCCTGCCAAGGCTTTGTTTACTCAAGGCCTAAAAACCTCCAAGGATGGAGATGCCACAGGCTCTCTGGGTAACCTGTTCCAGTGCTTCACCACCCTCCTAGTCAGAAAATTCTTCCTAATATATAACCCAAACTTCCTTTGCTGCAACCTGAGACCATTGCTCCTCGTTCTGTCATCTGCCACCACTGTGAACAATCTAGCTCCATCCTCTGGAAGCACCCTTCAGGTAGTTGAAGGCTGCTGTTAAATCCCTTCTGTCTTCTCTTCTGCAGACTAAATAAACCCAGTTCCCTCAGCCACTCCTCCTAAGTCATGTTCCCCAGCCCCCTCACCATGCTACCTTTCAGTTTTGAAAATGGACTATTACTTAGTAGAGACACCTTTGTCTCTCCATTCTGAATTTCTCTGTCCAGCAGAATGTTCTCAAATTACAGGCCCAAGTATAAGAAATTCTTAATATTTTGATTTTACCTCAATATTGTCCTGGTTCCCTTTCTGAGTCATTCCCTTCTTGAAAAGTACGCATACTTTTCTTGTACATCCATATTTTTCCCATCAAAGTTCTTTCATTTCATTGTAAGCAAGTTCTCAGCTAGCAACAGTTTTCTTGACTCTCTTGCGCTTTTTGGAAATTTTCTAGCAATTGGACTTCTCTCCTCTTTTGATCCGTTTCACTAGACAGGCCTGGACATTTTGTAACTGTAATTCTATACATCTCTACAACTCATAACTTCTGTTCTCAACCATATTTCATTTTCAACTGCCTGGATATAATCCTTGCCTTAAAATATTCTTTTAAATCCTTTTGTGACACTTATAGGCTGTTTTTTTACATTCCCTCAATACTTCTTGGTTAGCTTTAATTTCTGCCAGCTCAACACTTATGGTCCCTCATTTTGAGATTATCTTCAGCCTGGTTCTGCTCACTTTAGCACCTTTGTTTATTTCTGGCCATAATTTGTGTTACTTATGCTTGGCTCTGATTTTACTCACAAGTGAATATACAGACAACCAGTTTCAGGAGCAGGTGATTGAGGGGGCAAGAGTGTGTCTGCAATCTGAGGAAAGAAAAGAAAAATTATCTTAAAAATCTGCCCCAAGAGCCTCATTAAGTAAAGCGGTGGATAGGTGGTATCTAGAGGGGCTCCATTTAGTTTGGCTTCATCACTGAACACAAACGTAAATTACTATTAGGGCAAAATTAGGGAACAAGGTCACTTAAATTGTTGGAGAGAAGTCAGAGATGAGAAAATAGGTTTTGGGAGGTATTTGTGCAGAGGCTGTATTGCAGAGCAGCAGCACTGCTACTCTATCCCCTACCCCTAGGAAGAAACACTTGACATATAAGGGGCAGGATAAAGGGGAAAGCAAATGAAAAGCTCCCTTTACAAGCAAGGAAACACAAGAAACTTGAAAATAAAAGGTAAATCTTCTACTGAGAGGTGCTGAAAGGGTCAAGCTTTAAAACTGAACTAAAGGAGAGGTAGCTGAGTGAATATCCATGTAGGATCCATTTCCCTTCTCTCTCCTGGAAGGATGCAAAGATAGATAATCTAGGCCAGCTGCAAAAAGTGGCTTCAGCTCTTCTTTCTTGTGCATTGTGTTACCTCAGAAAGCAGAACAAGCAAACAGCAGAAATTGTGTACCCTTTTGTCTCCTTTCTTCTAAACTTCACAGTGAAAATTCCTGTTCAGAACATACTTTTTTATGAATAAGATGATAAATGTGAAATCACATCTGCACAGTAATAGATCTAAGTAAATAATTTTACTGTGAATTCTGCTCAGGACTGAATATGTTAACTAACTGTTCCTAAATGCTTGCAATATTTTCCTCACTCTTGGTGAGTTTCTGAACCCTCTGATCTATGTACAAATTCCTCAGAATGTGCTAGTGTGATTCTAGCTCCACTTGGATTTCTAGGAGAGAGAAAGAAACCTCAAATATAATAAATGTACTGCAAGAGTGGAGAATCCATTTCAGCCCACTCCCTGGCTTTTAGACTCAGCAATACAGATGCTTAACTGCATATATGTTCTTCTGAAAACGTTCTGAACTGTCCACTGCCATTGCACAGTCTTTCCAGATGGAGACAGCATGAAAAACCCAAACTGCAGTTGTGGCCAAATACTGATTGTGGTGATGCACATCATTGATGGATGCCCTTGACAGCAGGTGATGGATGCCCTCAAAAGTGATGCAATGACACCAAATTCAGTAAATGAAGAAGCTGATGTCTGGCTCAGCAAGATGTGATTTTGCTAGAGAGAGAGAGAAGAGAGAATGAATATAGATCACAAGCAAAATGACAAAAAATGTCAGTTCTATTCTTGATGGGTAACCTTCAAGCTTCAGTGACACAATTTTCCAGTCCAATAAAAGAGAAGGGAACTAAATAAATTCTGGCCAAAGTGAGAATGTGACAGTATACCAAAAAAAAAAAAAAAAAATCAAGAACAAAATACTAGCCCTCCCCCGCCTCCCAGTGACATGGTGGCAATAGAAAGATAGGATTCTGTGTTACCTGAATAACCATATGGTCCCAGTACTGTACGTTTTGGCTGATCTGCTTTTCCAACCTTTTGTGTATGTTAGACCCAGTTAGTTTAGAAATATGTTTCATGAATGATCTAGTGTTCAGCCAGTATTCAATTATTTTTCATGCTCTTAGGACAGAGCTTAAGGGTACATGAAGACGTTACATTTAGATCAACCTAATTAAATTTACAGCAAAAAAAATGCTAAGTTCTGCAGCTGTTCAGGGAGGTTATGTCAGGCAAAAAATGACTAACCTGATCTAGAATAGAAAAGGACCTGGGGGTTACAGTGGATAATAAGATAGATATAAGTCAGCAGTATGCCCTTGTTGCCAAGAAGGCTAACAGCATGCAGGGCTGCATTAGTAGAAGCATTGCCAAGAGATCAATGGAAGTAATTATTCTGCTCTATTCTGCAGTGATGAGGCCACTTCTGGAGTACTGTGTCCAGTTTTGGGCCCCCCACTATAGAAACGATGTGGACAAATTGGAAAGAGTCCAGTGGAGAGCAATGAAAATGGTGAGGGGGCTGGAGCACGTGACTTCTGAGGAGTGGCTGAGGGAACTGGGTTTATTTAATCTGCAGAAGAGAAGACTGAGAGGAAATGTGATAGCAGCAGCCTTTAGCTACCTGAAGGGTGCTTCCAAAGAGGATGGAGTTAGACTGTTCTCAGTGGTAACAGATGACAGAACAAGGAGTAATGGTCTCCAATTACAGCAAGGGAGGTTTAAGTTGGATATTAGGAAAAACTCTCTCACTAAAGGGGTGGTGAAGAACTGGAACAGGTTACCTAGAGAGGTGGTGAAATTTCTATCCCTGGAGCTTTTTAAGGCCCGGCTCAACAAGCCCTGGATGGAATAGTTTAGTTGGGGCTGGTCCTGCTTTGAGCAGGAGGTTGGACTAAATGATCTCCTGAGTTCCCTTCCAACCATCATTTTCTATGATTTTATGATTGTCCCTCTGAGCATGCTAGATGTCCCCCCTCTCCCACACAGGTGTTCTGGGATTGCTTTATGACACACCCCTCTGGGCATCCTGGGTGTGCTCCCACAAGTGCTCTGGGATTTCTGTGCTCCCCCTTGGCACTAGGCATTACTATGTACTATCAGTGATGATAAAATCACTCCTAGTTTATTTTACCTATAGGCTATGGACATAAATTATATAAAAAACAGTACAAGTGATTGGAAACTGGCCTAAACCTGTAACAGAACAGATGTTCAGTGCACAGACTGGTTTCAAAATCTCCAGACCCAGTTTAAGATAGATCTGAATGGATGTATTATCATATTTAATGAGCTTAGCTTAAACCAGTCTGTTGAACTTCTGTGCCAGATCCCTTCCTGACTAATGTTAGGTTATACTCCCCAAGCATCGTAGGATGCATTTCAGTTTCCCTTCTAACCCTCTGTTGCAGGGCAGGTAGGCCTGTGTTTTGCCTCTGGGCTGCCACATTCTTGGCTTCCCCTGTATTGGCAAGAAGTAGGCTTCTACAGCTGGGAGCTGCCTTTGTTGAGGGGGCTTTCAGCTATGGGGGCCATGCACAGCTGGGACTGAGAGTCCTGCACCTCAGAGTCCTTCACATGTGGCACAGCCAGGACTGAGAGCCCCGTAAAGTATGGGTTGTAGTCCCAGCTGCACATGTTAGACCCGGGGCTTTCATGCACGCACAAGCCTTGGGGATTATGGCAGCTGTGATCCCCAGGGTACAGGGTTTAATGCACTGGTGAACTTTGGGGATTGTGGATACCATGACCCCCTGAGCCTAGGGATTTCATACTAGGCACAGTGCCTACCTGCAGCTGGGACCCATGTCAGCTGATGTGTCTCCCAGCCACAGGGGAAACCTTGCTACATGTTGAAATTAAAGTTCAATAGCAACCATCTATAAAGTTAGTAATCAGTTTTATGTATAACTTTATAGCTGGCTAGAGATTTTTGTTGTGTGATAAGTGCTTTGCGAATGTAGCTGGTCTTAAGGTAATTGCACAATTAACCAGTTAATTACACAATACCTGTAATGTGGAGAGGAGGCCTGTGCTCATAATCTATCTAAAGCAACAGCTCCAAATCTACAGATATTAATCCTATTAACTAAAGTAATATAATTAATATATTGGGGAAACATTCTAAGTCAACCTCAGAAAAGCTCTTGGAAAACATTAAAACAAAAGCTTTTGGAATCAGAGTAAACAATTACAAGCTAACTCCTCAGACTGTATAGTGAGTGAGGGGATCATACAAATGCTTTAGTTCTTACAGTTAGAGATAATTATGCTTTTAATTCTAGAAATTGATAGAAAAATTATGGTAGATTTCTATCATTTCTCAAAGACAGACATAAATGGCATTTTTATTTACAAATATCAATAGAAATTCCAAGTGGGATCATCTTTCATCATTATTGTGAGAATAAACTTAATTGAATCTTGAATTTATTTCTCAATTAAAGAATACCTGGGGAAAGTCTAGAAAGATTTTTGAGGTGTGGTTAGGGTGCTGGCTTAAAGGAATGTGGAAGAATGAGCAGGAAAAGTTTCTCATGTTTTGACCCCAAATTGGAGGTATTTGCATTAGATGAAACCAAGCTGGGTGGAGTTGTCGACATTGTAGAGCAGGGGTTAGAATGGCACTGGCAGGGCACTCAGCTGGGCAGGGAACTGCTCTGGGGCTGGGGCCAGGTTCTTGTGGCAGTGACAGCATGGAGCCAGAATCAGGACAGAGCTGTGATCCACTGCTTGCATGCCTCTTCGACAAGTACAGATTCCACAGTCAGATGTGTGCAGGCAATTCATTCTGTCACCCCTGCAGTATCCCAGATCTGACTCTGGAACAGCTCCCTGCCCCACTCTGCCCTGCCAGTGCCTTTCCAGGCTGGCCTTCATGGAGACCCTCGGAGCACAGGCTGTTATGTTGTCATCGTTCCACCACTCCTGGGGCCTCCATGGAGACCAGCCAGAGCAGCGCAGGCATAGTTCACTAGGAAATGGAGTCTAGCCACTGGCCATTTTACCCACCCTTGACCTAGAGGGTAAGGTTAAGATTCAGAATGACCTTCATAAACTGAAGAAATGGTCCAAAATCAACAGAATGAAACTCAATAAAGTCAAGTCCAGGAGATGGCAAGGTTTTATTAGTTTCTAAAAGCCTGCTTAGACAAAATTTCACAACCCTCAAGGTAGACACCATGTCTAAGGCCAAGGGACAAACAGGCTAGGGAAATTTGCAGTGTTCCCTGAAAACCCATAACAAAGCTAAGGGACTCTGCATCATTGGAATTAGGTCACAGTAACTAGCTGCAGAGTCCCTAGGATTTCTGGTTTTGGGGGACAGAACAAATCAGGAAGCTGGAAATGCCCAAATGAAGATATATGCAAGTGATGGGTTTGTGGGAACAAAGGAGCATGCTGACAGAACAGAATGTGGACAGTATGACAACTACAGAGACTTCAATCAACTCCCTGTGTTTTGGGAATGAAGAGTCATCAGAGAAGAAAGAGTACAAAAGGAGGGATTTCAGAGCAAAAAATGGTCCCTGAGGGGGATTCCTGATGCCACCATGGACAGAGGGCACACCACTAATTTTTTGCACCCACTCTGCTGGGGGGCTGAGGGTGTGGGCCTTGGCTCTTCATTTCCAAGACTGTTCACATTCAAGAAAGAAGCACAGGGTGAAGCTTATGGCCAGGTATACCTTTCCTCTGTGAACCTTGGAACTGGTTGATAAATAGAATAGTGAGTGAGTTACTTTGTTTGCCTTGCGTGCATTATTCATTACTGTGTTGTGGTCAAGGTCGGTCTAAGGGGTTAGCAGAATAAGTAAATAAATCCAGTGCTAACAGGGACCATAAACTGAATATGAGCCAACAGTGTACTTTTGCTGCATGAAAGACCAATAGCTGTATTAATAGGATCATCACTTGCAAGTCAAGGGAAGTGGTTATTCTGTTCTGTTTGGCACTGGTGAGGTTTTACTTGTACTATGTCCAGTTTTGGACCCCATGCTTGAAGAAGGAAGTGGGCACATTAGAAGGAGTCCATAAGACAGCAAGGGCCTTGTCATACATTACACTAAGGATGTGTTTTATTGAGATAATAGCAAGCATTCCTATACGTTCAAAAGTTTTCTGAGAAGTTGAATGGTAATGCTTATTATGTTCTAAATAAAAGGTGTCTTAAGTGACAGAGCCCTTGAAGACTCCATTTCATTCCACTATGCTGCAGGGACTGGGACCAACAAACAGCTGTGTAACAGGGTGTTAAGATGGAAACCCTGTTACTTGGGGCACGGGTAGCCAAAGGGGATGTGGTCATGAAAAGGACAGGATCAGAAGCCGACCAAGCCCAGCTGATGAGGATCGGCACGCTGGGTGGAGATAATGGAAATGAAAGCAGCCACCATGCTTAAAAGGCAGGCAGCGAGGGACAGAACCTTGCCCTCTGGGCACTTTGAGAAAGAAAGGAATATGCTGTGGGCAATAAACAGAACAGGAACACATAAGCTTGAGGGACTGCAGGCTGATGGCTGACCGGTAAGCGGCAGATCTGGGGAGCCTGGAGGACAAAAGTTTTGGAAAAGGGAATTAGGGAGAGGAGGCCACAAGAGGCTCAGCAAGGCAGTGATGGAACCACAGCCTGGTTAAAGAGAAAAAGCACTGCTCAGCAGGACGGTGAAGAAACCGCTTCCCTGCTAATGAGCAATAAACATAGCCAACTAAGACTTTGTAACTAGCACTCAATGTAACACCTTGTTAAACTACTATCTGGGTGGTCAATGTTATCTCACCCCATTTGGGGAATAAGTCTCATCATTTCTCCCATCTTAAGTTGTGGCAGGCAAGCTCTGAGTTAGGCCAGGGAGATGCATTCACGCTACCACAAGCTGTTTTTTGTTTCTACCCCCTGACTGACTGCACAGGAGCTGGTTCAGATCTCTGATATAGTGGAATGCCTGGGGCTGACAAACAGCTGTTTCTTGATCCCAGCATCAGCTCTGAACCAGAGCCTCCTAATTGTATTATATCTGTGGAGCAGTTGGACATTAGCTTAACATGTTAAGTAATATGATTGGGACATACTTCACATTGAAAGTACTTTACATTGTATCTTTCCTACAGTTTGATGGCAGTTAGCACATGTTTTATCTTTTAAATGTTTGAACACGAGCATATAAGTGCTATTAACATGCTATATATAATGTGTGAGGAAGCCCCAACAAAGCCTCTTTCCATATGGCACTTACATTTTTTATTAGCAGCTGTGCACTCTAAATGTATTTTTACATGTACACTATTGTTTTATTATCAGACTATTGATTAAAGGGAAAATACCACTCACTGGTGAGTATATAATAGAAGTTCCCATCCGTGATAATGCATAGAAGATATAACCAATCATAGCTCCCAGCTTTACAGACTTGAGTCTTTATTTTGAATTGTAGCAAATTATGCTTTTAGCCTTCACTGGAATGTGTTGGCCAGGAGAAGGATTATCTTATAAACCCAAGATCTTTGCATTTCATTAAAACCTGCTTGAGTGCGTCCACACATGCAGGCAAGTGCAGGGGCTGGTCCTGAACATTCTGAATGTGTATACGACTGTGAGGCATCCAAGGTTCGCGGATTTTTTCCACTAGGCGGCCACTTACATTGGCACCCTCAACCCTCACAAGTGCTTGGTCCTTGGCGGGGACTTTAACCTCTCCCTAGACACGCGAGACCAGTCGGGCAGGGAGTGAAACCAGGCTGCCATAGGCATCTTCCAGGAGATCCTGATGGACTACTCCCTGGTGAACATCAGGCGTGCCTGTCACCCTACCAACCCTCCTGCCTTCACCTTTGTAAGGGTGGGGGAGGAGCAGGCACGCCACTCCCAGTTGGACTGAGTTTATATCTCTCTGCCACACTTTGCTGTGACCCACTCCTCTGGCATCCGGCTGACCCCTTTCAGCAATCACCACCTTGTCTGGGCCCAGGCCATGCTAGGGCCTGGGTGTCCGGTGTCAGCCTGCTGACATTTCAATGTGGGTTTCAGGGAGGCCTTCTGGGAGTTCTGGCTGGCCTGGTGGGACCAATGGGCAGCTTCCCCCTCGGCTTGGAGATGGTGGGACATGGGGAAGGTATGCATCTGGCTTTTTTGCTGCAGCTACACTTGGGAGCACACCCAGCAGAGAGAGGTGGTCTGGGAGCAGCTCAAGCAAGAAGTGCTAGAGCTGGAGAGGCACCTGGCCATTGACCCAACCAAGCCACCCCATTGTGGAGAGTGTCGGGACAGGTCAGAAGAACTTCATGCTCTGGATGACCACTGTGGTCATGGTGCATTTGTCTGCTTGCACATTTAGCTCCTTCGGGAGATGGACCACAGCTCCCGCTTCTTCAATGCCCTGGACAGGAGGTGGGGGGGCAAGAAGTACCTTCTGGCAGGTGATGGCAGCCCCTTGAAGGATCCAGGTGAGATGTGCAGCAGGCATAGTTCTTCAAACAGCTCTTCTCTCTGGATCTGGCTGATGCTGAAGCCTGTCAGACCCTGTCGGAGGAACTTCTGCAGGTCAGGGTGGATGACTGGGACCAGCTAGAGGCTTCTCTCACTGTGGCTGAGTTTTGAGCTGCCTTCTGCCTGATGCTTGGCAGCAAGGCACTGGGCATCAATGGGCTGACTGTGGAGTTGAGCTGGTCCTTCTGGGACATCCTCAGCCCAGACTTTGCTGTGGTCTGTGCCAAATCTGAGGGAAGTGGGGAACTCCCCCTGTTGTGCTGGAGGGCCATGCTGACTCTTCTACTGAAGAAGGGGGATCCCCAGACCTGAGGAACTGGCATCCCACGTCCCTCCTCTCCACAAACTACAAAGTGGCAGCAAAGGCTATCTCACTGCGCCTGCGGTCCGTGCTGATGGATGTGATCCACCCTGACCAGAAATACATGGTGCGAACATTACATCTTTGATAACCTGTACCTGATTCAGGACCTCCTGGAGCTAGTGCACCAGGAGGTCCCGTCTTTCACCCTTCTATCCCTGGACCAGGAGAAGGCATTTGACAGAGTGGACCATGGGTGGGCCTTTGGCTTCAGGCCCTGCTTCATGCAGGCTCTCCAGGTACTGTACACCTCTGCAGAGTGTTTGGTCAAGTTCAACTGGACCCTGATGGAGCCCATCCCATTCAGGAGACAGGTGCATCAAGTCTGCCTGCTGTCTGGCCAGCTGTATGCCTTGGCCCTGGAGCCCTTCCTTGTTCTCCTGTGGATGTGGGTGGTGGGGTTGATAGTCTGGGATCAAATGGTGTGGCTGGTCCTGTCAGCGTATGCTGACAACATACTCCTCATGCTCCAGGACTTGGGTGACCTGGCACAGGTGGAGGCCTGCCAGGCATTGTACTCAGCAGTCTCCTCTGCCTGAGTCATCTGGGTCAAGAGCTCTGGCCTCGTAGGACCCAAGCCTCTGGTTGCCCCACTTCTTTTCTGTGGGTTTTTTTATATATATCTGTATTTCCAGGCAGGACTGTCCCTTGGGGGAGGAGGGCTGAATTAGGGTGACTGCTTTGGGCCCTGAGATTTGGGTGGAGCAGCCATGGTGACTCTGTGCTGATGCTGGCTTCATGTCTGGCTGATTGTTACCCTGCCCCTGCCACCATCTTCCTTGTGTCCAAGGACGGGGCCCTGCTCAGGCTGATATGCCTTGGGCCTCGTACCCTGCTTAGGTAATTTCTGTGTCCAGGTATCAAATTTTGAGCTCCTGCTGCAAATATGCAATGCGGGGAACATTTTTTTGTTCCCAGCATGCCTTATGCCACACCTCAGTATGAAAATTCCCCTTTCACCTAAATTTGAATACATGGGTGGATCTAGGATTTTGGAAAGGGGGTCTAGTGTATACTAGTGTAGTTTAACATAGTTTGGTGTAGTGTATTGCATTATTATGCAGAACATAATATATATTTACTGTCAGGGCAGCTAAGATCTGGAACCAACTTCCAAGAGAAGTGGTGCTGGCTCCTACCCTGGGGGTCTTTAAGAGGAGGCTAGATGAACACCTTGCCGGGGTTGTTTGACCCCAGTACTCTTTCCTGCCATGGAAGGGGGTCGGACTTGATGATCTGCTCAGGTCTGTTCTGATCCTACCAACTATGAAACTATATATTTCTCCAGTTAAAAAGAATCTTGATGTATTACTAAAATACCAGGGAGCTAAAACTGTTTTTCAGTTTAGGACTGAGGCAAAAACAAATATAACTTTATTGGAGTGTACTTTAATTTGCTATATCATCTAATAAATAATAAAAAATGCAGCAAATTAGACAAAAAAAGATATTGTTTTATTAGACCTGGAGTCATTAGAATTAAATATTCATCTCTTTTTCAGATTCATAAAACAAATCTAGCCTTCCTGAGTATTTTGAGAATGCATCCAATACCTCAATAAAAGTTATTTCCACACCTGAGTTAATGTTCACCTGAATTAACAATTCCAGCTAGGGTTAAAAAACAATTACCAGGGCTGAGAAATAGGAGTTCCATTACCAGGAGCTGCTAGCAGACAACAGAGTGCCAAAAGAAAAGATGCCTTAATTAATTGAACATCAAGACTTTTTTACTTTAAAATAGTTCAAATGGTGAACAACTTTGTTAACTGACACTTTAAAATATAGATACTATGTAAAGGGGAGATTTTATTTTTCCTGAGAAGAGGTAAGAGATGTGGATTTATTATTTCCTGACACACAATGTTCCTGTCCTTTTTTTTTCATTTCCTCCTCTTTAAAGAAAAGAGAATAAAATCTACTACAGTATATTGATATATAAGTTAATTTTGATGACCATTTCAGGAAATGGAAGAAAGACTGCTATCAAACCAGTAACTATGGGAGACTTCTGTAGACTGACCTTGACCATGTCACGTTGAAATACTTTTGCAAGGCTAATTGCTCATGTACTGGTACTGTATGACATGAAGTATGAGCTGTTTTGTGCCAAATAAGAATGCAGTACTTGCTGATAGGCCTGCAGTGGGATAATTTTTTCTTTCATTTTATCTCTGCCTTGTGGAAGCATTACAGATTCTCCCTTGTGTCATTTAGTATTAAATTTCAGAAGTGATGTGCAGTATTTATGAGAAACGATCAGTGAACATGTTTCCTTGTCAAACCCTGATGACTACTCTGGGTATGATTTTTCCAACTAGTTGGAGCCAGTTGGGTTCTCATTTTACAGGTATATCATCTAAACTAGTGGCTCTCAACCTCCTTAAATTCTAGGCACACCTCCTCAACCTCCTCAGAAAATATCAGCTCTTAGTTTACACTTATTTTTTGACTACAGAAAAGCAAGAGAGTTGTTCTTTTTTTGCAAAGAATTCAGAAAGTCTGTAACAAGCAATACTGTTTTTAACACTATGAATTCCTTTTTGAGATCTCTGGGCTCATCTTGTGAAACATATTTTCACACCTAACAGTGCTAACATTGTGTAGTTCCCTTGCAATGATCTCAAGGAACCCCAGGAGACTATGGCACCTTGGTGGGGAATCACAGATCTAGATTATTTCCCCATCATGCTTTTAAGTATGTCATCTGAGACAGTCTCAAAAGTTTTAATAAAGCCATTGCTATTTCACAATGGTGTTTCTACATCCGTCTTTGTTAGGAGAGGAAGTGCTGAAATTAGCAGCTTCTTTACCAATTTCACAATGATGGTAAAAGTGTTTTTCCTTCACTGACAGCAAAATGATATTGTGAATTTTTAATTAGAAATATGATAACTCAGTTGAGGGTGACAGGATGATTCTAACAGACTGTTTCTTATTTGTCTCAAGATCATCTTTCGTTTCTCTCAGTGACTTCTTAAATATATTCATAACATTTTCTTTATATTTATTTTCTTTTCTGCTTCCACATATTTAGAATTCTGATTTATTTCATACAGTATTTTCTGTATAAAACAGAAAACAGATCCGATTTAACCTTGTGGGTAAAGCTGTGTATGAACTAGTCTTAGGCTTTATGATTAGTCTGACGTCCACACCACAGAATTTCTCCCAGAAGCCAAGTTAAAGCATGCCTATAACAGGGAGCCAGAGTTTTCTGTTATTTGAAGGGATGATACAGCAGTCCGGGTTGGTTGTGTGGGAACCAGTAGGTAGGAAACAGGCTAACTGCTAAAGAGCTAGATATCAGAAGCAAGCTGAACAGGGAACAGTCACCTAGGCTGCTCAAGAGCAAAGAGCTGCAAGCAGCACAGTTAAAACACAACAGAGAAAGTCAGGCTAGTCATCAGGCCTAAATGGAAACTCCTGTGGCTGGCTGGGAAGCAACCTGACAGGAAGAGTTGGGGTGTTAGGGGTACATAAAGCCAGTACTTGAGGGCAGTTGGGTAGTCTGGCCCTGCTAGTAGCACAGAGAGGAGCTCCTGATCAGGATTGCTATAGGAGAGTGGCTGATTGTTACCTGAGTTGCTCTGGGAAATGCAAGTAAGGAGTTTATAGCTTGAAGGGATATGTGATTCAGTACAGAGGGAGCTTTAATTGTAACCAGTGGGCATGTAACTTTATATAAGCTTTATGCCAGTGCACTGGGTGTGGCTAGAACATTTAATGAGGGCCTCCTTGTCACTTTGATATCTAAGGTTCACATGGGGTTTTCAGCCCTCCCTGGAGCCAGGTTCAAGAGAGAAACAGGCAGAAGCTTGCAGTAGGAAAACTGATAGCGATGGCTTAGGCCTTAGAAAATCAAACCCAAGGCCCACGAGCCAGGTTCCTGAAGCCCAAGAGGGCAAGACAAGGGCTTGAACCCATAAGCTAAGGCCTGGTACAGTGGTCTTAGGCTAAGAGGCCCAGCTAGAGGGAAGGGGAGGAAGCTGGGAAGATGGAAGCCCCCAATAAGGGCAGAGAGAGCTAAGGAGGCCTAAAATGTGTGATTAACTGATAACATCTGGGAGGCATAGGCATAGCTGTGGGGATAAAAGAAGACCATAGTTTCATAGTTGGTAGGGTCAGAAGGGACCTGAGCAGATCATCAAGTCCGACCTCCTGCCATGGCAGATCCTAGCTGCCCTGACAGTGAAATAGTGTCTCCTGATGTCTACCTGAATCTACCCTCTGCCAGCTTGTGACCATTATTTCTTGTCACTCCCGGTAGTGCTCGGGGGGAACAGCGACTCCCCCAATTCCTGCTGGTCCCCCCTGATTAGTTTGTAAATGGCTACTAGATCCCCCCTCAGCCTTCTCTTGTGGAGGCTGAACAGGTTCAGGTCCCGTAGCCTCTCCTCATAGGGCCTGCCCTGCTCACCCCTGATCATGTGGGTGGCCCTCCGCTGGACCTTCTCCAACTGTGGCCTGACCACTGTTGCATAAAGGGGGAGGATCACCTCCTTGGACCTGCTTGAGATGCATTTGTGGTTGCATGACAAGGTATGGTTGGCTTTCCTGACTTCATCCCCACACTGCCAACCCATGTTCATTTTGGCATCAATAATGACTCCAAGATCCTTTTCTGCCTCTGCACTGATGAGAAGGGAGTTCCCCAGCCTGTAGGTATGCTGCTGGTTCTTTGTCCCCAGGTGCAGTACCTTGCACTTGTCAGTGCTGAAACCCATCCTGTTCTCATCCGCCCACCCCTGTAAACTGTCTAGGTCCAGTTGCAGCCTCTTCGTCCCTTCTAGTGTGCCCACTTGCCCCCACATCCTAGTGTCATCTGCAAATTTGAACAGGGTGCTTTTTACCCCCTTGTCCAAGTCACCGATGAAGATGTTGAAAAGTGCAGGCCCAAGGACCGAGCCCTGCGGAACCTCACTGCCCACATCCCTCCAGGTCGAATAAGACCCATCCACTACCACTCTCTGGGTGCAGCCTTCCAGCCAGTTAGTGACCCATTTGACTGTGTAGGTGTCGGCACCACAGTCCCCTAGTTTTTTAATGAGAATGGGGTGAGAGGCAGTGTCAAAGGCCTTCCTAAAGTCCAGAAAGCTTACATCCGCTGCTACACCTGCATCTAAGGATTTTATGACCTGGTCATAGAAAGCCACCAGGTTGGTCTGACAGGACCTGCCTCTAATGAACCCATGTTGGTTGCCCCTAAGCACAATCTTCCCTGCTGGCCGCTCGCAGACATGTGCCAGGATAATTCTCTCAAAAAGCTTACCCAGGATCGAGGTAAGACTGACTGGCCTATAGTTTCCTGGGTCCTCCTTCCTCCCTTTTTTGAAAATGGGAACCACATTGGCCCTTTTTCAGTCCTCTGGCACCATGCCAGAGCACCATGAGTGCTTGTAAAGCCATGCCAGGGGTCCCACAATGACCTCAGCTAATTTCCTCAGCACTCTGAGGTGGAGATCATCAGGACCATCTGATTCAAATACGTCGAATCCCTCCAGAAGTTCCCTGACTAGGTCCTCACTAACCCTAGGCCTGGGTGCTCCTCCCCTGAGTCCTATGGGTGTCCCGGTGGATGGGGGGTAACCCGGTCCCTGCTCAGAAAAATGGAGGCAAAGAAATTGTTAAATAGGTTAGCTTTGTTGTCTGGTGTGATGACCAAATTTCCTAGTGTGTCTTGCAGGAGCCCCACGTTAGCTGGTACCTTCTTTTTATCCCCTATGTATTTAAAAAAGGACTTCTTGTTGTCCTTGATCTGGGTAGCTAGTCCCAGTTCCTTGTCCACCTTGGCCTTCCTGACCGCCCTCCTACAGCCTTGAGGAACCAAGGGATGGTCCTCCCTGGTGATGGCCCCGCACTTCCATTGGGTATACGCCTCCTTTTTAGCTAGGAGACATTCCTGTATGCTTTTGGTGAGCCATGGGTGCTTTTGCACTCTCTTGCCCCCTTTGATCCATCTTGGGATTACCTCCCTTTGGGCTTGGTGGATCATCTCCTTAAGGAATGACTGCTCTTCTTGGGCACCTGACTCCTCTCCCCTCCCGGACCTTGGAGCCTCCCCAGCTATTCTCCTTACCTCATTGAAATCCGCCCTCCTGAAGTCCAGGGCTGCTGCCTTGCTGCAGACCTTGCGCTGGATGGTGAATTCCAGCAGGTGAGAATCACTATTGCCCAGGTGGTCGAGCACCTGCAGCCCCCTAGCAGGTCATCAACTGTGGCCAGGACCAGGTCCAACAAGGGGTCTCCCCTGGTGGGGCTGTGCACCTCCTGGGTTAGATGGAGGGACTGTATCTTGGCTAGAAACCTACATGAGCAGTCAGACATGGCAGATTGCTATTCCCAGCAGATGTCTGGAAAGTCCAGGTCACCCATGATGACCACATTGTTTGATCTAACTACCTCCATGACCTGACTTAAGAATTCCTGGTCTAGTTCTTCCCCTTGGTTCGGTGGTCTGTAGTAGACCCCCACCGTTAAGTCTCTTTCCCCTTGTCTTCCTTGTATTCTAACTCAGAGCACTTCAATGTGCCCCTCCTCTTACCCCGTGCTACTCATTGAGGATGTGTATTTGTCCTTGACATAGAGCACCACATCCCCACCTTTCCTCCCTGTCCTTTCCCCACTGTACAGCCTATAGCCCTTAAGGCAACAGGTTCCCTGAGCAGTGTGGATGGGCCCATAGGGTCCAGTTAGCACTTGAAGAGCAAGATTGGGCCTAGGGGAGGGTGCAGGGGAAAATTTCTGACTGAAGGATGGATGAGGGCTCACTCTGGGACCCTAAGACAACCTTTCTTTCCACCAATCAAGTTATTACATCAAGGTAAAGCAGGAAAGGATAAAGGAAGGGGATCCAGGGAGCCAGAGTGGGGCAGAAGTTGCAAGGCCACCAGGGGACATCACAGATGACCCTGAGGTACGATCATGTTACAATACTTTAAT
Organism: Crocodylus siamensis; assembly: GCF_052110815.1. Taxonomy (NCBI): domain Eukaryota; kingdom Metazoa; phylum Chordata; order Crocodylia; family Crocodylidae; genus Crocodylus; species Crocodylus siamensis. The sequence goes on along the minus strand of NC_143397.1, from coordinate 157,080,163 downwards.
CTATTTTTAAACACTCCAAGCAATGGCAAGTCCATTACCTTCCTAATGTTCTAATATTTAATTATGCTTTCTATGCACTCTGTCATATATCAAGGTTGATTTGACAAACTTAAACCTCTAGCCATTGGATTTTGCTCAGCCTGCCACTGTCAGATATTCTTCCACTTGTAAAACTCTACTATTCAAGTCTGTCTTGAATTTTGTAAGATAAACAGATTGAACTCACAGAGCCTCAGATTGTAAAGCATGTTCTCAACCTAGGATCACTGTTGTCATCTTCTTAATCTCTCTCCATTAGTGTAATGATTTACTTGAAGTGTGGACACCAGAATTGGACATAGCATTCTAGCAGCAATGTAACTAGTGCTGTGTATACAGGCAAGGTCATTTTATTCATCTACCCACTTTAGCAACAACATGGCACTGACCATTTATATTACAGTGGTTAACCAGATGACTTCATTTCCTCATCTTGGAAGACAATAACTTAGTTTCCCATAGTGTATGTATAGCCTTCTTTCTTTGTTTTAGATACACTGCCTTCCATTAAGTTGCATTTGTTAAACACATTTTGTTGGATTAAAGTTGAGCACAGGAGCAAATCAATTGATTAAACGTTAATCAACTGAGTTCTGCCTGCCAAATTCCCACTCTTGTAATTTAAATAATTGAATGGAAAACTAGCTTGTTTAGATAAGCCAAATCAGTATAAAAAAAACTAGCAAAAGGGGGCTAAACAGAAGGAAAGAAAAATGTATAAGAATACAAGCCTCAAGGGATGGCTTTGCCCAATACAGTATGGGACAGCCAGGGTGAGGGAGAACTATTACCATACATCAATGTTGACCATGTGAAGGAACACCTTGAAAGGTTGTGTAGAAAAACCTCTCAGTTTTTCTTTTTCTTTTTTCTTTTTTAAAATGCATTCCCTTCCCTTCCCCGACCATTTCTGAATGTGTCTCTCCCTCTCTATTCCCTATAGGTAAGTATAAGTGAGCTAAGACATAGGATAAGCTTCAGCATTTTATTTTGGTAGCAAGTTGTTTTTGTTTTGTTTTTTCTCCTCCTTTATGTTGTATAATTATTATGTTTATATTGATTTTTACTGTTCTATATTACTGTTTTACTGGTACTATATGATTTAGGCCTACATACGTAAGTTAGCATAAGTCATGTCACATTTCCATTTTGTTTGTCAAGTCTGCATCCTGTCCCCAGGCCCCGTTGTGTAACCCATGACTCGCACCTACCCCTCCTATGTAACTTGGTTCCTGAATGAATGGGGATGAATGATGGTGCTTGAAAGACAGTGGCAGTAGATCTAAAAATAGCTCCCTCTGAATGACCAAACCATCAACATCAATACCTGGACCAATGACCCAGCCCTTGGAACCACCCTCAGCATTCAAGAAACAAAAGATGAGGCAACCCACCATTGTGCCCAGCTGCACATGCTCAGTAAGAACACCTGGAGCCCTTTGGAACAGGACTTACCTTGCCTGGACAGGCCCTCCCCCTAGGAGATCAGAGGTAGTCTGCCCCAAAGAAAGGGTAGTGAAGACTGACTTCTTGGGATGCCCTGTCCATCTGGGCCAGCACCATGCCACACCACCTGTCCACAGTTGGAGTACTACGTCCACCCAGAGGCCCTGCCAGCAACCCCCCTCTGGGCAACACCTACTGGACAAAGACCCCTTTCCAGCCTGGATAGGTAGCTATCACCCCCCCACCCTCTCTTCAACCAAGGACTTAGACTCTGTTTCTCCTCCCTGCCTGGACTCCAGCCCTTCCACCGAGTCTCTTTCTCCTGCTGCCATTGTGAATGCTTGTGCATCTGTGTGTATGTGTGTGTGCGTGTGCGCATGTCCGTGTGCAAACCAATAACTTCATGGGACTGTGTAGAGTATTGTCTGTTTAATAAAACTGTTACTTGGACCCCTAATTTGGGTTTTGCTTTACTATGGTTTGGCCCTGCTCCAATCTCTGCTCCTTGCCCCTCTAACTTCTGTATCATTTCTCCCTCTCCTACTTCTGGCTCACTGCCACCTTTAACACCTGTCCTGAGCTCCGCTTTGCCTCCAAACCCCCTGTTTTTTGCCACTGTCTTATCTCACTGCCTTTTCTTTTCCCCTGAGCAACCAGGTTTCTGCCTCAGTTTTTCCTGGCTGTCTCTTCCTTGCCACTTATCTGCACCCCCCCACCCCGATATCTCAGCTGTCTGCCTCAGTTTTCAGCCCCAGGATCCCAGGTTTCTGTCTCTCTTTCTTCCCTGGCTGTCTCCTCCTTGCCACTAGGCTTTTATTTTTTCTCTTTTCCTTGCACCAGTAACCCCGAGTAACCCTGGGGCCACTTGATCTTAAGTAAACCCAAGCCTCAGTTCCTCAGCCAGCTTCTCTCTAGTCCACCGGATCTAATCCTGGTTCTGTCAACTTTCACTCCCTACACTTTAACTCTCTCTCTCTCTCACACACCTTAACCTTCCCCCAAGTATCCCAGGTACCCAAAGCACACACATATACACTGTACCATTCAAGTTTGGAACTTACCTGTGTGTTAGTGTAGGTGGGTTATATGTATGTGAACTGGTGAGTGAGTGTGTGTGTGTGTGTATGTATGTATGTATGTCATTGTGTGCATGGTATACAAATTAGTGATCTGTGTATGTGTACTGACTGTGCGAGTATGAACAATTGCTTTTTGTCTAACTTTTGGGATGTATAGTGTATGTGCTTGACTTGGTGATAGGTATGCATGTGCCTAGGCTGGTTTGGATGTGTATGTGCCTGAGTTGGTGGTATGTGTGTATGCACCTAATTGATTTGTGTTTGTATATGTGCAATTGTCACACCCTCCTGTCTAACAGCACAATATTTAGATCCTGAGAGTTTCCCTGAACCCACAGGGCAACAGTTGGACACCTTCAACTCAGCTGGCCCAGACAGCTTACACCCCAGGGTACTTAAGGAGCTGGCAAGCATCATAGCTCAGCCACTGGCATGGATCTTTGAGAACTCATGGTGTTCAGGTGAAGTGTCCAAGGATTGGAAGAAGGCCAATGTGATGCCTAACATTAAGAAAGGGAGGAAAGTAGACCCAGGGAATGACAGGCCTGCAGCTTGACCTCCATCCCTGGGAAGATCTTGGAGAAAATCATCAAAGAGACCATTCCTGACAAACTGGCTGAAGGCAACTTCTTGAGGGATAACAGCACAGGTTTGTTGTGGGTAGGTCTTACCTGACCAATTTAATCTCCTTGTATGACCAGGTAATATGTCACCTGGACATGGGATGAGAGATTGATGTCAGATATCTTGACTTTAAAACAGCTTTTGATCTGGTATCCTACAATCATCTTATAGAAAAACTGGCCAACTGCAGCCTCAGCTACGTCACAGTCCACTGGCTGGGGAATTGGCTTTGAGGTCGGACCCAGAGAGTGGTAGTTGATGGAAGTCAATCATTGTGGTGTGCTGTGACCAGTGGGTCCCTCAAAGCTCTGTCTTTGGACCTATCTTTTTCAACTTCATTAAAGATGTAGACATTGGTGTCAGAAGCAGACTGGCCAAGTTCACTGATGACACCAAACTTCGGGGTAAAGCGTCCACACCCAAGAACAGGATGGTGATCCAAGCTGACCTTGACAGACTTGGAAAATGGGTGGATGAAAACCTGATGGCCTTCAACTCTGAAAAATGCAAGGTACTCCACCTTGGGAAGAAAAACCCACAGCATGCTTATAGGCTCGGCAGTGCTACACTTGCTAGCACCACGGCCGAAAGGGACTTGGGGGTCATGATTGATTACAAGATGAATATGAGCCACCAGTGTGATGCTGCAGCTAGGAAAGCAAGCAAAACTCTGGCTTGCATCCATAGATGCTTCTCTAGTGGATCCCAGGATGTCTTCCTCCCATTGTACTTAGACTTAGTGAGGCCGCAGCTGAAGTACTGTATCCAATTCTGGGCTCCACAATTTAAAAAGGATGTGGAGAAGCTTGAGAGAGTCCAGAGGAGAGCCCCATGCATGATCAGAGGGCAGGAAAACAGGCCTTGTGATGAGAGGTTGAGAGCTATGGGACTCTTCAGCCTGGAAAAGCGCAGGCTCAGGAAGGACCTGGTGGCTGCCTGTAAGTATATAAGGGGTGTACATCAGGATCTGGGGAAATGCCTGTTCACCACAGTGCCCCATGGAATGACAAGGTGAAATGGTCACAATCTTCTCCATGTCTGTTTCAGTCTGGACATAAGGAAGAACTTCTTTACAGTCTGAGACCCCAAGACTTGGAACAGACTTCTGCCAGAGGTGGTACAAGCACCTACTCTGGATTCCTTTAAGAGTCAATTGGACATTTATCTTGCTGGGATCCTGTGACTCCAGCTGATTTCCTGCCCCTGAGGTAGGGGGCTGGACTCGATCATCTTCTGAGGTCCCTTCTAGCCCTACTGTCTATGAAATCTCTGAAACAAGGTAAAAAAATATATACAAAGTGTTCTATCCTTTATCTTCCCCAAAGGTTACAGTACACAATTGGTAGCATCCCTGCTTATTTCAGGCCCAAAGTGAATGTTTTGAGATTGTAATTTGTATTTGTTAGGGAAAAAGTGTGGAACATCTGAGAGGTTTCTTTATTCTGGTATCCTGGAAAACCAAACGAAACCAATTCTTCAGGAGACCGTGAAATCGGTTCCATTAAACCAGACTTAACAGTCTGGAAAGATCTGGTTCCTAGCATTCCCACCTCTGCATCTGGATTCTTAACTAGCAAGGACCTACAAATTCTTTCACTATTTAATCTGCTCACAAATTTTATACTAGCTGTCTTCAAAAGCTCATTAGTACTTCAGTTAGTTTCATTTCTTGGAAACTAGATGTTAGCATAGATATTACAATTAAGTTACCTAAATCACTAAATACTATATTTTTCTCACATACTGCATATAGAATCATAAAAAAAATCAGGGTTAGAAGTGAACTCAGGAGGTCCTCTAGTCCAACCCCCTGCTAAAGGCTGGATCATTCCCAACTAGCTTAGTCTAGCCAGGGCTTTGTCAAGCTGGGCCTTATAAACCTCCAAGGATGGAGATTATACCACCTCTTTAGGTAACCCATTCCAAAGGCACACTAATTACTCATATTAAACTTATTGTCCACTGTAAAACCCCCAGGTCATTTTCTGCTGATCTGCTGCTTAGCCATTTGGTTCTAAGTCCATACCAGTGCAAGGGATTTTTCTATCCTAAGTACAGGACTTTACACTTGTCCTTGTTGAACCTCATGAGATTGCTTTTGGCCTAATTCTATTATTTGGCTAGCCCTGAATCCTTGCCCTACCCTCCAGCATATCTACTACTTCATGCCATCTGTGAACTTGCTGAGGGTGTACTCCATGCTATCTTCCAGGTTGTTGATGAAGACATTGAATAAAACCAGTCCCAGGATTGACTCCAGGGTATTCTACTTGATATCAGCTGACAACTAGACATCAAGACATTGATAACTATCTGTTGAGCCTGATGGTCCCGCCAGCTTTCTATCCATCTTACAGTCCATTGATCCAATTCATACTTCCTTAGCTTCATTGCAAAAATGATGTGGGAGACTGTGGTGGTCGTACTTGGAATGTCACCTTGTACCCTTATATAATCACCTAATGGACCGCCGTTGTCCCGACTTTTCCTGCCTGCCACATTTTGGATGTTATAATTATATTTGGATTATTTTTTTTTATGTCAGTAGTCGGGAGGGTTGCTATGTCTTATCCCACTTTTTTTTCTTTCTGGTCAATCATTCATTCAAATTGTGGCTCTATCAGGAGTTCACGACCGCTGTTGGTAAATTATGTCACTCGCTTCTCCAGATATCCACACATGCTAGAAAATATAGATAAATACAGTCAGATTCAGATTGAACTTGTCTTTATTTTTATCTTTTTTTTTTTTAAACTTACCTCAAAAAACAATGCTGGTAATTCTACTTGTATAAAGTCCTTATATAATAACTACCAACTAAGCTAAACAGAATCTGGTGTTAATGAGCAAAGTCTCCTTCTATCTTGTCTCTCCATTTTCAAAAGACATTTTTTTTTCTTTGAGCTTCTGTCAAACCCTGCTCTTCACACTGTCTTTGACAAGATGATAAATGAGTCTACTTTTTACCTTGGACCCAACTGGTGTCCTGAATTCCACTGGTGTACAACTGGGCACCGTCTCCCAGGCTAAGAGATGAAACTTTCTTTCTTTGTTTACTTTTGCAAATCCACAGCATCTGATGCATCCCGCGATTTATCTCCTTGGGGTTCCACTCTTTCTCGGCGCTGTGAGGAGTCTCAAGGTAAGTCTCTGATCCCTTAGGGATCCTCTTTCTTCCTTTTTTCTCACTTCTTATCAGCTACCTTTTTTGCAGAAATGCCCCGTTTTTCTCTTCGCTCTGTTCTCAGAGCTTCTATCCTAATATGGTATTGGGTCTAGAAGCGGTATCCACTGGGTCTTTTCATTGCATTCACACTCATTCTCTCACAGAGACCATATCAAAAACCTTGTTAAAGTCAAGGTATATCATGTCCATCACTCTTCCTGCATCCACAGAGCCAGTCATCTCATCATGGAAGGCAGCCAAGTTGGTCAGGCATGACTTGCCCTTGGTGAATACATGCTGACTGATGTTTTTCTTCTGCAAACTCTTAGAAATTGATTCCTTGAGGATCTGCTCCATGATTTTTCTGGGGACTGAGATGTGGCTGACTGGTTTGTAATTCCTTGGGTCCTCCTTCTTCCTTTTCTTAAAGATGGGCATTATATTTGTCCTTTTCCAATCACCTGGAACCTCCCCTGATTGCCATGAGTTTTCAATAAAACAAAGGCCACTGGCTATACAATCATATGAGTAAACTCCCTCAGCACCCTTGGATTAATTGCGTCTAGCCCTATGCACTTTTACATTTCCAGGTTTTCTCATTAGTTTGTAACCTGTTTTTTCACCACTGAGGGCTGCTTACCTCTCCAAACTTGGCTGCCTGGGGCAGTAGTTTGGGAGCTGACATTGCCAGTGAAGACCAAGGTGAAAAAAAGGAATTTAGTATTTCAGCCTTTTTCTCATCTGTTACTAGGTTGCCTCCACCATTCAGTAAGGGACCCATTTTCTTGACCTTTTTCTTATCGCTTGTAGAAATCCTCCTCATTACACTCATGTCCTGCATAAGATAGCTCATGTTGCTATCTGCAACATGTATCTACCCACATGTTGCTAGCTGCAACTCCAATTGTGCTTTGGCCTGCTATCAACCCTGCCTGCCTGAGCATTATTCTTATATTTAGGGATCTACTGAATTTGTGGTAGAGGTGGGCTGCATGGCAGCTCCTCTAATCTTCAAGGTTCCCCTGCACACATCTTTTCCACCACCCTGCCTCCCCCCCGCCACATTGGTGATTAGCTGAGGGACCTTGCTGTTTGGTGCTGACCAGCCAGGAAGAAAAAACAGCACTATATTTAAACTTCCCTGCTGATCAGGGGAGCATGGGGGAAACCTGCAAGATTAAAGGAGTTGCTGCACAGCCTACTTCCACCATGAATTCAGTAGGTCAATACTTATACTCTCTTTAGTCAGGTATGCAAACTTCCTTGTAAACTTCCTTTTTGTGTTTAGGCTCAGTGAAGAGTTCTTTGCTAAGCCAAGCTGAATGCTTGCCACATTTGCTATTCTTCCTGCACATTGGGATAGTTTGTTCCTGTGCCCTCACTAAGGTTTCTTTAAAATCCAGCCAGCTCAGATAATACAGATATACTCAACAAAGCACTAAATGGTGATCTTGGGGTATAAACAGACATCAGCAATGAAGCATATCAGCTGTGCCAGTATATATCCCAGAACAGTTGGTATGTTTCATGTGGCAAAACTAAAATCACCCACTTCCCCATAGGGCCAGGATATCCTTGGAGTGGCTGGGACCTGATCCTGTGGGACAACACCCCAACCTTAAAGCAAAGGGATATCTGTTGCAAATTGCAACATAAATTCATATCACCTATGTCATAGCCACACATTTTGGGCATTTGTGGCATGATAAGAAGCATAGAGAGGCACAAGGTTACATCAGTTTCCAGCCTGAGAGAGAGAGAAAGAGGGAGAGAGAGATGTAAAGGTTGTTTGTCATTCTCTTCATCATTCCTTATGAGCCTGTTTATTTGTGAGGATATCTGAGGGAAAAATAAAATAAAACATTTAAATGTTTCTTGTCAAATAGCATTAAGATCAATTTTACAGCCTGAGCATGAAATATCAGGTCATTCTATTCTTCCATTCAGCTGAAGTATTTACAATACTCTTAGTGCCAGTATTTTGATACTCAAAATAACAATTCTATTCCCTTTAATCACCTAGTAAAATAATGCTGCTATTTCATAGAATCATAGAAAACCAGGACCAGAAATGACTATCGAGTCCAACCCCCTGCCTGAGGCAGGATCATCACTATCCAAACCATTGTACACACATCCATTGTCTAACCTACTAGCCAAACTCTGTGTCAGTCCTGACAACTGCAAGACCTAACACCCTAGTCTACCACAGGTAAGTCAGGGGACCCTCAGTCTTCTTACATTTTGCATACTTATCCTGCATCTTATCATTTGAATAAAAATAAGCATTTTGTGAAATATTTAGGTGACTTAGGGATTTGAGATGTTGCAGTACTGAGAATTGCAGTACCTAATGTTTAGGTTCCCAGCTGCCTAGAGGCATTACAACAATCAAGTGAGGTAACCATATGAGACAAAAGATACTGAAAACTACGTGCCTCAGAATGAGATCTACAAAAATCATCATGCTGAGCCAGGAGGTGAATTAAGATAACTCATAGGAAACATAGGAGAACCATGTGTGTTTAAACTCCACCTCTCTAACAAACTTACAGTCTTTAAGCTGGAATGCCCAGAACATGCAATAGGCTACCAAGAACAAGATACAGTGGTCCAAGGCAGGAGGCAAGGCAGTAACAAGGTTCAAGGGGCAAAGGGCAGAGCCAGGCAGAGGAAAGAAAGTCCCAAATAGCAGAGCTACAACACTTATGCCAGGCCAAAGACCTAGGGAAACTGGTAGGGTTTTTATAGTCCTCCCATAAATGGCTTGTGGCTTCCATTGGCTCATTTTGGTCACATGGTTTCCCATTAGGAACCTCTTGGGAGGGCCCAGGCTGAGCTGGGCCCAGCATCCAGCCAGTTGGATGGCAGAGCTACAGCCCAGACTTATGTCCCCAAGCCTGGCAGATGTGGGTTCAAGCCCAAGGGTCCTGGAACATTTGTTTGTTTGCCCTCTTTCTAGCACAATGACTCTTTGTGATCCTTACAAAGTGGAACAGCATTAGGACGAGGTTCCAGGAGTACACACATATATACACCAACCAGAATGTTCCTTAGCTTTGGGAGTGGTGTGTTCATCTGGGCTTCAAAACAATCCCTCCTAGAAGGAGGTAAGGACCAAAACCAAATCTATGACATCCTGGGTGAATGTTTCAAACCCTGACTAAATGGGGATGACTACCTTCTTTTTTTCCAGAGATGTTTCCTAATAATTCCAATCTTCCTGGATTTCTTTAGGATCATGTTATGAACCAGTCTGTATTAGCCAGATTAGCAGAGGGGTGCTTCTTCTGTGACTCCCACTGGGACCTGTTGACTCTGCATTGAGGACCCAGAGGCCTTGTTTGGGGTGGGAGGGGAGAGCAGGGACCCACTCTCAGACCAACCACAACCTTTCCATTCAGTAATAGACAAATTTATTGATACACAGTAATAATAGAAAAGAAGCAATACAAACAATCAAGCAATTCTATATATCTATCAAACCCTAGGGCTGTCATCAGAGTCAAAGTACATCTGGTCAGGATGCAGGCTCCAGTCTGAGGCTCTCTTTCTCAGGTGTCAGCAGTCTGGAGGTGGGATGCCAAGGCCCACAGTCCCTCTCCAGCAGGGTGCATGAGACAGGCTGGTTGTATACCCTCATGTCATGGTGGCCTCAGGGACCTTTCCCAGGGGGAGAGGAGGACAGGGATCCCTCTTGGGGAGGAGAAAGAGCAGGTAGGGACCCTTTGTTACTCTCAAGCCTCTGCTTTTATATTCTCCATTCCTCTTCATTCATGGCTATCTCTGGTTGGTTGTCTCTCTGTGGTCACACATCCACATAGTCTTCTGGGCCTTTTCCTAATCTGGTCTGTTCCCCCAAAACCGGGGATCAAGCCCCCCTACTCTGAGGCCTTGTAGCTGGTGTAACATATCTCATGTTATGGGCAGTATGGTACATACTTCCCTGGTTCCCAGGCTTTGGGTCCTTGTTGATCTTGTTGTGTATATGCCCTCTCAATTCTTAGGCCGTTTCCATCCATTGGCCTTGTTGTGTGAGACAGCAGGTCTGCTTTCAGATGTTGTGTTAGACAGCTGGTCTGCTATGAGAAACTATGTGTGTGAGACCCATGCTCTTTAGAAATCATTTAACCCGTGCTGCCCATCTTAAACACTATAATGCATAAATCTGTACCTACAAGTCAATTCCTCAAAAATAGACCTTTAAATACCATTTCTAAGCCAACAGGACCTGGATGTGGTTAGCTCAGCAGAGTCAAGTGATTCTTATTCCCATGCCCTTTAATAGGACATCAGGAACCTAGAGAGTTTTAATGTTAGAAACCTAACAACCTCCAAAGTTAGATGGTGGTTGTAAAACTCCAAATTTTGGAATAAGCCCCCTAAGCTGACAGTTAACCATGTCTGGTTTCTTTTGTGGACTTTAGTACTTTTGAAAAGAGTTTTAAGGTTATGTTTCATCATCAGGACACAGGCTACTAAGTTACTTAGGTGTTTTTAAAATTTGATCCTTGGTAGTAAACTGGCCATTCTTAGTCAGACCTTAACAGGAAAGTTTCAACTTATGTTAAGGAATTTGGGATCTAAAATGATTGAATGAGTTTTTAAATTTTCTAAAGTGAATTTGTAATGTCTAATGCTGGGGTTACACAAATATGCTAAGAAACTTATGGGTTACAGGTTGTAGCTATATTGGTCTACAGGCAAAATAAATCAGAACTTGTGGTAGAGGTGATGATATATTTTATTAGACTAACTAGATACTTGCAAAAAAAAGTCTGTATTTGCAAGCTTTGGGGCGCACACAGCCTTCTTCAGGCATAGGAGAATGCAAAGATTGTAAAATTTCTCCTAGGTGAAAATGAAAATTCATATTTCATGGAAAGCTGAAAGTATTGTAAGAGCTCCTGGTTGGAATAATAGTTTATTGAGCACTCCTGATTTCTGTGAAACTATTTAGTTTTCCAAAGTATTCATCAACAGACGTGTGTTCAAATATATTATTTGAGTTCTCTCTGACTTTTTTCTTTTGGGAATTTATGGTGTATTGCCAGTTATCTAAATCCAGTAATGTTATTCCTACTACTTTCTCAATTGACTGAGAACTTCTAAAGATGGAAGTATATTAACATTCACCCGGGATATCATAGATTGCACAGATAGAAACTAATAACTCATTTTGGCAATGATTTTGGGAGAACATTTATTAAATTTTGTGAAAGAGGATTCAGGAAAACTTCCAAGAATATACATATAGTCACCAAATACTTGTAACTACAAACAAACAGATGCCATCAACATCAGAGGAATAGGAATAGTATTTATTCACACAGAAAATCATTGTATTATTCAATCTGCTGCAATGGTTATGGTCAGAAAAACAAGTATTCACAAATGCTACATTCTTATTTGACACAGTTTCTTATATTATTTTTAGGGAACAGATTATTTTACTGAGAAATAGATTTTACTACTGATAGCAGCACAAAGCTGAAAGTTATGCAAAATAAACCTGAATAATTTTCTCATGCAACAATATAAAATGTCCACTAAACTCTAATTGCAGGATCTTTATTACTGGTGTTTATGTATGAGCCAATAAATGACCATCTTGCATTTCAGTTCTTAGGGCTGGCAATTCCAGAAATCAGGTTTTTGAATTGCATACTAAGAAGATATATTATGGAAGGCTTTGAGAGGAGAAAAACTTTGGAGCCCCATGATGTCATTGTCACTAGGTTAGTTTTAACAGTAATATTGCACAATAATTCAAATATCTAAAGAATAAGTAAATGCCTGTTATCTTGCAAGCAATCTAGATAACTATACAACGTTGTGTTTACAATCAGATACATGTTATGTTTTTTCGTAGGTCATTACATTTCTCTTTAGAGTTGCATATTTTAATACAATAAATACATGAAATTTGAAATTAGAAAATTCAATATTTTAAATATTATTTAAAATATTGGCAGGAAATCAGTGCATCCCATTCATGCTTGAAAGACTGAAATGCAAGCCAACTGTCATCAAATACAATGTGAGTCACTGTGTTACACGTTTCCATACAACGAGCATCACAACTTTTTTACATGCCTCTGGCAGAGTCTTTCTAATCTGTAAATTTATCAAATTATGATCCATTTGAATAATATATGTCCAAGTTAATAACCAACAAATATACATCTCTGAGTAATATATCAGAAATCCTGTGATAGGTAAGTGGCAGCCACCTTCACAAAAACTTTTTTTTTGTTTTGTAATAGAACCTGACATCTGGCAGCAATGAGTAATCATCCATCATAGTGCAGCCACTCTTGAAAGTCACTTAAGGATATCACTACATAAGCAAGTTAGCAAGAGGTAAGTTTAAGATGTGAATTTACAATGCACAAGGTACTGCACAGTAACTCCCTGTATGTACACTTACCCTGCTCTAAATACAACCATAGAATCAGAAAATTACAGTTGGAAGGGATTTAGTCCAACCCCTTGCTCAAACCAGGATCATCCCAACCCAGTCTTTGTCTGCCCCAGTTTTACAAACCATTAAGAACAGAGATTCCACAACCTCACTGGGTAATCTGATCCAGTACTTTAGTAACTACCTTGTGAGAGTTTTTCCTAATATCTAACCTAAACTTCCTTCAATGTAACTTGAGATCATTACTCCTTATTCTGTTATCTTCCACCACTGAGAAAAGTCTAGCGTCACCCTTTTTTGGAACCACCCTACAGGTAGATGAAGGCCATTATTAAATTCCTCCCCTCAGTCTTCTTTTCTCCAGAAAAAACTTCGGTCCCCTCATACTCTCCAGAAAGTCATGCTCTCCAGCCTCTTTTGTTTCCCTGTGCTGGCTCTCCAATTTGTCCAGAAGCTTTCTGTACTGGAGGGCCCCAAACTGGACACAGTATTCCAGATGTGACCTCACCAGTGCTGAATATTCACTTCCCTTGATCTGTTAGCAATGTTCCCATTAATGTAGTCCAGTATGCTGTAAGCCATAAGCAACAAAGGCACACTTTTGGCTCATATTTAGCTTACTGTTCACTGTAACCCCCAGAGCTGCTGTTTAGCCAGTTAGTCCCCAGTCTGTACTTGTGCATGGGATTGTTCTGACCTAAGTGCAAAACTTTGTACTTGTCCTTATTGAACTTCATGAGATTTGTTTTAATCCAGTTCTCCCTCCAATTTGTCTCTGAATCCTACCCCTACCCTTCAGTGTATCTGTTACTTCCCCACAGCTTGGGGTTATCCACAAAGACGCTGAAGGTGCACTCCAGCACATCTTCCAGATTGCTGTTGAAGACAATGAACAAAAGGGCCACTCTGCTCAATACCAGCTGGGCACTCTACTTGATACCAGCTGCCAACTATCATTTGTACCCCACTCCTCCCCATCAGTGTCTGCCCCCTCCCTTTGGTTTCTAGATGGCCGCATGCCACTCCCTTGGTCGGTGTCCAGCTGGCTGTTCACCACCCCCTTTCCCCTGCTTTGCGTCCATTGTGTCTGGTGTGTTGCAGTGCTTTTTTATTTAGGTAAGTGTTAGGTAAGTGTGCCATGGGGCAAAAAAAGTTGGCAAACACTGAGTCAAGGTATATCACATCCACTGCTTTCCCTGCATCCACAAAGCAATTCATCTCATCATAGGTAACCAGGTGGGTGAGTGTGTGGGTGAGTGTGGAGCGAAGTGGGTGGTGTGCTGATAGGTGTAGGATGATTGCAGGGGGGACTGTGGGTATGGGGGAGCGGGGGCTGATCAGGAGGGGCATGTTCCCTGGCCCCAACAGGATGTAGCCACACCACACAACATATGGACTGCCACAGTTGCCCCCTAGAGGACCACAGCCCCTATTCCCCACAGGGTCTCAGGCACCCTGCAGGGTCATACCCCCACCCCACATAGGGTTCCTACCACCCTGTTGAATGGCTATAGCCCCACCCCCATGAAGGACCCATAACTTACCTCCTGCAGAAGCAGCAGGAGCGGGGGGCTCTGAGCCCACTGCTGCCAGCTCCCAGCTCTCGGGGACCATGTGTCACACTGAGCAGCCCCAGTGCTGGAAGGACCCAGCTTGGCTCAGCGTTCTGTCCCGGTGCACTGCACCAGGTCCTGCCTCTGGTGGGATCACTTCTTGTCCTGCTGTGCCTGCAGGGAGGTGATGCCTGGTGGGACCTGGCCCAATATGGCTTACTAGTCCGGCTTTGCATCAGAATGGGTTGCACTGCTCCAGGAGGTGCGGCTCCTGTGAAAAATGCACACGAGCTACGCAGCCCAAGCCAGACTGGGCCAGCAGGGTGTATTTTACATGAGGCTCAGGTGCACATGGAAATGAAGACTGCTGTTTACTGCCAGATGTCACAACCTACTGGCTTCTACCTTTCTAGGAGTCTACATCCTCTTCCTTCTCTAGTACTGCCTCTGGCAGTGCTTCCTCTACAGTCCTAGTGGTTTCCTCCAGCATCAGATTGATGAACTCCTCATGGCAGAAGATGATTTAGAGCCTTGCTGCATCCTCCTGTAGCTCTGTTGCTTGCTTCCTGAGATATTACCAGGAAATGCTGTTGAAACCCACCTGAGAGAATGCCTGTGGTGTTGCTGAAAAGAACCTGCAAGTCACAGTCTTCAGTGTCAAGGCAGGACCTGGGTGGAATCCTTGACAAATGGTGGTCCTGCCTGGGCAGACACTTCACAGGTGCAAATCATCATCATCTACTCAATAAGCCCGGCCATTTATTGCTGGTAACTATATTAGTTCAGTTTATGCTACACGTGTTCCAGAGAAACTGTTGTTTTTACATTTTCTAGATCAGATGGCATGGTATAGTAATCAATTATTTGATGTCTTTGGTTGCATTTCATGTATTTGGTAGTGTCTTTGGTAAATGAGAACCTTTTGAAAATGTATTAACTCTAATACAATATAAGTAATCCAAGTTTGCCTTAGCCAACAAGGACCAAGAAGATGAAAGAGTGAGAATGGCTTGCCTACTAAGTAACACTTTCAGATCTCAGATTCCCATTTTTATTGTC
This sequence comes from Crocodylus siamensis, assembly GCF_052110815.1. Classification (NCBI taxonomy): domain Eukaryota; kingdom Metazoa; phylum Chordata; order Crocodylia; family Crocodylidae; genus Crocodylus; species Crocodylus siamensis. The sequence continues at coordinate 157,064,773 of NC_143397.1, read as the reverse complement.
AAAGATTCATAGTTTTTAAGTTCAAACATTATGACCATTTAGTCTGACTTCCTGCCCAACACAAGGCATAGTACTTTCTTGAGTGCTTCCTGCCTGAAGACTCTAATTCTTGTTTGAGTCAGAGAATATCTCTTAAGGAATACATCTTATCTCAATGTTATACTGCCTTCCCCTTTGGAGTACCTCTCTTGGAGGCAAGTGCACTAAATAAGATCTTTTTGGAGACTATTAATGTCAATTGTTGATTTGGTGTAAATGCATTACTGAGCAAGGTCAGAGACTTTTCTCTTGCAGATAAAAGCACCTACAGCAAACCCATGCCTTGCCAACCTCCGGTGCAAGAAACTAGAAAGAAATGTGGGTCTTTCTTGTGTCAGGAAACCACAGCAGGTGCCTTCCACTAGAGAGATTTGAAAAAAAGCAATGCTGATTGAAGGAGAATGAAATGTAGGAAGGATTGTTCACTGATAAAGGTGTTAATTTGGGACTTGGGAAACTTGGGCTCTGTTAACTTTTTAGCCAAAATTTCCTGTGTGACTCAAAGCAAGTAGCTTAAGTTCAGATACATCCTAGATATGTTTGGCTTTCTAAATCCCATTGGAATCTATGTTCATGTGCCTAAATATCTCTGTCTCAGGTATCATCTTTAAAATAGAGATTGTAGCACTTACCTACTTCAAAGAGGTATTATTAGGATAAGTACAATTGAAAGATTGAGACACTCAGCACTAAAATAACAAGTAGATATAAATGCCTCAATACAAAAGTGTGTGTGTGTGTATTATGGTTACCATACATCTGGGTTTTCTCTCACTTTTCTTCTTTTTGGATCCTCCAATCTCTGTCCAGGCAGGTTTTTTTTTTTTAAATATGATCAGATGTCTGGGATTTTGGTCAGCTCAGTGTGGCAGCAAGAGACAGGCTGCCATGAGAAGCACAAACTGGAAGTGCCGGGGAAAATCGTGGCAATAAGATGAATCAGCATGTCCAACTCGGGTGCTGCAGGAAAAAACCTCAGCTCCGCTCCTGGCACACTTTGTCAGTGCATGCCAGCTCCAATTGACCAGACACAGTCTGAATGTTTATATAAAAATGGGACACATGGTGGGAAGAAGAGACCAGAAGCAGAAGCCAGGGGCTGGAGGAACCAGCATCCCAGTTAAAGTGCCCCAGGAGGGACGAGTGGTGGGAGCCAGAGCAGTTTCCCCTGGACAGAGGCTCAGAGGAGCCTGCCTACTTACTAGGATAGTGGCAGCTGGAAGATCCAGAGCACTGGGTTATCTCTAAGCTGCAACAGCCCTGTGAAGGAAGAGAGAAAGAGAACATATTATTGTGAGTGAAGAGGGAAGATGAGAGGCAAACTCTCATTCTTCCCTCACATACTTTTACAAAACATAAAAGATACATAACACAGAGCACTGGTTTGATACAAGGGATTAGCTCCTTGCCTGAAGACAGAATTTTGGCAGTTAAAAGTAACGCGTTGCCTTTGAGACTTTGCTGTTAACATTAAAACTTCAGGTTTTGGTCCAAGTAGTACAAGCATTTGCAAAGGTGCTGCAGACATACAGTGGGTCCTATTTATCTCATTGTGGTGTTAACACCGGCTTGGTGCTAGGATGGGGTGTAGGGGAAGTGCAGCCCCACAGTGCATCACTTGACTATGCCAAATGTCAGTGTAAGGAATACCAGACCTTCCTCCCTCTAAACTTAAAAAAATAAATAAAATAAACATCAAGATGTGGTGGGTGAGAGAATCTGTCACTGTAGCACTCAGGCAATTAGGTCAAACTGTCCACTTATAAGAGCAAGGGTATAGGAGACTGCACCATGAGAAGCAGACATCTGGTTAGAGAGACACGTGGGCATCTACACTCAGCTTCCAAGTTTTTCCTGGCTTGTACTATCAAGGAACTACTTTGAGCTAGGGGAAGCATGAGGAGGGCAACTGGAGGCAGGGGAGCACGAGGAGGGCAACTGGAGGCAGGACACACATGCACATGGCTCACGTGCAGCCAAGTAGGGTGGTGGGAGCAGCCTCAGCAGCTGGATGTAGGTAAGTCTGGGGTGGGGGGGTCATTTGGAAGGCCAGGGATTGGGGAATGTCCAGGGAGTTGTGTTTGGGGGGGTGTGTACATGTGTGCGCATGGAGGGGATGGGTGTGTGAGAGGGGTGAGTGACGGCCAGCATTGGGGGAAGTTGTCTGGGCACTGGGGCTAGGGGCAGACATTATACATAAACTGGTTTAAGTGATCAGAAACTCATTTAAACCTGTAACAGAACAGATGTTCAGTGCACATAAACCAGTTTTAAAATGGCTGAAACCAGTTTGAGATAAACTTGGTTGTAGTATCAGATTTAACTGGTTTGGCTCAAACTGGTTTATGCAATGCCTGTCCCAGACCCCTTGGTGGTTTAAGATAAAACAGACACCTCCCACATCCTGGGATGCTCTCTGGGCTGAGTGGGACTCTTTGCTCCACAGCGGGTTTGGCCCACCCCCTCTGCTCCCTGGCTGCAGCTCCAGAGGCTATGAGCTGCTTCATCTTCTCCCCTCCCCACTCTCTGCTAAGCAGGAATTCCTTCCTCTGCTTTTTCTTGCTGTGGAGGTGTCTGTGTATTAGCTAGAAGACCACATGCTGGCTACCATCCCTGCTTAATCAACAGGCAGAATCAGCAAGTAGCTGATAATGTCCCTCTATTGTTTTCTTAATTGGATGATAAACACTGAGGTAGGTGGTGATAAACACTGTTATCAACTCCCTGCTGGGCTAATCCTGCAGGGACCTAGCCATGCGTCCCTCAGCTCAGTGCTGTGGAAAGAAGGGAGGTCTGCTCTAGTGCCCCCCGGCTTCTAGCCTGAGCAAATGTAGGCATATGCATGCATTTCTGGGATGTCTGTCTGATTAGAAAACTGATTTAGCCTAGCCAGGTTAGACTAACCTAAAAAGATTGAATCAATTCAAGCTCAGGCTTTTTTAATGTTTGGCCTTTGCCTGGGGCTGCAGCAGGGCAGGGGCATAAGGGAGCTTCATGGCCAGGCAGGCAGCACTGGGGATGGTGGCCTTACTCATAGGGGAAGGGTAGCTGGGAGATGCTGCAGGTCTGGGGGAGGAGGAAGCTGTGGGTCAGGAGTAAGAAGTGCCAGCAGGTCTGGGGGAAAGGGAGGATGTGACTTGGGAGTGAGAGGCACTGGGGGGACAGAGGACTGTAAGTTAGGAGTGTGGGCCACTGGCAGCCACCAGGGGGCTGCCAGTGGGTTGGAAGTGAGGGGCACCAGCATGGCCCAGGAGTACTGTGGGTTACAAGTGAGCGACTCCGGTAGAGCCAGTGGTCTGCAGGTTGGGATTGAGGGGCAGCAGCAGGGCTGGGGTGGGGTTGTGGTTTGTGAGTGAGGGACAATGGAACGGGAAGGGGCAGGGATAGGGCATCAGCATATCACTGCTCCCCACAATCATAACACCCCCCCCCCCACGACAGGTGTACTCTTTTTTGAAACTGGAAATATGGTAGCCCTAGGTATGTGCGTGTTCATCTGTATGTATCTAATCTATTGATATCTATATCTATATAGATATCTATATTGATGTCTAGATACTGATCTAGATATCAATATCTAGATTTACATAGATAGATACACACATGCACATATAAAATAACTCAAGCCTAACTTTGAAGACAGCTATCCTTTCAACATCAGCCAGTACCTGAGTTCTGGTTGCTGTTTCACTGAATAATTCACTATTTCATGTTAAGTATTCAGAGGAGACTGAAAGCCAGGACTCCTCACCTTCATGTAAGTGCAATAACCTGTAGGCTACGGAATTATGCACAAACATTATTCTCTACCTTTTTCTGAACAAATTAGCATTAACTTTTTCCATGTAAAAAATAGAACAGATTCAACAGGAGGTAAGAAGATTTCCTCCCCTCTTCCCCTCTTTTCCATGCTCCCCCCCCACCGCCCACAACATACCTATTCCAGATACCTTCTAGACAGATACCTAGTCTACTCTCTTGGGAGGTAGAAAATGTGAGAAGAGGAGAGAACTAAATTTAAATTCCTTGCTTCAACTGATGAGCTATTTCATAAAGCTTGGGTTTCTTTCCACTTATAGCCACTGTTTGTAAGAAAGGAATGATAAGTACTCCATTCTTTTTGAAAGAAAGGACTTGCATACCTCCTGGGCAGATGTAGGATTTTGAAAAAGGGAATGCTGATGTTGTGGTGCATCAACACAACACATATTTTTCTTGTTAGAAAAAAACTAGAAGATTTACTAATATATTCTAGGGTCCCAGAGCAGTATTATTCAGTTTGCCATCAAAGTAAAACTAAGTAAAGCTTTATTAGAATGTGCACTAATATACTAGATTATATATTAAGCTTAAAAAAAACACATCAAAGAAGGCAAAATAATTTAAAGATTACTGTTTTATTAGTCCTATAATCATTATAGTTAAATGAACTTCTCTTATTAAGATTTGTAATACAAAATCTAGCCTGCTGGAGCATCTTGACAATGCATCTAACACTTCGCTATCAGTCATTTCCACACCTGAGTTAATATTACCCCATCTGAGAGAGAGTTTTTAGCTGGAGCTAAAAAATGGTCTGCAGGGCTGTGAAATAGAAGAGAGACATTACTGGGAATAGCAAACAGAGAGCCAAAATTGCAGAAGAAAGAATAGTTTGATTAATGGAATATCAAAACTGTTAAAAATGAGAGAGAGCCATTAACCTCTCTGAAGAGAGATCAGCAGGGATCAGGTAGATTATAATAAGCCATGGAATCAATTGACTTCATCACTACCTGAGTAGAAATGCTGCTGCCCCACCCAGGCAGTTTGTTTTAAAGTTTTTGGATGGAGCAGGAATTAAAGAGCGGTGCAGCTGCACCACTACTCCCTCCCCACCACCCTAGGTCCAGAGCTGCAAATCCTAAGTGGAAAGTAGCAGCAGTTTGCTAATCTGAATATGGTAACTACGTCTCAAACTATTTAACTGTTTTTTGTCTTCAGTTCAATGCTGGCTATCTTTTGCAACTCACCACTCAGTCAGCTGGCTTGTGTTGCGTCCCTTACTTTGGTGCCAACGTCCTGTACCTTGTACAGGAAGGCCCAATTTAAACATTATGAATTCTCTTGGATGGGCAGATTCCTAAACATTAGGTGATGGACTACTCAGTGCCGCAACAGCTAAGTCCCCATTGTGAATCTAGCCCTTTGATATCTTGATAACAAGCTATTATACAAATATCACAGCTAGATTTTTTTTCTCCTTTTCAACAGGACCTCACTGAAAAGTGAAAATGAAATTTAAACCAGGCCTGCTCCGTGGAAAACATTCTTTTAAGGCTGTTAATGTTAAATGTTTTACATAAAATATGGAATTTCTCTCTGTGTGTTAACCCCCCCCCAATAGTCTTTAAGAACACACTGCCATTAATATATTTCATTTCCTTCTGTGTAAATGTTTTTAGCCTCAGTGCAACTAGATAGGTATAATTCAACCCCAGACTTACATTTTTTTCCTTTTGGCCTTCTATATTTTACCTTTTTTATGTAATGAAAGCAGAAGCGGTTTTGTATAGCTCCTCAGTAATACCTCCAACATTTTTCCTTACAGTTATGGCCGAATCTGAAGAGGCCCTCCCTTCATACCATCTTTTGCTGAATGACTTTAGTGGCTGTAATACTGAGTGCCTTCATCATTAGTGGCTTTTAGCTCAAATCATTTGAACTTGTTCTGAGAGGAGTGCTGTTTTTGCACCTAAACTAGAGGGAATGAGTCTTGTTTAGAGTTAAAGGTTCTGTGAGACTCAAACTATTTTTCCATGACTTTAGATTTCAGAAATGAATGTGAGCTTGCAGACCTTTTCTCTTGTAATTAAGAGTACTTGCAATTTTCAAAGTAGACCATATGGTTTTATAGTCAGTGCCATACATTAAGAATTATGAATATGCCAAATTTAGCTGCCACAATAGCTATGCTACTTATGTTCTATGTAATAGACTATACTGCAGCTCCCGGCAGCAGCTTTGTACTAGGGTCTGTGTGGTGCTAATTTTTCTCAGTGGAAACATTAAGATGCATTGTTCCTTAGGAAGGAAACAGGAAAAGTGCATCTGTTGTACTGTTTTGAGAGTGCCCCCTTCACTCAGTCCATTCTGTTAACCAGTACGGGGACCGGAGAGTCTTGCGTGCTGCAGGTCCCTTTTGCTATAATGTGCACAGGTTTGGGTGAGTTTCAAGGAGCAGAAAAACAAAAAGCCTGTGGTTGATCACTGTTCAGCAGGAGAAAATGTGATGAATATGGGGGGGAAGTAAGGTGCATCACCCACATTAAAACCCATAAGCACCCACATTAAACAACCATAGCTTGATGCAATTTATGTTTCATTTCCCTCTAAAAGAGTTTGTTAATCTCTTTAAAGGAATCTAGAAGACCTCATCCCAAAGTGGCTTATAGCCAAAGAATTCTGTTGGATGCAGTTCTAAACGGGACCTGATAACTGCTGGGTGAGCAGCAATGCATGTTGGGAATTGAGGCAGGAAAATACATGCATGGGAATAGTGCTTACTATGAGAAAATCTGAAAAAGGGTTGGTGTGTATTAATAAGTCTACAAAATCAGAGTTGAAGGCAGGAGTCCGAAGTAAGGCAGGAAGTCTGGGCTTCTTCATAAATGGGGACCCAGGGAGGAAAATCTGTTACAATGGTGGAAGAATTGGGAAAAACCGGTAGACTTGATGGGGCTTTTTGGAGAAGCTTGAAGCAAAGAGAAGCTGGACAAGAGGAGAAAACAAGTATGTTTGAGAATTGATTTAGGGTAAGCATTTTCTTTCTTTCAATGGTCTCTGGACAGATTTCTAGAAAAGGATGGACTAAGAGAAGTCTCTATAATCAGGTGGGAGATGGCTGCATGGAAAACTAGGCCTAGAAGAAGACTGACTTCAGGAGCTAATCTCTAGTTTTTAAAGTATGCTAAAGAAGGGAAGTTTTTGTGAACCCTGTTACAAAAGAGCTCATAGACCTTGGGAGGGAGGGAGTTATAGTGTTAAAGGAAGTCCAAGTTAAACTTTCTTACCACCTTAGAGGGAATTCAAAATAAGTTGTTTGGGGAAGTGAAGTAATAGCACCATCACCATGGGATGAGGTAATAAACCTAGGGTCCCTTTCTAATCTTTCTGTCTCTAGCATGTCAGTGGATTTTTCTTCTATTTCTCCCTGTCTTTCCTATTCCCTTCCCCTCTACCCCCCACCCCATCTCACTTAAGTAGAATGTAAAGTATGTAATGTTGAAGCCAAAATGTAAACCTGCATGCTCAAATTTCTTTAGTACTAAAAACAGTAAGTTCACCAAAGCCTACTTTAAAATTTCTCTAAAGCACCAGTATTCCTGTTGGGGAGGGAAGTTAAAAAAAAAGGTAGCTTCTAGACAAGAAGGTGAAGACTATGGAGATTTCTCTGCTTTGGGGCAAGGGGGCAAGATGACTTTACCAGGGTTTCTAGAAGAAAACTTTTCTATATGTTTTCTCTACCCACTGTAGCATGATGCCTAGATTTTTTTTTTCTATAGAACTATACCATTTTAATTGTACTTGAAGAATAAAGGTTGAATAATACTTTTGGAATGAGAAATCACTTAGTGATACCATAACAGGAAAACAAAGTGATATTCTTGCATATTCTCTTAAAACAAAGGCTAGCTGCATAGTGCCTTGAGTCAGGGTTTCCTTATGAGTTTTATTGTGCCCTAGAAGTCTGCTTTGACACATACGTCTCCAATGCATTTATACAAAGAAGTGGTCACTGTGAGGTAGCTGAAAATGTATTTTCTGTAGTTAAGTACCTTATTAAATCAACTGCTGTTCACAAAAATGACGTTGTTGTTTAAGACATGTTATTATAGATTGCGGTGGTGGTGCTCGTACCCCTATATAATCACCTAACGGACTGCCGGTGTCCCGACTTTTCCCACCTGCCACGTTTTGGATGTTATAATTATATTCAGATTTTTTTTTAATGTCACTAGTCGGGAGGGTTGCTATGTCTTATCTCTCTTTTTTTTCGGTCGATCGTTTGTTCGAATTATGTCTCTATCAGGGGTTCACGACCACTATGGGTAAATTATCTCACTTGCTTCTCTGGATATCCGCACGCGTTTGACGATATAGGTAATTACAGTTGGATTCAGATTGAATTTGTCTTTATATTTATCTTTTCACACTCTGCACAATTTTTTTTTTTAACCTTAACTCAAATAACAATACTGGTAATTCTACTTATATAAAGTCCTTATATAATAACTACCAACTAAGCTAAACAGAATCTGGTGTTAATGAGCAAATCTCCTTCTACCTTGTCTGTCTGTTTTCAAAAGATGTTTTTTTTTCTTCGGGCTTCTATCAAACCCCGCTCTTCACACCGTCTTTGACAAGATGATAAATGTGTCTACTTTTTACCTTAGACCTGACTGGTGTCCTGAATTCCACTGGTGTACAACTGGGCACCGTCTCCCAGGCTAAGAGATAAAACTTTCTTTGTTTACTTTTGCAAATCCACAGCATCTGATGCATCCCGCGGTTTATCTCCTCAGGGATCCGCTCTTCCTTGGCGCTGTGAGGAGTCTCAAGGTAAGTCTCTGATCCCTTAGAGATCCTCTTTCTTCCTTTTTTCTCACTCCTTGTCAGTTCCCTTTTTTGCTGAAATGCCCATTTCTTCTCTTTGCTCCGCTCTCGGAGCTTCTATCTTAATATGGTATTGGCTCTGGAAGCGGCATCCACCAGGTCTTTTCATCACTTACGTGCTCGTTCTCTCACACAGATGTTTAAGTTTTCTTAGGAAAACGTTTGCATAAAGACTAAAGTGTGAATAAATAAAGGGAGAATAAATGACCAACAAGTACAGGTAGAGATCCTTTTCAGGATTCTGAGTCAGATTAAGTCTATGATCAGATTGTTTTCTATAGCAAGCCTATGTTGCTGTAACTGCTACTACTACCTATACACGTTCTCTGTACTTTCATTTTTAAGTCTTGCCTAAATGCAATAAATTACTTCTGCCAAGTATGTCAGATGCTCTCACAACTTGGCTATTACATTTTCAATAAAAAAACAAGGAATTTTACTTGAAATTGAGCATTGTTGAAAAGATAGTCCAAATTCAGTGAAGATATGAAGTGAATTATTTAGGCTTTATTTAGGCTTAATTATACTCATTATTCTTTTAGATATTTCCCTTTTTAAAGCAGCAAGAGTGCACTGCTCTAGCTTACATGCTGAGGGACTGGAAGGAGCTGCAGACTCATTTTGAAGGGCTCAGGTACCCCACAGCTAACTTTCAAAGGTATAGATATTTCTATCTATTAGACATTGATTTAGATGTCTCAGAAATGCTTGTTATCTCAAATCTGAGCATTATGCCTCTTATTTTAATGGGAATTGTGTGACCGAACTCTGTGCCTTGCTCCTGAATATTTTGCTTGACCAGTATCATGTTTTATCGAACTATTTCATGGCCTGTTTTCAGTTTAATTACTCTCTGTAAGTGATTTGCTGCTAAGTTTGGAAGCACTTTTGTTAATTTAGTAGCACTGTGGGGTGCGAGCTGCTGCTCTAAATCTGTACTACTCAGATGAGGACTAATGGGTGTTATCAGTGTACTTCTACATATTTTTAAAAGTATATTAAGCCAGGCACTTTTCTCACTGCTGGAAACTTGCCCTGAGGAAAGTCTAATGGGTGAATATGTAGGCTCTTCACCTGCTAATGAAAGAATAAAATAGATTTTCATTACATGTGAGACGAGGCTGTTTTTCCTAATCCAATTTGTTATAACAAAACACCTTTCATAAAAGGCTCAACTACAAAACACTCAAACAGACACATACACATACATGACTTCCAGCTCTTGGTTCTTCTAAGATACTTCTTGTTAGATTTGTTAATAAAATATCCAAGGAACAAAACCTGGCTAATTACACGAGGACATGTCAGAATACACAGATTATTTCAGCCCTTTCATAGGCCTAATATACTGCAGTCCTAATTGTCTCCCTAGGGTTGCTATGGACTTGGCTGCATCTGTGGTTATAGCTTTCTCTTTTCCTGAATAGGTCCATGCTGTTAAGTCACTTGGCAGATTTTACATTTTTTGCCTGGGGGAGTCTTCATTAAGGAACCTCTGTACCCCTGTGTTCCTCAAAAGGAGGTCCATTTCATTATGATGAATCTCTTCTCCCATTAATGGTATTAAAGTGTGAGTTTAGCAGTATATTTTTATGCTGTACTTTTAGTTCTTGTTTCAGCTTAGTACTAAAATTTAGCCAAATTAAAACATACTTTACTGTGTAAGCGTATTTCAGAGATGTTCAAGTTGTTCCTCTTGTATACCTGTAGACTATTACTGATAGCTCAAACTGAAAGCCATCAAGATGCATGAAAACTCAATAAAAAGGGAGACATTAAGAACTTATATATATTTTCAATGAGGGATATAATTACTATATACAGATGAACCTCCTTCTACATTACAACTTGTAACATATCACATAAAGAGATATCAACAGGATTAGCTCACCTATACTCATCCAGCAGCATGGTGAGGGCTCAGGACCTCTTCAAAAACAGTCTGCTCTCACCTGACTTAAGAGAATAGTTGAAGCTCTCTAGCATATATATCAACTTTGTAGGTGAACGTTCTAGTTTAATATAATCACAGGCACTGAAGAAGAGCTAGAAGCCTGTACTATCATGGGCAGTAGAACATACTGGCATTATAAAGTGACCCATAAATATGGAAGAAAGGAAACAAGCCTCAAATCCCAAATGCCCGCTAATGGGTAATTCCATCATAAGGAATTATTGGTAATGTTTCGTCTTCCACTTTCCTGAGACTAATGTTACAGTGCAGAAGCTGCTAATCACAGAAAATAACTACCACCTATTTGTTTGAATACTATCGTGAAGAGATTGTTCTATGTTGCTTAGACAAAGTGAAGCAGTAGAATCACATCTTGAATGATGGGCACATGGCATGACAGAAAGGAAACAGGAGTTGCTAACAAAGAGTGAAAGTTTTAGAATATAGCCTCTGTAAGGTAATCTGATTTTGTCATTTTCCTCTCCTATGAAACAGATTTCTTCTATCCTACTGTTTTTAGTAAAGTGACTGCAGTTTTATTTACGTAGAGAAAGTGTAGGACTAAGTGCCAACTTGTCCCATATTTGAACTTCCTCCTATCCATGGCACCCAAGACAGATATTAATCACCTATCTTATTTCAAATTCTGTTTTAAAATATTTTCTGCTAATCCTAATTTAAATTGATTCACATGCTATTTTAAAAAAGGATATATATATATTCTCCAGTCAGTCAGGGAGATTTTAGGTTCAGTTATTTTGTACCTTTATTTACATCAAGCCAAAGTTTTTTCTATCGTACTGAGTACATTCTTGGTGCTTAACAATTAGAGCTAGTATTTTTTTCTGTATGTGTTTAGCATTCAATTTTTCTTATTGATTTAAAGAAAAAAATAATCTCTGGACATTGAACATGATTACAGTGTCTGACTGTACTAACACAAGGGTTGGCAATCTATAATCTATGAGCTGAATCTGGCCTGCAAAGAGATTGTATCCAGCCCATGGCCATAGGGAAACAAAAGTATGCAACAACATTTTGCAACAGGGGCGTTCAGTGGCAGCAGAAATGGTAATATCTGGGTCTTAAACCAGGGCTGAGCTGTATTAGTTCAGCCTGTCATTGCAAAAGGTTTACTGATTCCTGTGCTAATACATTAGTTGCCAGTGTATTTTTTAAGAAAATCTATTGCCTTTCTTAGTTCAGACAGAATTTGAAAGAAAGTGCATACAACACATTGATTGCTTGTCTTATGCAAGTCATGTGTGAACTCCAAGTTTAACTTCAAGAGGTGTTCATGCAAAGTTAGTAATTTCTGACTGGTTATAGGAAATTACTAGAGGATGTTCAGTGAGATTTCATGGGTTTTAGAATGATCGGTGGACAGAGACAGGGCTACAAATCCTTTTTCTCGGTAGTGAACATTTTTAGTCACCCCAAGTTTGGATGAAATAACTAACTCATGCTCGGTCTAGATAACAGAAAAGCACCAGGATGTACAGGAACTTTGACTCCTCTGCACATTTCTGTGCCCTGTTCCTGGCCTCTGTTTTGCTTTTTTGGTTCTTACTCTCCCCCATTGGGTGTACCAAGAATGTTCTTTTGCCCACACAAGATAATATTACCAGCAAACTCTCCTACATAGAGAAGTTCAAAATGCCACAATGTGACACAAATCTTATTATAAAGGAGTAAAACAGAGAGTTCTGCTAAGTGGAAATGAGTTTCTGATGCAAGTGACTTATAAGAAACTAGGAGTTAGTAAAGGGTAATGTTGCTTTACTAATGCCTTTATCTTTAGGGGCCTTGGAAAATCTTTCATTCATGATAATGAGCAATAATAGTTTGAGCGTTCCCTGTTACTTAAAGCAAGTTCTGAACTGCAAAAATTAGCCCTGCAAAAATTAATAATTTATGCCAAAAGAGGCCCGAGGCTACTGAAACTTGTAAAACCTACTGCATGTTAGAAGCTCTCTTTCACAGATATCACTTGTGACTTTCTGCTGCAATTTTATTTTCTTTCATTTCTAATTTATTTTACTTTGTACTATTTGATTTTGCTTTTATGTCTTCAACTGGTATTGTGTGCCTGCACAGAAATGTTATCTTTGCTCTCATCCTTCCATTTTTATAGGGTAAAAGGATGATAGTTTTGAAGTTAAAGTGCATGAAACATGAGGTTAAAGTGCATGAATACCCAAAGATCTGACTTTTGTTTTTAACTCTGATGATGATTTGCTTACGATATTTAATAAGTTACTGAAACTAAATCTTCCTTAGCTGGCTGCATAATGTTTGGTAACAAACATACCCAGTCATGTATGCAATCGTCCATGTCTCCAAGCAGTCCCTGGAAAATGACCATATACAATAGTTGTGTAAACATTTGGGCTAGGGACAGACATTACACATAAACTGGTTTAACTTATTAGAAACTGATTTAAACTTGTAAGAGATGTCTGTGCACATAAACCAGTTTGAAAATGGTTGAAACTGCTTTGAGATAAACCTGGTTGAAGGTAGTATCAGTCTTAACTGATTTGGGTCAAACCTGTTTTTGCAATGTCTGTCCCAGACCCCTTCCTGGTTTAAGTTAAACCAAAGTTCCCCAGCATCCCAGAGGCTTTGCAGCTCTGGGAGGGGCTTTCTGCTCCAGAGAGCTGGGTTGGCCCTTTCCCTCTGCTCCCTGGCTGGAGCTCTGGCACAGGCTGCGTACAACTCCCTCCCCCTCACCACTCCCTGCTCAAGCAGGGATTACCCCCTCCCCTCTGCCTTACACAGACACCTCTCAGCATTAGCTAGTATACCACATGCTGGCTATAGTCCATGCTGTGGGAGACAGGGCAGAGGCAGACAGGAGAGTGTCAGCTTAGAGCTTTTTGGAGCTAATCATAGGCAGCTGGTAATGTCCGTCTGTTCCTTTCTTGGAAAAAGTTGTTTAAGAAAAGCTTGGACTAATGAGAGAGGCTTTGTTTTGTTTGATGTTAATAAATACTTGTTATTTGTTTGAGCCTGATAAATGCTAATGACTCCCTGTGTAATTCCCTGCTGTGCAACTAAATGCTCTGTTATCAACGGTGGTGGAGGGGGAACTCCTTCCCATGTGTCCTGCTGGGGCCTGGCCCCCCTTTCTTGGCTCAGCTCAGTAGAAGGGGAGAGAGGGCTACTGTAGCACACCCTGGCCTCTAGTCTGAGCCACTGCAGTCATGTGCCTGCATTTCTGGAATGAAAAGGGATTGTCTATCCAACTCCAAGTCTGTTGAAGCTTTGCAAGCTAGATTAACTTGCAAAGATTGAATCAATTCGGGCTCAGGCTTTTTGAGTGTCTGTTCCTAGCCTTGGATTCCCATGTTGTCCAGAAAATGGTTTAGAAGGGAAACAGGTCTTCTAGGTATGGTAACTGACCAAACAGATAGCAGTTTGGCTTTGTGATTCAAAGGCTTTTTGTGACTCAATCTTAATACAATTCCCTCCCCACACTGTTAATTATTGATAGATCCTACATCCTTTGTCACAAATGTGTAAGTATGGATAATCAAATTTGAAGATTTGGTTGTCCATATCTCTTTCTATCTATTCTGTTTATCTCCTCTATATTGATTGAAGGTATCACTGTATTCTCTGCATCTGTATCCCCATTTCTAAAACAGAAGTACAACTCATGAACATTTGAATAACACACTGGTTTTCAACCTTTTTTGGTTGGTATACCCCCGGCAGCAAATCAAGAACCAGGGAGTCCCCTGGCTGGTTGACAAGTATGTGTGTGGGGGTCCTCCAGTGGTGAGTCAAGTGGAGAGGGGTTCAGCGAGGGGGGGAGATTCCTGCGTGCAGCAGTGAAACCAGAAGTCCTGGTGGCAAAACCAGAAGTGTCAGCGGCACAACCAGAAGTGTCTCCCCTCCACTTCTCATTGCTGCCATGTAGCCCCTGGGGGCTTCCCAAGTACTATGTACCCCTGGTTGAAAACCCCTGGAATAATAAATTGACATTATACAGTTGTATATAAGTAGGGCTGGCAGGGCCCTTTAGAGGTCAAGTAGCCCAGTAGTGTTTAAGGTTTTGGTCTCGTGGGCAAGATGTATTCTACGGGGCTGTTCCATGGGCCAGATTAGGCCCAGCCAACCCTGTGTGCCAGGATTGGGCACCAGAGCCCTGTACCACCCCTATGTGCTGGGATTGGGACCTAAGGTCCCACACCACCCTGTATGCTTGCTCTAGCATGCAGGGCCATGGCTCACAGGGCTCCACACAGACCCATGGAGAGCCCTGTGGGCTAGATGATGTGGCACCAGGGGGCCAGATATGGCCCATGGGCCAGGGGTTAAGCATCTGTGATGTAGTCCAACCCCCTGTGTGAGGAAGGATCATTCCTTTCCAACCATCCCATACAAGCCATGATCTAAACTCTGCATAAGACTACAGTCAACCCTGACACAACACAGACCTAAGACCTTAACTGGCCACTAGTAAAGCAGGGGAAACATGGCAGTAAGTGTCCCTGTTTCTATGAAGGCTTGGGAAATTGACTGGGGTGTGCCAATGCTCCTGCTGGGACCAAAGCCGGAGGCTCCTGGCTATAGGGTCATATCTACCTCTTTGCATTTTCTACTAGGAGTCCCCCCATCTTGTTAACAGAGGACCCACAGCTTCCTTGTTCCTATTTTTTTGGCAAACATACAAATAGAATCTCTTCTTCTTGTCCTTAACTTCCTTTGCCAAGTGCAGATTGATCTTTGTCTTTTCCTTCCTGATGTTGTCCCTCCAGGTCCTTGCAATTTCCTAGTAATACTTCCTTGGTGACCTACCCATTCTTTCATTGCCTATATGTTTTCATTTTTTCATTTGAGGTATTTTAGAAACTCCTTGTACAGCACCATTGGTCTCTTGTCATTCTTCTTGTGCTTCCATCGTGCTAAGACAGTTTATGTTTTGGCTTCCCTTTAGAAGCTCCCAGCCTTCCTGGGTGCCTTTTATCTTTCAATCTATCCTTTCATGATACCATACCTATTAACACTTTAAGTCATATGAAATCTGCCTTTCTAAAATCTAACATCCTAATTTTGGTGACCTCATGCTTTCTCTGTTTCAGGATCTGTAATTTTTCAGTATTATGATTGCTTCCTCCCAAGTTACCCATCACCTTCACATCCTACACCAATTATTCCCTGTTGGTCAGGACAAGATCCAAGATAGATGTTTCCCTACTTGTATCTTACATTTTCTGGAACACAAAGTTGTTTTGCACACGAATTAGGAACTGGATTGACATTTTATATTTGGCTATATTGTTCTTCCAGCAGATGTTGGGGAAATTGAAGTCTCCTATCAATACCATCCCATAGCTTTTGGATATACTTGTCATTTGCTTGAAGAGTGCTTCATCCACCTCTTCTTCCTGGTTTGGTAGCCTATAATTATATGATTATATCAGTGCTGCATCTTTCACCTGTCATCTTTACCCAAATGCCTTCTGCTTTGCAGTCTTCTTCCTCCTGAACCAGGGAACATGTGTGTGTGTTTGATATACAAAGAAACACCACCACCTTTTTCCCAGCCCTGTCCTTCCAAACCACAGTGCAGCCCTCAATGTTGACACTCCAGTCATAAAAGCTATCTCACCAGGTCTCTGTGATGCCAATCAGATCATAGCTTTTTTCACAAGCTGAAGCTTCCAGTTTATTTTTTTCTCCATTTTATTCTTGCATAAGTATACATGCATGGGATGTATTTTGCATTGGACCTGCTTGTTTCGCTTTTGCACCACTTGTTGCAGTCTTGTAGCTCTTTCACCCTTTCCCAGAGTTAAGTTGCTTCTTCAGGTCCTTTCCTATGGAAACTAGTAATCTTTTTGAAATTGGTAAAGTTATTTATGCCTTGTGATCTGGAGATAAGTGTCTTTGAGATCAAGGCAGGAATGGTGTGCACATCTGTTCTGCTTTTATGTAATGACGCTTCTTATAATGTTCTGGTACTTCTGATCTGACCAATACCTCAACAGTCAGAAGTATCTGAATTGAAAAGTAGAGAATAACCAAAAAAAATTAAGGTAGGAGAAAAGTTCCAAGTTTTAGAGTAGAAGAAGAGTCTTAGAAGTTGCAAACTAACTAGTTCACTGTATGGATAATTGCACACCAAGCAGAAGAGTTGTTTTGTTCTCTCTAAATCACATATTTCATAAATATAGGTGAATGGTCAGGCAAATTGTCAGCATTCCTTGAGAAGCAAATTAATATGCTCATATTGCATTAAGCCAAGGGGAGGATATGAAGTTAATTACTGATCAGCAGGTGATCAGTAAAACATTTAACTTCTTGGCCAAGTTATACATTGCAGTGTCCTGCACAACAGGAAAAGAGTTATGCAGCCTTTCTTAAGAGACTAGGAAATCTTCAGCTGAAATAAACTGCCAAGGATTTGCTGACTGCTCCTATTTCAAAATGAAAGGTCATGCAAGCAATAAAGCCAATAAAGAAGAGAAAAATGCCAGGCATGGAGCACTAGACGGCTGAATTTCAAAATGGATTTTCTACCCATTTAAAATCCTTTCTGAATCAAGGTATTCCAAAAACTTTTAAATAAATATTGGGGGGTCTAGTTCTACAATTGATTTTTACCAAGGCAGACCTGCTTGTCTACACTGTGCTTCATTGAACTCAGTGAGTAAACAGATGTTGTCGTGGGACTGACAGCTTGCCTATACAGTGTCAGTTGCAGGCTTGGAGTCTAGGGCTAGAGATGGATTAAATATTTCAGTATGTTCATTGAAAAATGTTAACAGGAAAGCAGAGAATAGTTAAATACAAAATTTACAAGGACTGAAAAATCTAGGAACACATTCCACAATATGAAGCTTGGAACATATTGCTACTGTTGAAAAACAATTATATAAATATTACTTTTGTTTTAGAACAGAAGGAGAATGTGGGAACTCAACATATGTTGCTGCCCACTGTAGATCATTGCACAGGGAAAGTTTAAAGCAGCAGCAGTGCCTACAAGAATGGTAATAGGGAAAGCAATAATCTTTTCTGAGTCAGAGCTCCAGTAAATAAACAGCCACATCAACACAGGGGCTTAGGCTTGGCGGTGATAACACGTTGGTACCTGGCTTCTGTAATACAATTTGCATATCCAAGGTAGGCACCCAAGTTCCATATACAGTGAATGGTGAAAATGAAGAAATTTAAGTCAGCATGTTGATGAGGATTATATATGAATCAGGTCATAGTAAACACTTAAGAGAAAGCTGTATTTGAAATCCCATGTCTTTACTGGATTTTGGCATCTCCATGCATCTCTGAGTAAGATGCTGATGAGACTGGGACTCACAGGCTTAAGCTTTCTCCTGAATGTAGGATCCTAAGTTGCACCCTTTTGGGTAGGGGTGACCCATCCTTTTCTCTTAAAATGCAGCAGGTGGATGTAATCTTAAGGCACTTGTGTATGTGATGGGGGTTTAATTCCCAATGTTTTATTCTATGCCCTCTAAATTGAAACCCACCATTTCAATTTCTATGTTTTTTTTGGCATCTGTTAGAGCTTGTTCAATGGGGAGGGGTGGGGGATGGGGAGGAGCTGCCAGGGGGAGAAGCTGCAGGGGGCCCTTATCCTTCCCTACGCAGTGGTAGCACCCCCAGGGCCACCTGGGTGGATTGCTAGTGGGCCAGATGCTGCCCCAGCTCAGAGGCAGCACTGAAGGCAGAAGTGGAGAGGGGCCCAATCCTTTTTTTTTTCTCAGAGCCTCCCTGCCTCTCCCATGGCCAGGGGGCAAGCTGACAGCTGCATCATTGCATTTTGCAACATTGCAAACTAAAGATATATTTCAGTTTGCAATGATGTAGTCATTTAAAACCTCCAAAAGTCTTGCATGTGTATATTGTAATGCCATTAATTCACACCAAATGACATTTTCATCACGTGCACATGTTAATGGCATCACATGCACAAGTGCCCATAGTGCCTGCCATATATATAATAGGCTATGGGGAGAGTGCTCAGCAAGGAAATGGGTAAAATCTTGACTAACTTTTAGTAAATCTTACTAAATCAGAAGCCCCCAGAAGGAGTCCTAACTATTAGACTGGGCCAGAGGTACCTTCCAGGTGTCCTGTTGAACTTCATTCAGGGGTAGAAAGAAATATTATATTTATGTGATCAGAGGCATAGTAATTGAGGGAGCATGGTTATGAAGTGCAGTGAGTTGGGCACCCTATGAGAGTAAGAGTCCTAGATTCCTGGCTTGGAATATTTTCCTAAAGACTATTTAATGCAGGGGTGGGCAATTGTTTTGGGTGGAGGGCCACTTACTGGGTTTTGGCAAGCCATCGAGGGCTGCATGACAGGCAGCCAGGGGCAGATAACTATTAATTTTCTAAATTTTTAGAGGCCCTGCAGGCCGGATAGAATGGCCTAACGGGCCACATTCTGCCCACCCCTGATGTAAGGGTTAATTAATAAGCAGTTCCTGGAGCTGGGACTTGAACACAGAACTCCTCCTGCAGGAGTGTCTAGCTCACTGGATGATAAAGTATTCCCCACCTCATCTTAATCTGTGTCCTAGTGATTAGGACACTCTGCAGGGCATTCAGAGCAGTATCTCTGAACCACAGATGAATGAAAATAAGCAAAAACTCAGGTCTTCAACTTCTTGTGCAGTTATATAAAAGGTGGGCAGCAGCAGAATCTGCTTCTCCTTTTCTCGTTTTAAGTAGATGTAGTTGTGCCTGCTGTGCTCAGAGCGAGACTGTGGTTCTAACTACTTGGGGAATCTAGTTTGTAAATTCTAAACAGGCATAAGTAGGGGAAAGGTGCTAAAAATCTTAGGTGAGATGATACAGTCCAGGACACACACAATAGCAGAACTTTACATACATAAGTATGTTTTCTGGCAACAATTTAGGTATAGACAACCAGTAGTATAACTAGGGGTGGGCATGTAGGGCGGTAGCCCTGGGTGTCAATTTAGAAGGGGTGCAAGATTGGATATAT
Organism: Crocodylus siamensis; assembly: GCF_052110815.1. Lineage (NCBI taxonomy): Eukaryota > Metazoa > Chordata > Crocodylia > Crocodylidae > Crocodylus > Crocodylus siamensis. The sequence continues at coordinate 157,045,136 of NC_143397.1, read as the reverse complement.
CCAACTTCTGGCATGTGTAACAGAGAGCCTGGGTCTCTCTGTTCCTTTAAGTAGCCTAGTCAGGGAGCACTGCAGGGCAGAAAGGGCACTGCAGCTGCAGGTTGCCAGGGCAACAGGCTACTGGGCAATTAGCAAGTATCTACAGACAGTCAGCTGGCCAGAGGTATAAATCATATAAACCTGGAGCTTGGGCTGGCAGGCCAGGCTAGTCCTGTATGCTGCAGGGTTAGGATCCTGCCCAGGAGAAGCACCCAGGGACACAGGTCTGATTGCTTTGCTGCCTTCTAGGAACGCTGAGGTTCGGAGAGCTCATAAGGAGCCTCTGCTAGGAGGTTCACTGGTACAAGGGGTGAAAAAAAATATGTCCCCTTAAAGAGTCAGGGGACAGCTTCCATTGTTGTTGTTCGTTACAGCCCAGGGGCTTATTTACTTTACTGTTTCAAGTGGTGATTTGGGATGAGGCTGGAATTGGAGGTAGAGGGGCCTTATTAGTGCCCAGGGGCCACTTGACTGCTTTGAGCCATGCCAGAGGCAGGCCCAAGGCTCAAGCAGTTATTGATCTGAGAGCAGGCAGAGATGCAGCTGCATAGGGACCGGGGCCTGGTGCCAGAGAGGGCGCAGCCAAACAGGGGCCTGGGGCCCAGCAGACAGGGTCCAGGGGCCCAGTGACTAGAAGGGACAGACTGAAAGTAGTACCTCAAAGCCAGGTCCAACAGAGTGGGCCTGGGCTAGAAGGCCTAGCTAGATTAAAGGGGATGAGGCTGAAGCCCTAACAGAAGGAATTAACACCCACAAGACGTGGGTCATGGTAAAGGGAAGGATTTGGAGTCATGCAGTTAGCCCTTAAAGCTTTGGGTACCTTGCTGGGCACAGCAGAAAACCCAGAAGGAACTCAAAGTATTTTCAAAAAGAAAATGTGAATGCTTTCTGGGAGGAGGGGGAGATTAAGTGATGGTGGGGAGGGAGCTGTGAAGAAGAGATTATGGGAAAGGATATAATGGAGGTTGGTGTCAGGGGAGAGGATTTAGATGACTCAGGATTTGAAGCCATGCAGTTAGCCCTTAAAACTTTGGGTACCTTGCTGGGCACAGCAGATTAGAGTGAGGCTCAGTAAGGGACCTAAAGACCAGTGGAGCCCATCAAGGGACCAGTGGGCACAGGCAGAGACCAGTGGGGTCCAGAGGAAGGCCTGTGGGCAGTCCCCCTATATATTATAACTAACACCAAGGCATGGCAGATGAGACAAGGGGCAGAGCAGGACACGATCATGGAGCCACCAGGGGGTGTCATGGGCACCCCTAGGATCTTGACATTTTAGAGCATGGCTGCCGCTGCTGCTTTCACTGCCACTGCCACTGCCACTACCCATACCTAGGGCACAAACCTTGCTTGTTATGCCTCTGCCCAATAACCCATATAAGTGGCTGGGTGTGATTGTGTGGATTGGTAAATGGTACTTTTGTGTATGAGCTGGGTGAGTCATGAAAACACGTTGTAAGCCCGGAACCTGATTTATACCCAGACATAGTTAGTTTGATGATGACCTCTGGCAGAAATTTGGGTCAGGGAAAGCAGATGTCTTGGCTCTGTCAAAAGGTTATTGTTTTCTTTTTTTTCCTTTTTTCCTTTTTTTTTTTGGTCAGGAAAGGAAAATTACATAATCAGTGTATATCAGAAAACCCAGAAGGAACTCAAAGTATTTTCAAAAAGAAAATAAACTATACATGTGAATGCTTGCTGGGAGGAGGGGGAGATTAAGTGATGGAGGAGAAGGAGAACAGGTGGAGAGGGAGCTGTGAAGAAGAGATTATGGGAAAGGATATAATGGAGGTTGGTGTCAGGGGAGAGGATTTAGATGACTCAGGTCAAGAGTTAACGCATTGATGAAGGACTAAGAATGGGGCTGTGGACAATTGTCCATTTGAGTGCTACTAGCGCCATAGGAACTGAAGCGCTACAAAAATGTGATGTTGTGATGCAAGATGTGCAGAGTACTCCTGGCTGAAGTGCTGCAAAGTTTCTGCAAAGGCATTCAGGCTGGAAAAAGATGGCTTTGAAGCATAATCAGCTGTGCTGCCACATGTCATGGAACAGCTGGCTGTGCTTCAGGGATGTCTATAGACATCCCCGGTTGCCATGCCCTAAGTTGGGACATGTCTGCAAACAGGGAAAACTTGCTCCCTCTTTCCACACCCCTCCACCCCGCATTTGTGGGCACACACAGGGAAATTTTTTTGCAAGGAGTCCGTGTACATTTATGGCAGTAGAACAAAGTATGGGCCAAAAACATGGAGGGAGGAACACCCCCACTGGAGTTCCACACCCCTCTCCCCTCCATGCTTGCAGGTGTGTGCAGGGAGATCCTCTTACAGAGGGATTTGCCTGCATGCTGCACAGGGTGCATGTTAGCAGGCAGGGTTCCCTGTTTGTAGATATGCACCCTGAAACCCAGATTTTCTCTGCTAACCCAGATGTATCCCTTAGAGGGAGGCATGTGGGTAAGTGGAAAAGCAAGGCAGATGCTTCCAAGGCTTGAAGGGGCTGATCCTGCCCCAGGGAGGATGGGGAGCCCAGGCAGCTTCACACTGCCTGAGTTCTTCTGTCATAAGCAGGAAGATGTAGGTCACAATAAATCAGCCCAGGTGAATTCTGCCTTCGGTCATGGCCCCAAATTTGATCATTTGTGGCATGACAGAAAGTATGGATGTCCGTCTGTTTTCATTTTGTGCCTCCATAAATATTTTTATGGTAGCACAAAGGTAACATCTGTTTCCAGCCCCAGTGGTGTGCAGCCCAGCCAGGGGACAATAGGGACCACAGTCTTATGGCTGTGGTTTAAGAGGGGGAGATCAGAGAACTGTGGGATGTTGGTGGACTGAGAGACCTCCTGCAGTGAAGCAGCATACTTTCCACGTGTTTTGGGTGGAACTACAGTATGTAGCACTAAAGGGTGCCTATACACATGCAGAGAGACTGCTCTGTCTTGTTGTAATTGCAGTGTAGTGAAGCAGACTTGATTAATAGTCTTCTGGAGCATGGTAATTATCTCACTCCAGCAGACTCCAGTGTCATGTGTATCAGTATCCCCACACTGAAAAATGGCAAAGGCAGTGCTTTTTGATGAGCTGTAGTTAAAGCGCCCCACCACCATTTTTCAGTTCAGAGATGCTGATGCACATGATGGTCTGGGCAATTTAATTAGCATCACCACAGCATCACATGCATAAACCCCAGAGGGTAAAAAAATGGCCACTGGAGCACTTTAACTAAAGCTCCTCAAATGAGTTTTACTTAGAGCATCCCATGGCCATTTTTAAATGTGTAGGGACTTAATGTGTGATGCTATGGCATTTTAATTGCAAAAGCTCTTCAGAAACTGCTTTAATTAACTCCCCATCTCCCCCACCCTCCCCAGCATGTGTTTGGCAGCTTATACACCTAAAAAACTAGAATGGTGACATGGGAGTAACCTAGCATGGAGAATGGTGGATCTCTTCCCTACTGTTTCTAAGTCTTTTTCCCTGATTTTCTCATATGATCTGTCACCCAGAAAAGCCATGCCTCTCTGCTTAGGAAGCTGACAGCAGGCATACTGGAAGTTTGTAGTAAGCCCATATGCTGGCTTGAGCTGAGAGCAGGTAGGCTTGAAGGTATCATTGGTTTTAATTCACTGGCACTGAGAAAGGGAGATGATCCATCCACTGAGATGAATGAAGCAGTTCACACCTTTCAGACCTATTATTTAAGGCTTATTTATCTCCATGGGGTGTTCTCATTCAGCTGAGAACAAAACATTGAGATGAATAGGCCATTTATGTCTTTCTGAAAACCCACTTCTGTGTAAAGGTCGACTCTCCTCTGTGTTCTAAAATCTATATGCTTTCTTGGGCTGTTTTGAACTTTGGTGTAATGACATGTTGTGATCCCAGTTTGGATTTTTGTAGAGCCCTGAGTACTTGAGCTTCCCCATTCCTGCTTCTCAGCCCTCGCCTGAATCTACTGATCTGCAAAAGTTCTTAATCACTTTTCAATCACTGGAATATTCATCCCAGATAGTATATGGCATCCTTTGTAGGAAGCAATAGTCAAGACAGTTTCAGGAAAGGAATTAATCTCTGAAGATGGAACAAAATTAATGTTCAAGACTTGGAGAGTCCTTGTCCTTCTATTGTGTCCAGACCACTCTGTGTTACTCCTGGATCTGGGGGTCCAAGTATTTGGGATGGGAGGAGAGAAAATAAAGGTTTTCTTTCAGCCCCCTACTAATGTGCCAGGGTCCATAGAGTAAATATTTTCCTAGCATGGCTCAGAGCCTTCTCTCTTTCCTTTTGTGAGTCAGGATATGGAAGAGATGGACATCTGAAGGTAATACAAATTTAAATTCCTGAAATCTAGAGAAATAATTATAGTTCTGACCTGGCCTGCATGCCATAGGGAGGCTAGCTTTGATATAAGAAAGAAGTTGTTAGCTTAGAGGTAGAGCAAGAAACATAGCGTGGGAAGGTCAAGGAACTCAGGTGCTCAGTCTGGAGAAGTGTGTTGTAGAAGGAGCAGATTTATTTAGTATACATTTCAGGCTTTCATGCTAAAGTAATGAAAAATAAAGTAAAGTGTGTCCATACGCTAAGCTGCTGTCTATGATGAAAAAATCTCAGATTGCAAGGGAAAGTTTTAAGGATGCTAAAGGATTAATGGCATGGGGAAAAAGAAGATGCTGTAGAACTGCTTACAAAAGCTTGAAGTCGCTGGTAGAGAGGGGCACAGAAAAGGGAAAAACCATACCAGTCCTCTTACTCATGCTTATATTAGTTACTGTCCACATCTACATGGGATGCTTACTGCCATACTGCCTAATTAGCTCCACAGTAAATTTGATTAATTGAGTCTGCTGAAGCATACTAATTAGCATGCTCCAGCAGTCTCTGCGTCTCATGTATCAGCATCTGCATGCTTCAAAATGGCAGTAGGCGGGGGACGCTTTAACTAAAATTCACCAACCCCTCAGCCATTTTTGAAGCATAGGGGCACTGATACACAAGATGCAGTGGGCTCTCAGACTTGCTGTAGTAAAGCAACTCTCCCCCCACCCCCGATCATATGTAAAGATGTGGTGGCGTACATTAATGTGTAGCAACACATGCGTAGATGCTGATAGGCTAGCTAGGGCATGAGGGTGCTTCAGTGCAGGGGCTTCCTGCCAGCTAGCCCCACACTGAAGCCTGTGTCTCAGCCAGCCCCTCCAAAGCACATTGAGCCAGGTCAGAGCAGCCCCAGGCAGACAGACTGACCCCTCTGTACCTCCTGCCAACCAGGCCTGCTCTGACCCAGCTCAATGTACTGTGGTCCCTGGCACGTGAAGATGCTGCATCTGGGAGCAATAAACTCCAGCATGATATTTGCTGGAGTTTACTCATTTGCATTAATTTCACATGTAGAGATGCTCACTGTAACCTCTGTGTATTAAAATTGTCAGGTTTTGAGAGAGAAACCACAGGTACAACTAACAAGTACAAGTCTAAACATTTCAAAGCTCAATCTTAATCCCTCTTCCACAGTAAAACAGTGTAGAGGAGGGAAGAGAAGCACTTAGAACTCATGTAGGATCCTTTACTTTTATTTAGTAGGATTTCTGCTGCAAATCCAACATTATAGTTGCAACTACGTAAATGACCATTGACATCTACAAGAAATATTTCCCTCTGATTTCTTTGTGATCAACGTAAAAACGTTTGTGTTCTTTGAAGCATCTGGTATGTTTTATATTAGCACTGAATTAATGTAGGCTGTGTCAGTAGTGGAACACAGGGCAGTCATCTCGTGGAGAATCTAAGCAGGTTCAAGAAAAGTATGATTTGGGGGCATGATGAAATGAAAGTGTGCTGTTAGGTGGCACCCTGGAATAAGGGTGAAGATGTTTTGGCAGCAGCATACAATGTATTATTTTTTAATGGAGGTAGGCCATGCATTTGGATATATAGGAAATATAGATTGTTTCTGTTCAGTAATTTCAAAGGCAGATAGCATGTATGTGTACTATAAGTTTATTGGGTAGAGTTAAGGTTGATTGTATATGTTACTTAATTCTTTATCTTCTGTTTTACAGATATTTGTTGCTCAGCATGACATTCTGGAAGGGCACAGAAATTCCACAAAACAACCTAAACTTTGTGTTACTATTTTAGGTACTGAACAGTTTCTAATTTATATGCAGAGTAGGGATTGTTTTTTACTGAGTGTTTATAGAGTAATGCAGTGGCTTACTCATCCTACTTGGAGCTATTAGGCATATCCACAGAACAAACAAATATAGGTGTACCATACTTTTAAAACCTAATAAGCAAATGCAGCTTGAAATGGAATGAAAAATACTAATGCATGAAAGTCTATGCATAAGATTTAAACAAGTATATTTATATATATAATACATTTAATGGAGTTTAAATCAAATCAATAGTACTCATTCACGATCTACATAAAGTCTTCCTCTTTATGTCAAAAGGTCAGGAACCAATTGCATATTGATCTTATGCAATTTAGATGCAGTCTTCTTAATAGTATGATTTACTATAAGTTTGGCAAGGTCTGGTGCAAGGGTATTGTTTAACATGTGCTCATAAATACTGTAATGCTGTTAGGAAATTCCAGAAAAAAATGTTATTGGAAATACTTTAAAAGACTGTTTTCTTTCTCACATCTAGTTCATTATTATACAAAATAAACTTAACCTACCCCACAGTGAAGAAATCTTGGAACCCCTAATATGGGTGAAGCCAACATAGTTCAACAAAAGATAAAACCAAAGATCTATACCACTGCTAATGGAGAATTTTATGCCTTTTTAGAATTTCTGCTTAGTCTGTATTAGAGCATTGTTGCCATTGATGTCTAATTCCTGTCTAACTTTTTCAGTAGAGTTTTTCGATATTTTATTGCTTATGTGTTTAAAAAAGTAAAAGACAAAACAAACAAAAAATAGCACTGACAAAAACCAAACATACACCTTATATTGCCCCGGGGCTTGTATTTATATAATTTCCCCATGGTCTGTGACAATGACAAGTTTTCAGAACCTCTGTATAATTAGATGGGTGTGGTAATAGATTTTGGGTAATGCCACAACCTAAGATCAGGTGCCATAATTTAGAGAAGACAAAGGTTATTTTTGTTAGGATCTGGAACAGCGGCTTGATGTTGCAGCAATGTAGGTTTAGTTTGGACATCAGGAAAGCTTTTGTACAGTTAGAACAGTGAGGGAGTGGAACAGATTACCTTGGGAAATTGTGGACTCTCCGTCATTTGGACGTGTTTAAGAATAATCCGGATAAGCGTTGGTCAGGAGGAATCTAGTATTTCCTGTTCCTAAGTCATACTATGGGGGTTTTGGTTGTAGCCGTGTTGGTCAGATAAGGTTTTTTGGGTAAAACTGATATCTTTTATTGGACCAACTAAATAAGTGGAAAAATCTTCGTTGCCAGCTTTTGGGCACAAATCCTTCTTCAGCATAGGGAGAGTGTGATGTTCTTTTGTGTTCTCCTGGATAGAGTAGAAGCCAATATGGAAAATGCAGGTCTGTGAAAGTTAGGACTTTTTGAAACAGCACCATTTCAGTTTAGCTTCCGTTTTGATGGGTCAGTGTTTTATTTGCAGTTTCGTTTAGTTTCGAAGCACTGTTCCATTTCGTTTCAGTGAAACTGTTTTGCTGTTTCGACATTTCACCCATAGGCTATAATGGGGAATCACAAAACTGCCTATAACTTTGTCATTTCTTACCTGATTTGAATTAAAAATGCAGAGAGGTCAGACCCTGCTGAGGCCATAAAGCCTGCCACATTTCAAGGAGATAGGTGCAGGGGGTTCTGGGAAACTGCACCTCAGGTTGCTGACAAGCAAAACTCGTGGCATGTGTTTTTGTGTATGTTCTAAGGCATGGCCTCACTGGCACTGGGACCGCTACATGACAAAGTTGTGTGCCCCAGTGAAGAACTCCTCCTCCCCTACTGTCCCATCGTGGTCCACCACTTTAAATAACAATTGGTAATAAGTAAGCAGCACAGTAGCAATAGCAGCATCTCAGGCAGCCAAACTGTCACAGAGCCTTTCTTTCCTTTCCTGCAGGAGCTTCTTCTCCAGCAGCTGCCAGAGAACTCTCCCTACCAGCCCCAGCCCTGGAGCTTAGATGTGCCCAGGGCCCTGTGTCCTTCCGGTCAGGTGCTAGGGGTGTTGGTTTAAGGACATGGCACTGGCAGACAAGGTTTGTGTGTCAATCTGGTACCTTTTAGTAGACCAACTGAATAGGAAGCACCTGAAATTGGTGTGTATGCTGTTCCTGTATGGAAGGAATAGTAAACAAGCCAGAGGCTGGCGTACAATTTAGGCAAGAAAGTCAGTCAGTGAAAATGGAAATGGAGGCATCAGGAGGTGAGGGACAGGCTGGGGGTGGGGGAGGAGGGGAATGTAGCAGTGGAAATAAAAATGATAAGGTACCTGGGGAGCCAGATATCCAGCAGGTTGTAGTGTATCATAATTTCAGTGTCTATATTGAGTCCATGAATTTCTGTACCTAGGAGGTTGATGAAGTGCAGTTCATAGGCTCATCTGTGAAGAGTGGTTTGCAAATTCAAACAATCACTGAACCTCGCTAACCTTATCACCAGAAGCCAACTTCCTACAGCCCAAAACACACTGAATGGATCCAGGCTATGCCATGACAAGACATGCAAAACCTGCCAACAATATCTCCAATATGGAAATATCTTCACAATACAATACATATCTCCATCAGGGCACAAAGTTATTATATACACCAAGTGCTCTGATGGAAAATACATGGAGATATCAAGCAGCAAATGTACATCAGAATGAGTGCACACAAAAAAATCTATTGAAGACAAGAACAGAACACCACCTGTCTCCAGTCCCTCAGGTCTGATCCTCAAAGGGAATTCACTCGCTTCTGGAGTATGGGTTCACATGTGGATGCTGCTTTTTCCCTCTCCTCAGCAAGCAGAGGCACAGCAACAGGAGGAGTGGACTCAGCTGAGCCACTTGCCTCCACACCCTCTACCTCTTCCTCCTCCAAAGTGCCTTCTGGGGAAGGACACCTGGCTCTAGGGGAGATTTGAGGGGTGAGGAGCACAAACTTAGATGTTTCTCCCTCCTTCCCCAGGATTTCCCTTCCTAGAGCACTCAGATCCAGCTCCAGCTCCAGCTCTTTCTCTGGCACTGGAAGGCTCAGCATGGGAAGTGAAATGGGGGTGGAGGAGACTGTCATGCTGATGCTGTTGCTTGTTGTCATGGTGGTAGTGGGGGGTTTATGGCAGGTGCTTTTGGAGGGGATGCAGAGTCTTGGAGGGGGTGCAGACATTGTCACTGGCACTGCTCCCCTCTCCTTGCTGCCAGTAGAGTGAGTGGAAACCTCATGCCTGCTTGATGTAGTAAAGAGGCTGCACCTCAATTTGGGGGTGTGGGACTTACAGCTCTCCCTCTATCCTCCCCCCCCAATTCCACCCCTCCCTGAAGGCTTGCCAGCACACTTTATGGTGTGTTTCATAGTGTCTTGTCTTTGCCTCAGTGTGCTGGAAAATCTGTGTCTTTTTCTGTAATGTCTGATTTATGTAATACAAGATCATTGTATGTGTGTGTATTTATGTAATGTATGCATGTATTTGTGCAATAAAACAAAAATATATAAATTTATGTATGTGTTCCTATATAAATTCTGTATTATAATATACAATATAATTATGCTGTGTTTCCCTGCACACTGTGAGAGAAAGCACAGATTTGAAAAGATTTGTCTGATGCTGCTGAGCTTCTGGAAGTCAGCTCAGTAACTGACCCCAAGGCAGAAAGCAGCTCAGTTCACACAATGATGCTTTTTATGCTGTTTTTCTATCCCTCCCCCAGAGCACTGGGATTGGGAGCGACCTCAGGGAAGGATAACAGTTGCTGGCCAGCTACATGGTCAAAACCAGAGCAGTTCTTCCTCCTTCTTCCCCCTCCTTACTTTCTGTTTCCCTGCAAACAAGTCCAGCTTCAGCTTCAACTCGTTTCATTTCACGGATGTTTTGAAGTCCTTTGTTTCAGTTTGATTTTGCTGTTTCAAGCTCAAAATGAGTCGAAACAGTGCCAAAATGAAACAGCTGGAGAAATTTCACACAGCCTTAGTGAAAATGCAAATATACGGCAGTGAGGATCAGAGCCCATGAGAGACAATAGGTGTGAGACAGGTAGGTAGGGGAGGGAAAGGAGGGAATGTTGACCTTGTGACAGAATGTAGCTGGTAAAATGTAAAGATTACTTGGGATTATCAGATGGCAGACAGGTTATAATGTGCCATCAGTCCAATGTCTATATGTAGTCTATAATTTTTTGTATGAAACAGATTTATAAAGTGAAGTTTGTAGGCTTGTCTATGAAACATGTTGTTTAAATTCCCTTTGAGGAATAGAACTGAGAGGTTGGAGAGAGAGTGTTTGTCTTGTGAGAAGTATGCACTCATAGGTAATTGGGTATTCCTGGCTCTGTGCAGATATGTATGTTGGTCTGGGTTTTTTGTATATAGTGCTTTGTATTTTACTATTCTGGGTATTAATCATAGTGTCTGTGTCCTGGGGATAGTGAGTGGAGGGGCCAGGAAGCCCTGCCCATGGGGTTCAACATGGGAAGAAAAAGTAAAATAAAAAAAGAAATACAAAACAATCACTTACCTGCAGGAGGAGCGATGCTAGAAGATCTAAGAGAAAAGCCCGCATGGTTTACAAGCCGTGCCTTTATGCAATTAAGGCCGGTAGGTGACATCACAAGGATGCACCAGTCAGCAGGGATAAAAACAGTTGCCAGCAGTAGGGAGGGGAGAGCCAGTGAGGAGGTGAAGGCTCTCTGTGCTGGTAGTAGGTGGGGCTGGTGCAAATCTGGAAAGCCCAGGTGATAGGCAGCTGGGGAAGCACCGAGAGCTCCTCACACTGGGGGCACTGAGATCAAGCCCCAGGAGGGGCGGAGTGCTGGGAGTGACTTCCCCCTAGTCATGCCAAGGAGGTTCATCAAGGGAGACGCCAAGCAGCGGCACAACCAGGACACGAGCTCAGGGAAGAAGCTGAAGCCAACCTTAGAGAAACAAAGGTGTCCCCGCTCGACCATTCCCAGGTACCAGGGCAGGGAGCGGGACTAGGGGTGGAGAGGAGAGAGGAACCCCGCAGGACCAGTGTTGGGGGAGCACTGCCAGGTTGAGGCAGGAGGGCTGAGAAAGCCAACCGGTAGGACACTGGATGGGAAGACCTTTTTGGGTCCCTTCCTTTGGTTTCTTTTCTGCATTTTATTCTTTTACCCCTGCTCAACAAGGGCACCCTCGGACCCCAAGAAGAGAGCTGACCAGCTCAAGGGGATCGCAGGCTTAGAACCCAGCCCAGCTAATTATCCTTCCCCAAGGATGATAGGGCATGAGGAACATCTATGCTGGAGAGGCAGCCGTGTCAAGATCTGGCAACCCATACTAGAGGACGATCCAGTTTTGAAATAGATCTTCCCAGAACCACCCTTCCTAGCCTTTACACAAACACCAAACCTTGCCAATCTCATCACCAGAAGCAAGCTTCCTATGGCCAAAATTCATCAAATGGATCCAGACCATGCCAGGACAAGAAATGTAAAACCTGCCAACACATCTCCAGCACAATTACTACACCCCACAACAGAACCATGACCATTACTGGATCTTACACCTGTACCACCACAAATGTAAGATATCCCATCTAGTGCACTAAATGCCCTGATGGGAAATATGTAGGAGAAACCAAACAACAAGTGTGTACCAGAATGAATGCACTCTAAAAATCTGTCAAAGACAAAACAACCCAAATACTTGTGGATGCACACTTCTCACAAAACAACCACTCTCTCTCTCCAGTCTCTCAGTTCTACTGCTCAAAGGGAGTTTACAAAATACCTTTTGTAGATGAGCCTAATTCATAAATCTACTGCATACAAAAACTCATGGACTAAATAGAGATGTTGGAGTTATGGCACATTATAACCTGCCTGCCATTCAATAACCCCAGGTAACATCTCTACATATTACCAGCTACAGTCTATTGCCAGGTCAACATTCGCCTCTTCCCTGCACCACACATATGTGTTTCTCACCTGTTGTCTGCCATGGCCTGTGATCCTCACTGCCACACATTTGCATTTTCACAGAGCTGAATTTTGCTTCTATTCCATCCAGGAGAGTGCAAAATAGTAGCAGATTCCCCCTATGCCTGAAGAAGGGTATATGTGCCCAATAGCTTGCAAAGAACAAGTTCTCCACCTATTTAGTTGGTCTAATAAATATATATCACATGTACCCAAAGAACCTTGTCTGGTTAAGCTATATGATGGGTATTTCCCATACTTCTTGGCTTTTCTGGTTGTTGAATGGTCTGGAAGGGGAATTCCACCATGTGTCATGGTGTTATTTTTTTTTTTTTTAAGCTTCCCTCAGTGGCATTGGGTGCTACCTGCAGCCAAGGATGGGGATCTTGACAGGTGTGTGCTAGTGCTCCTACCAGGAATTAATGCTGTAGATTTTGCCTATGAAGTCTTGCCCTTCCCCTCACAGTTGGACAGATTGCCATATCTGGGGTCAGGAAGGAATTTTTAGCCCATGGTAAGGTTAGTATGGACTATGGGGATTTTGTGCCTTCCCCTACAGTGCTGCAGGGGAGTGGGGCATGGCCCTCTACCAGGGATCCCTTGAGCATATATTAACAGCCTTTTACAGAAGCAGGGCATTGACTACCATAGTCCCTCTGCTTTACCTGTGGCAGATTGGGGTGGTTGTGTTGTGTTGTGTTGTGTCAGGGTTAATGGTAGTTTTTCTAAGAAGTTACTTTATAGATTTACATAGGATGGTTTGGATAGGGATGAACCTGCCTCAGGTAGGGGATTGGACTAGATGATCTACGTCTGTCCCTTCTAGCTCTTCCTATCTTTGATTCTATGACTTGGCCTTTGCATCAGTTAGAATGCTTTGATTACAAAGGCATTAAAACACTAAAGGCCTCTTCCTTTGGATCTACCTTTTGTGCAACATTTCTGGAATTTCACCCATGGAGTCAGCTCTTGCTCTACCTTCTTGGCACAATCCTACCCCATCCTGCATGACTGAAAATCCCTAACTGTATCTATTTTTGTAACATGCGTCATGCTAGCTTTAAGAAAGTTAGTTAAAAACAGTGAATACAAGTTTTTAAGTGATACAAGCAGGATAGAAGGGGATCACACTTAGGCATATGAATCCATTTAGGTACCTAACAGGAATAAGATCTGGCCCATATTTTTCCAGCTGAAGCTTTACAGTGATGCTTTACATGGCAGTATTTTAGCATTTTAGTGGATAGATATAGCTACTCAAGCCTGTGCTTGAGTTGAAGGCTAGTGTCTACTGCCTCTCCCTCTAAATAGCCATATGTTCCATTCAGCAGTATATATTGACTTAATAGTTTAACTTGTACTTCTTTGTTTTAGCATAAATGGCAGTAAATTGGAAATCCATAGGAGTTGGAAAAGTACTATAAGATGTTGCAGGTGAACATTTTGCAAAGAAATGCTACATTGCCTGAGACATCTTTTAAAAACTGTACAGTAGTACAGAATTTTAAAAAAATGTCCACAAATTGTGTCTTTATCATGACTTTCTTACTGTTATTTCAATACTGAAATGGCTTTATTCATAAACAGAGTTAGGAAGGAAACAACACTTAGGAAATATAGGAAAACTATTTTTTCTGTATTTAATTTAGATCTGATCAGTGGCAGATCACACCCCTTCAGCTGTGTAGTAGGGGTGTGTGAAGTGGGTAATATTCAATTTGGATTCAGATTCAGCCTGATTCAGGGGACAGTGATTTGATTCGCTGATTCAGATCACTGTCCTGATGAGATTTGGCCGAATCTGAAGATTCAATTCCAATGTAGAGAATCAGCGATTCAGCCATAGACGCAGCTTTGTATCTTTTTTCTATGTACCTCGAGCCACATATGGTACATATGGTACTCAAGATAATTAAAAAAACATATAAAGCTGTGTCTATCGCCGAGTCGTCGAATCTCTCTGAATCAGATCAGAGGCTTCTGATTCAATTCGGAGATTAATGGGTCTCCTGATTCAGTTCAGATTCTGGATTCAGCCACTGAATTGGGCCGAATCTCCTCCTAATCAAATCAGCAGCCGAAGCATCATACAGCCCTACTGTGTAGTACATGCACAGTGAGTTCTCTGATAGTAGAGCTCTGGTTGCCACTGCCAGTAACACCACTGTGCCAGTAACACCTTTGCTGCCCCTGCTGTTTCAAAATCCTATATCTTCTGGATCTGCTTTTCTTTTGGCTTCCACAAGTACAATGGAGGGCTGATATAGGCTTAGTTGGGAATAGGAGGAAGACTGGCAGAGGAAAAGCCTGCCTCAAAGGCTCTGGATCTGATTTTACTTGGGCAGCTGTTGTAAATGGTAGTAGAGAGTAGATTTGTACTACTTTATGGCAAGGTATCCACTGAGCTGTAGAGTAGCTCAGAATTCTGAAAATGCAAAGGCTTTGTAAAGCTACTATTACCCTCTCCCCTTCCTCAAAAGCACTTAAAATATGGCTCCTTATTTGTAATTTTTAAAGAATAGATCCTTAATTTTATATGATTTATTTGAGATACCTAAAAGAAGCAATTTGGTATTTGTCTTCCCTTAAGGGCAAAAATAGACCCAAAAACATTTACCCAAGTTTGAGTTTTGTCTTTCTTCATATGAAGAAAAGTTGCCTCTCTCTTTCACAAAGTTGAAGAAAGTTACAGCAAATCTTCTAGAGAAAGTTATGGAAAGAGTTAGCTTTCTTCTCAGCTTGAAATAACTTCAGTCTGCAGGATTCAATTTGGTAGCTCTGCAATAAAATAATCTGAGAAAGCAACAGCTTTTAACAAAGTGGAAAAGGATTTGCTTGGCAGTTTATGAATTACAGTGCAGGCAACCTAAGAAAAATATATGGCCTCTTTAAAAAACTGTGACTAATCAGGACAAATGGGCCTCTCAGGAAAGCCATGTAGACTATATGATAAGAAAAATGATGTTTAAGGTATCACTCTAAACTTGCTGATTACAATTAATGCAACATTTACAAGTTGTAAACTGAACAATAGTAAAAACCTAGTGGATAACAGTACCAGAAGTGTAATTTGTTTCTATGTGGGGAGATTTGGGGGTGGCTTTATAAAGACCCTATCTTTTTTTAAGAGTGTGTGTTTTGGGGGAGTGGGATTTATAAACATCAGATGGCTACTAATTGCACTAATCTCTGAGTCAGTGCACACATTGCTTGTCAGGCATGCTTAAAAGTGGCTTGGAAGTAAGATGCTGATGCAGTGTACAAGGAAGTCTAAATATAAAATTGTCATGCTATCGTTTTGCTAATGGGCACCACTGAATAATTCAACTCCAATAATAATAAGGCAAAAATCTGTCTTGTATCTCTGCATTATGAGTCAGAGTAGTAATTTACTTCTAGCATTCAAGGTAAGCTTTTTTTTTTTTCCTGAGGAAGATAAAGAAAAATTCTTGTGAATTTACTTCATCTGTCATGTCAGAAAAAAGAAAGGGCTGGTGGAGTAGCAACAGGGGAGATAGGCTGGGTAAGTAGAAAGGTTTCAAATTTGCAGGTTAGTCAGTTTTTTTTCTATCATCTGATCTCTCGAGAGTTTTCCCCGCTTGGGGCAAGTGGGGTGTATAATGCACTGAGACTATTGAAATAGGTAGCTAAAGGTGAAAAGGGGGATTCTTCACAACACTAAGATTATTTTGTTGTTCATGGTAAAATTGTTGGTACTCTTCAACTTTAGTTCACAAGCATCTGCTAGCCCTTCACTTTTTCTGTGTAATTTTTTAAATGCCTTCTGGCATTTGACAGAATTTTTTTTTTTAACAGTTGGTGTCTCCTGAGAAAACCTATCAGTTAAAGTTTATGATGGAGAAAAAGAGTTTTCACTGAATATTCAAGATGCCTTAATATACATGTGTAACACTGGTATTTTATAGAATATATCCCATGTGCTGATGTTACCTTAGTATAGTTAACTTTTACTGTCATTTTATTTTGTTTCCTCCTTTGATGTCCCCCTGTGATTTTAAATAACCTGATAGAATACAGGATGACTTTATTTTATTCCCCCATTAAATATAACACATGAGAATATTAAAGTGTAAGAATCACAGTGGTTCTAAGTAACAGCTCTTTAAGGGATTTCTTAATTCTAAGCAAAATGTACCATATATTTCAGCTGTAGAATAAAATTGAGGAGGGATGTTGTAGAATAATAAACAAAAGATACCCAGCATTCCCTTAAATAAACTAGAAAGTTTACTTAGATAATATTTTTCCATGGAATGAGTCAAGGACAGAATTTCTACATGAAATATGAAAGGCATATGGACATCTTATTGATTGGAATGGAATAAGAACCTAGAAAGAATAAAAAGGCCATAGTCCCTTTATGACTCCTCATAAACACATCTAAGCAAGTTTATTATCAAACTTAATTAGAAAAAGCAATATCGTTCCTATGTCATTTTGTATCCCTGCAAAAGAACACTAGCAATGGGCTACATGAACAACTGGTAAAACCTGATGTAATTAAGGATGCCTCAGGAGAAAAGCCATATACAACTTGTCAGGGTGGAAGGGCAGTGAGAGAAGCTAGTGCATTGCTATTCAAAATGGGAAAGGGCAAAAAAGAAAAAAGAGAAGGAACAAAATAAGTGTTTAAACATTTGGACATTAACTTGAACATATCACAAGATACTTTTGAAAATCTGTGGGGTTGGCCTAATTTTGCTCCTTTTGCAGCCATTTGTAAAAATTTCCATTGACTTCAAATGATTACTAAAGTAGCTAGGAAATATCAGAGATATGCCAAAATTGGTGTCTGCTTCCCTTTTGTGACCATGATTTATTTCCATGGAAATGCAAAATGGTGGAGGCTTCCTAAGATCTGGTACACGCTAAGTCAGAAGAGAATAGCAGGAGGAGAGGAGCTACCATTCATGTCAGTGTTCTGTTGTACTATAAATACATGAAATTCCCTGTGGAAATCTATCTAAGGTTAATGCTGTGTTTTCTGGTGACACTCATATCAGGGCCTAAAATTAAAATACCATGAACAAGCTGGGTTAGAACTTGTTTCATCAGTGACACAAAAGGTTAACTTTCTCTTTAGCTGCCACATTCAGAGAACTAAATTCTGACTAACCTGATGGAAAATACCCATGGATAAATATCAGTCTTCCTGAATACCAGGAAAACCGGAGAGAGTTCAGGTTTTCCTATAAGAAAAGGACAGATTAATTCAGTTTCTCAGATCTTACTTTGTAAACACTTTTTGATATAGTGATAATTTGGGGGCTAATACATGTGAATACTGTTGCCATTGCATCTTCTTTTTTAAATGTAGCTTATTTTTTAATTTTTTTTACATATCTCCTTTCTGGAATTTTCATGACTTGCAATGAAAATTGCCTTTCCCTAAAACATTTAGCTTGTACGTGGGAACAAAAGAGAAGACAACAAGGGTTGGATAACTTAGTTCAGAAAAACAGCCTTGTCTTTTAGAAGTAAAATGAATACTGCCTCCATATGTATTAGAAAAGAGCCTCTTCTGTAATACAATCAAATTTGAAATGGACTTTCAAAAGGTGATAGCTTTCTCCACTTACCTGCTGTTGAACCATTTGCTTCATTTGCTTCATTATTTTTTTTTATTTCTAATGGAAATTAGTCATTTAATTTCAATCTACTTTTTTCTGTTCCCAGCAATTTAATAGTGAGTGCAGTTTCCCCATTTGCTCTAGAACTGTATTGTCATTCATCAAATAAGCTATAAACAATAAAGAGTATGACATAGAAGCAATCTAGCTTTCATCTAAAAGGAATAATGGACTCAACTTTATGGAGCTGAGACTTGGGGTTTAAGGGCATATGCAAAAAACTATTAATAATGAAAATTAAATGCCAGAGGATGGAAGGGAGGGGAAGAGGAGGAGGACCAAGAAGGGTATAACGTAGGAAAGACTACTTATATAACATAAGTAAGAGCTAAGAAATTGGGATGTAGTCATGTGTTATGGAAGTACTAAAGAACATTCAGGGCAATGTAAGTGAATGCATGTGTGTGGGTGGGTGGATTGGGGGCAGGGTGGACTTGGGGAAACTAGTGAGGTTTTCTAAATGTGTACATTTGTTCCTTTGCTTCTAACATGAATTTGTGTAGCTTCAGTTTTCAACAACTTGTAAAATCTTTTGTCAGCTAAATTGAAGAAGCCTTTGTTGCTCAATTTCTGTTCCCCATGAAGATATTTATAGACTGATCAAATGACTCTTTCCTCTTTTCTTTGATAAGCTACATATTTTTTTCCAGACTCTAAGCATAGTACAGGTTTCCCTGTCCGTTAATAATTCTCATAGCTTTTCCCTGAACTCTGTAACATTTTTCTAAATCCTTGGAGTATGGGCCCCAGAATGGGACATGCTATTCCAGTAACAGCCACCTGGGTGCCACGTATAGATATAATATAGCTGTTTCTATTCCATTTCAATTGTTTCCTCATGCTGTAATTATGGCAAATTAAGTTAGTATCTTATTACAGGTACTAAATTACTGTGCCGTAAATGGCACTACTGCACAGATGCACCCAGTGACTTGTTATTTTCATTATTTACTGCTCCTGAAATCCTTATATCATCTGTAGTCTTTATCAATAATGATCTTTTCTTCTTTTAAATCATTGACAACATTCTTAAATGGCAAAGAACTAAGAAATGCATGTGAGAACCCAGTAGAAATGCGCTTGGTCACCATGGTTTAATTAATAGATTACAAATTGGAATAATGTCTAGTTTTTAATTTATTTAGTGGGTGCCTATGGCAGAGCACCTTTGGGTGCCTGCCACTTTAAGGGTTTGAGCAGGCTATGGATCAACCTGCAGGTGGGAGCAGACACCATCACATGGCATGCAGGAGGCTGCTTGATTGATGGAGGGCTGGGCCTCCTGGGTATAAGACCAGGCCCTGAGAGGAGAGATGGCCAGGTGCGTCAGGGATGCCAGTGAAGTAACATTGCTCAGCCAGAAGAGTCTCCTCCCAGAACACCCCGAGGTCAGGGTAGGAACTATGCGGGTAGAAGAGGTTCCTAGGGACCCAGGTGGGGTTCAGAGCTCTTAGGAGGGGGCTGAATGGCTGTGACTGTGGGAAGGCCAGCCTAGAGGGAGGGGCTATATAGACAGAGGCCCAAGTGAGAGGCCAGGATGGCCTATTGAAAGAGGATGGCTAGACAAGGGCCCAGCGAAAGCACAGGACAGCTTGAGCAGAAGGACCTTAGAGTATGTGAGCCTGCAGAGGGGCTAGGTAAGCCCTTGATTAGAACAAGCATAGGCAACTGAGGCTAGGCCTGGGGAAACCCAGGAAATGAAGTTGCTTTGGGGGGCAGGGGGGTCTCTGGCAGGGCTCAGATGAGCTCAGTGAAGTAAAGGGCTGCTTTATACCTTGCGAAAGGATGGCTTTATGGTAGGGCCCAGGAGTGGACCCCGATCAAGTGGGGGAGCCAGCTGATTGTAGATTGACCCAGGGCTCTCTGCTAGCTCAAGCTGGGGCCAGGGCCCAAGTGGCCCTGGTTCCAGCATGCCCACTCCAAGGGGGAAAGTTAGAACAGCAGCGAGCCCTCAAACCTTCACAGGGGCTATGAGGTCAAAGGTCCCATATGGGGTCACTGCTGACAGGGAAGGAGGTATAGGGGGTTTGAGGCCCAGGATGATGGTGGAGGTTAGGCCAACTGAGTAGGAGGGATCCAGGTTGGCATCCGAACATCAGTTGAGAATATAGTGGGGCCCAGTGTAGGGCTGGATCCATATAGTGATGCTATCTGCAAGGCATGGGACACGGTAAAGGGGAGGTTGGAGCTGTGTCTTTGACTCTTGGCATCAAGGCATTAAATGGGAAGCCTCCCACTAGAAACAACCATTTAATTCCAACTAAGGCATGGCAGGTAAGTTAGGTGGGTGGGCTGCCTTTGACAGGTGGTTGGGTCCAATATTGTGACTGACCTCGGGACAGTCCCCTGTTTCAGTGCCATGTTGACTTTGGAGCACTGTAGTTCTAATGAAAATGCCGTGCAGTACTGAGTGAAATAGCTAATGGAGGTTTATTGCATCAAAACCTACCCCTGTCAACCAAACTTTAATCTTAGTTTGAAAAAAAAAAGACATCTAAATTTTTATAAGCTTATGTTAACTGGCTTTACTTGTATTTCTGTCCTTTAGTTCTTGATTATTTAAGTATCATATTAGTCCTTCTTTTGTTTTACCCAAGATGAATACTGACAGATCTATAATTACTTGGATTATCTCACTTACCCTTTTAAATGGTGGCAAAATACTAACTTTTTTTCTGTATTCTGGAAACTTCCCCAGTGTTCTAAATGTGTTCCGAATGGACATTAATCAGAGTTTATGGTTCTGAGAATGGACTCAATATTTTAAGCTGATCACATTAAATACCATAATATGCTGCATCACACTGATCCCAGATATAAGGGCACATGCTTTCTAGGACTGAAAAATGTGTTTGTTTACAAGTATTAAGGTCCTGATTCAGAGAAACATTTTAGTGTTTCTAAGTTAGGTTTCACAGTGTTTGTGTTCTGCTTGGTTCCCAGAGTGGAATCCAAAGTCCAGAATTAGACACTTAGACTCCCTATACAATATATATATAGATAGTCCCCTTAAAAGGGTGATCTAATTTTAAAAAGCCCAGGGGCAGATATATAACTGTACTTGCATGCCCTGGGAGGCAAATTCACATGGGGTTACTTCAGTGACTGCAGTATCAGTGGTGCAGAGACAGCTAGGCTAGCAGCAGAGCTGCTTCAATTTTTGCAGTCCTCTAGGTGTGTGGTGCTGGTGCCCTGATCTCCTCACTTTTGTTATTTTACCAAGCAGGGAACCTCTTAAATCGGGGTGGCCAACCTGTGGCACAGGCAATCTCCATGTGTAGCATGCGACAGATCAGGCAGAGGTAGATAGGGATGGAAGCAGAAGGCAAAGCAGCAGACCAAACAGGGAGCACAGGACAAGAAACAGATTGTGAGATTGGGTAGGGACCATGGAGAAGGGATTACAGAACAGAGTAGCAGATCAAACAGAGGGAGATAATTGGAGTGACATACAGTAATAGTGCGGGGCTAACTTCTGGCATGCCTATGAAAAAGGTGGACCCCACTGTCGTAGAGTTAGCATGCAACAAGCTAAACATAGAGGCATGTATGAATTATTGTCCCTCTATGGAACTGGAGTGTCTCTAAACACCCATTATAGATCTCCTTAAATTTGAAACTCAGAACCCTTTCCTGAGGGTAGGTGTAGCATTCTTTGAGCTAAGCAAAGTTCACACTTTTAAAATTATGCCAAAAGAAAGAGACCACAGTGGTAGTGTAAGGATCAACCAGGCTATGTGTAGTCATTTAGCAAGTTACTGTAAGTAGCCAGGGTTGCACCAGGTATCCATTCCAGTTCAAGCCATCAGGCCAAGGGTTGTGGCACTATCATGTTAAGGGTGAATGGTAGATCAGAGCCAGAAAGTCCAAACAAGCAGGGACTGTGGTGAGGCTGAAATCAGGCAAGAGCAAACAGGAATAATAGTAGCAGCGCTGGAGTCAGGCTGGAGCAAGGCAGAGGTCTGAGAAGCACTCTTGGGAATATTGTTGGTAAATGTCCCACAGGAAGTAGGAGGAGTTTTATAGCCCCTCCCCCCCACTGGGAGCATCTACATAACATGCTAACTGTTCAGTAGCCTGATACTACTGCACAGTAGCATTGCATAGCAAAAACTGTGATGTGACTATTGTGCAATAGTGTCTCAAAAAAGGCATTTGCCAGCATTACTGCGCATAAGGTGGGTTACTATGTATTTACTTAGCACTTGTTATACAAGTAACAAATACATGCACAGTAACCATGTGTAGTAGCATCTCATGTAGAGATGCTACTACACAAGCCTCTCAGGGGCTTGCAGTTCCCACAGGTTCCTCCTGGTCACCTGACTCATTGTCAATGACCTCATGGGAAGGACCAGGCTAGGTTGGGACTGATGTCTGAGCAGTTCCCTGGTGGTGCTGTAGGCGTAGCCTTTGCCTGTTGGCTCGGGTACTCCAGGTGTGAATCCCAGTGGTGAGAGGTAGTCTTATGCTACCAAGCAAGGAAATGAGAAACTTGGGTTCAAATCCATTTCTCCCACCTCCCAAGAGAAGGTTATAACCAAGCTGTAAGCTAGCTTGGGCAAGGGCATTGTGCACCTTTTCAATTAAACTGGGACAAACGTGATGCAGAAAAAGAATGCAATATTCAAGGGGCCAGGAAAGCAAACATGACAGCCAGACTCTGCAGCCTAGTGCTTAGGTTACTCAGTGAAGTGGAAAGCATCCTGGGGTCTAGGCCCTACTCTTTGATTGTGTGCAGATTACATTAACCAAACACTGGATAAAAACCAGAAATAGCCCCAAGATTATTAAATGATGGCTGCATTTATTTTAGTGAAATAAATGTCTGCTGCATTTTTCTGCTGAATTTAACGCTGTTGGTATGTGAATACTCTGCACTGAGCACACGCATCTTATTGGGGTGCTCAAGGAACTCAGGCTCTCCTTCACCTAATTTCTACAGAACGTAGAACTGCAGGTGTTGAGGAAAAGTAAAAAAGTTAAGAGTTTGGGTAGCGTCAGGATTAGGCCTCTTCTTAATGGGGATATTTTTGGATTGTACTCTGGGTTTATTATGCGTTGTTAGGTGTCCTTTGGTTATGGACCTAAACCTATTCCCTATTTTATGGTTAGAGAAAATTGCCAATACTTGTAAAACATCTACACTCGGAAAGAATTTATCATAGTAGATACTCTCAGCTTCCCCTTATTGCTGCGATCTTTAAAAAAAAAAAGTTTTAAAAGTTGTCAGTTAAGCTCTGAAGAAGTCAGACCAGATCCACAGTTGAGGTAAACTGATATAACTTCACTGAGTGAAAGAAAGCAAGTTAATTTCTATATCTTGGAGATATGGCCATATGAAGAAATTTCATAATCACTGTTTTAAGGAAATGTGATTTAAAACCAAATGTGTTAAAGACCAGGTTTTCTGAAGTGCATTGTCAGCATGTGTCAATATATCACTAATCCTACTCAAATTTTTGCTGGTATGATTTATTATGGAGATTTCTTTGTCACTGCTGCTACCTGCTGTGCAAATGATTCAAGAAATATTGATAACGTATCCATAAAAGTGTGGTCATTCATTACTTTTGGACAGAAATGACATCTATCTCAATTTTACTTGTTCATTTGGCCAGTTAAAATTGGCTAAGATTTTTCATTAGTGTTGCACATGTGACATCTAATACAATAAGCATATTATTAGAAAATTAACTAACAGCTGCTTGACATTTTCATATTCTGCAGTTCCTACACTTTTTTTTAGTAGCATCATTTTAATATATTATAAGAAAAAGCAATTTTGTAATAAACTTAGAGGATACTTCAGTCATTAGCTCTCAGAAGCCTTCCTTTTCCATTTGGCAGAAGGTGTATACCATTAGATTCAATCTCATCATCTTCATTTATCCAGCGTGAACAAATAATCTTTGTATTAAGTTTGTGTCTTTCCAAAAATAGTAGCATAGGACCTGCTGGTTTGTGATTAGGGACAATGGAAAACATGTCTGTGGCACTACTCATCAGGCCCTTCATATTGCCTGGTAGCAATTTCCATATGAGCCAAACTGCTGCTTATAATGATGTTTCTGATAACTATATGTGGAGTAATGTGCTGAGTTATCCCTAGGGATCCTGGTTTTCTCTTGTTAAAAAAAACCCCAATTTTCTGATTCAAAAAAGTAACCCCAAGTCTACATTTTTCCATGATTAAAATGAAACACCTCCTATCTATCTATCTATCTATCTATCTATCTATCTATCTATCAGTATAGTTATAGGTATAGATATAGATATAGATATCTATGGAGGATTTAGCGTTATGTTTTTAAATCAGAAAATTGGGGATTTTTTTTTAATCAGGGAAAACCAGGATCCCTGCTCATCACGCATAAGATTGTTCAGTGGAAAAATAAAAAGACCTACAACTTTAGTTTTTGCTGTTTAATGAGTGCTATAATAACAAGAAGGCATACTGTTTTTTTTTCCCCCTAGATTTTTGTTATTTGTAATTTCAAGCACATTTTTAAATATTTGAAAAGTTTTGACCAGATTTAATTCTAATGATTGTAAAACACCACAGGCACCACTATTTGGATTTCCAAACGTGGCTTCTGGTGACTACTTTAAAATCAAACCAGATAATAACACAACAAAAATAATGAAAGACAGAAGAGTGAAAAGACATTGAATGGTGGCTGGGTGAGATGTTGAATCCTCCCTAGAACATGCAACCTTATTTTATTGAAACTGACTAGCCCAACTTCTGAGACTATAGTATCACATAACTCAGTTCCGTAAACCTTAAATCTTACTAATTAAATAGTTACACTTGCTACATCAACTGTATTTTATGTCCTATTTGGAGTTTTATTGTAATATAGATGTAGTTTTATATAATATAGTTTAAAATGCTACCTAGATTTGAATACTGAATTTTTAATCAATAAATGTGCTTATTCATATACATTTGATATTTTTACATGATTGTTTTGAATGGTTCTGACTTAGTCTACTCTATATAGTTTTCCTGAAATAAATTGAATTTTTCCAGGAACATTGTAAGTGCAGCTACAATCACAGCTCCGCTATTTGGGCAGAAGCGCATACTGCTATGTGTTATGCATTTCTGCACTTTCTGTTGGCATCTGTGGCCCCTTTAACAGCTAGTGTCTTGTGAATTGCTTGGCATGCTCCGCTAACTTGTAAGGTAGAAAAACACTTAATTATAGAAGTAATGCACACATAATAAGTGAACAGCAGTCTTTTATAAATAGAGGTGTAAGAATACGATAAATAAAAAAAATCTATTTTAGAAACAATTTAATAACTATAAGTATTTGAGTAGTCAAAAATGAAACTATCAGAGTGATGAGAACTTTCTACCCTAGATATTTAAGGAAATAGTGAGGATAGCTTGAAAAAATTTCAAACATTAGAATATTATATACATCAAGGGTTCCCAAACTTTTTAGATTGTGGACTGGCAAACTGCATTCCAGAATTGACTGGCATACCATAGACTGGCAGCTATAAAAAAGGGTTGGTTGCCACTCTGCAGTATGCTGGTCACTTCTGGACCAGCAGCCATCCCTCCAGCAGACTGGCAGCCAACCCTTCGCAGCCCGGGGGTTGGGAACCTCTGCTATACATGATATGGCTTTAGTGGCTAACACTTTAATATAAGTTAGTGAGTGGGGTTTAACTGGGTGTATTATAAGTGGTATTGCTCATATTTTTGACTGTTGATTCCTGCAAGGTATTCAGGAATTCAGTATAGTACAAAGTGTGGGGGGGAGGGAGCAAATTAATTCCAGGCATGTTCTTTTAATAATTATCTTTATATCATAAAATCATAGAAAATTAGGGTTGGAAGGGACCTCAGGAGGTCATCTAGTCCAGCCCTCTGCTCAAAACAGGACCATACCCGACTATATCATTCCAGCCAGAGCTTTGTTGAATTAGGCCTTAAAAACCTCTAAGGACAGAGATTCCACCACCTCCTTCAAGGGGGAGTTCTTCCTAATATCTAACTTAAACTTCCCTTGCTGCAACTGGAGACCATTTCTCCTTGTTCTGACATCTATCACCATTGAGAACAGTTTAGATTCATCCCCTCTGGAACCCCCTTTCAGGTAGTTAAAGACTGCTATCAAATTCCCCCCTCAGTCTTCTGTTCTGCAGACTAAATAAACCCAGTTACCTCAGCTTGGCAGAAGTCATGTGCTT
Organism: Crocodylus siamensis; assembly: GCF_052110815.1. NCBI lineage: Eukaryota > Metazoa > Chordata > Crocodylia > Crocodylidae > Crocodylus > Crocodylus siamensis. The sequence goes on along the minus strand of NC_143397.1, from coordinate 157,019,142 downwards.
CAGCCCCATAACAATTTATGTTGCCCTCTGCTGAATTCTCTCCAACTTGTCCACGTCCTTTCTGTAGTAGGAGGGCCAAAACTGGACACTACTCTAGATGTGGCCTCACCAGTGCAGCACAGAAGAAAAGAATCACTTCCCTTGATCTACTGGCAACGTTCCTACTAATGCAGCCCATTATGTTGTTAGCTTTCTTGGCAGCAAGGGCACACTGTTGACTTATATTCAACCTATTGTCCAATGTAACCCAACGTGATCCTAGTGCATTTGACTCAACATCTCTTTTACATCTTGCCAAGTTTTATCTTAGCTGTTTTGTACATAGATGCAGGCACGATTTAATACCTTAGTGACTTTGCTTTTTTTATTAAAAACAAAACCTTCTGGTTCTGGTATTGAAGTTGTTTATTCAGAGTACCCAAATTATTATAGGTGGGACACACAGCACTGACAAGTATAAGATACCGTTTCAGTGATGGTGTCTACGCTAGTGGTGAATTGTGCAGTTGTTACTGCTTTAGTATTTGCTTAACTAAGTGCAAAAGTACTGTCACCATACTTTTTTTTTTTAGATGCTACTTCACAGTAGCAATGAGTTACTATGCAGTAGTGTCACTGTCATGGTTCATGCCTGGTGATGCTATGGCACCATACCAATGAGCTATGGTGCAGTAGCTCATTGCTACTGTGCCATAGCATCTCATGTAGATGCACCCAGTTGTTTGTAATGTGGCCAAATATTAGAAATCTGAACTTTTTTGTGTTGAGTGTCTGCCTCGGGGTGAACTTTATAATAATTATCCTTCTTATCCTAAAATAACCAAATGAATAAAGTAAAATAAACTTTGTCCTTTTTTCCTCCAAAGATAAAATATTTCAATGGAATTCCATTAGTGTCTGATCTAGAATTTCTCACAATTTGGAATTAAGTTGTCCAGAAGCTTTCTAGTTCAAGTATTTCATTTATAGTAATTGTCATGTCTGAATTTTCTCTGTCAAGTTAGAGTTCCAATGCCAGCAAACCAAAAGACCATTATAATTTGGTAGGGTTGCAGACCATAAAGATCCTTCAGTATTAGTGGTCTTTATTTCTTTGCTGAAGGTAGCATTACAATTGGAGTTTGTTAAAAGTTGTTTTCCACACTTAGAAGCTTGTTGTCTGCAATGATAAGTATTGCAGGTGCCAATCATAAGGTTGACCTTTTGAACCTGCTGAGGGCAGCCAGATGAATAATGTATCTAGGTCAAATGAATAGGTATCTAGGTCAGATGAATATGTATCTAGGTCACTGGTTTAAAAATGTAATTTGCGGTCAGTAAATATTCACAATTGGCATGAAGTGATTGGTCACTGCTGACTATAACTAAGAGCAGATTCCCGCCATTAAGCGGAGAACTCCGAGCACACCAAGGAGACACAGTCAGCAGATTGGCCACCTGTAGACGTCTCCCCGCCAGCCATTCTTCATTTGGTATATCTCGCTCACCGGTTCATCTGATTGTCTCGTCAAAGAGCTCTCGGAAGTTTATTGATCGAAAGTGCATTATAGTTTTTCCTTGTGCATGAGCTGTTGACCAGTTCTGGGACTATTGAGTCGGGCAGCCACACCTAGCCTCTGGGTTAGAAAGCAAGGGCTCGGCTCAGGAACCCTGTGAACCAACAGATCCCTTTAGACTGTTCTGTTTTATGCACTGTAACTGAACAAGTCAGCTATCCTGCCTACGCTGCAACCATCGGTAGCGTAAGTATAATAAACCTTTCATACAACCAATACGCTTCAAGCTGCCTGACTCCTACTGGCCGCTACTCCCCACCTGTCCGGTCATCTATCCCTTCTGCGCCAAGCCGGTCATGCTGACCCAGGCTTCCAGGTCAAGGGTATGCCGGTTACGAGGTGCAACAGTAATATATTTCCTAAGCTAGAATAATTTTAGGTAATACTTTTATATTGATGCATTAGGCATTTCAATTTTGTAAGTGAAGATACATTGCTTACTCAGTAATCACAGTTTGTGGTCTATTACTAATATGCCTTAAGTGGTAGAAGATACCCTCAATAGCTGGAAGTTGAAAATCTTACAAGAAACAAATAGGTTCAATTTATGAGTTTCCTATCCCACAGCTGTTTCTTTTTCATTATTGTCCCACCTACTATTTTCTCAACTGTATTTATATTCAGAATAATTTGCAGCTGTCTATCCAGGTCTAGCCACCTTGACTTGATCATCTCTGAAATAAACCTGCATCAGAATGCTGAAAATAAAATCAGATCCACTATATATTTTAGGCAGGTGCTTGCCAGAGGATAACCTCTGTTGGCATTAAAGTAACATATTTTCTCATTTATCACTCCCCCCAAATGAGACACAAAGAGCTAAAAAGAATCTCCAGAGCTGTGAAAAAATGAGAAAAGAAACCAGGATCATATAGCTGATAGTAAAGTTGCCAGAAGAAAGGTTAGCAGTAAGACCATTAAAAAGGAGAGATGATCTTGAATGCTTCTGGAGTGAAGAACAATGGGCCATCAAGTCAACTGTCTCCCACGGCTGCCTCAATAAAAGTGCTGCTGCTGCTTCCTGGTGATGTAGGAATCAAAACAGGGTGTTTCTATTCTGGGCAGAAAATCAGCTTCCCCCACTTAAAATGCACACACTGGTTTTGGGGGCTAATTTTTGGGGGAAGGATAGATGTGGTATGCAAGTAAATATGGTGCTTGTAGAGGCCTGATTGCATGATACTATACAAAGGGAAATCCCATTTAACTTATAAGACAATGGAAAGAAGAGCAATATTTTTTTTGTATCTAAAGAAACAAAACCATTTTTGTTGTTGTTTTTTATCATGGCAGTAAAGTTATCGCTCAGATCAAAGGCAGGCAGTCTAAACACAGAATGTTTATGATGGGGAGGTACACTATATATATTGATCAGGCAAGTTAAATAAAAAAGGAATACAAACCCCATCCCTATTTTAAAAATATGGAAAAAAAAAAAAAACGAAAAGTCAAGGCTCCAATGCAGATTTGCACATTCTGAGCACTTTTTCATGAATTTCAGAATACCAGGCCTGTCTTGCAATGGTCAGAATGTACACAGACCTTCTTTGAAGAGGAGAGGTTCCACAAGACTGTAGGGATCTGTTCACCCAAAACTTACTGGAGAAATGAAGCATGAAGGCACTAGCAGAAAAGAACTACAAAATACAGTATTTCTTTTAGAAACCCTTGAGCTACCTGCCATTTTGTGCCAATGCATGAGGAGCCTAAGGGAAAACAGTAAACCTGGCTTCTGTTGAGGGGGGATATTTTTCAAGCCAGCGTATTTCTATAGGAAGCCATGCAAAAAGACTATTAAGGGCATTTAGGTGATCCCATGTAAATGAAAATGTGTATTTCTACTTATTCTTTAATATTTTGTAAATCATGATATTTGTGGTGTTCCATCAATCACGTCATCTTGCATCTGGGAATTACAGAAATTGCTGCTAATCATTAAAGCCTGGTTCAGTATTGTAAGATGAACACCATTCTGTTGATGGCAATAAAAAATTCTGACAAGATCAATAATGAAAAATAGCAAGTATGGACATAACAATGATAATGAGAGCCTAAGAGATTCTGTTGTATTCAGCTAATTTTTCACAAATGATTATACTTCATAATAGTCAATTTTCTCTTTATTGTGCTCAACCATCCTTTCGAATTTGTCATTTATTTCCTGTTTTAGAAGCACACATCAGGTGAGCTAATTATGACAAACATAATTAACGCTAGTTCAAAAATGCTTCTGATTAGGCTTAGTCAGATCTATTTTTACAAACTGAATTGGGCCAAAGGGTTAACTATAGTACATACTAAATCTGTCATTCTGCTGTTGAATAATGATTATATTTCAGCATGAATGAAAAGTGACCAATCCTCAGGGAGAGGCTGTTAACAAGGTTTCCAGAATAGCTGGGTGTTCTATAAATAGCTATGAAAGACAACAGTAGCAGCACATTTCAGCTTCTTGGGCTTGATTCACCACCCTTGTTCTAGTTTTACTGCCATGCCTTCAGTGAATAAAACTGGAGTAGTGTAGTGGTAAATCAGAGTTCTGCAGAAGAATGTGATGTGATCTGCATTGTGTCTCAAGGATGAATCTTTCAAAGTACTAAGTAACTATAGCTCCGTATTGATAGCAATGCTAGCTGCAGGTACCAAACAGGATTTGTTTTTGTTTTTTTACAATCACATAAAATAAAGAGTTTTCTGTATTGACACTTCCTTTGCAGTTTTCACTTAGTTGGTAGGCATTGTATATTCATGATTAAGGACATAGTATTGGCATCCAGCCTTTCAAGGAAATACCTATCTATGCTAGTTGTTATCTAACAGAATATGGGAGTCTTCCAGTGTTAGAACTAGATAAAGAAGATGCAAAGAAGGTGTAGCTACTCAACAGCTGTTTTGCTTCAGTCTTCACAAAACAATTAGGGCATTTATATGCATGTTCCAGGGTAGAGGGGGTGGTGCTTTAATTAGAGTGGCTCCAAGACGCACCCTAATAAAAGCATCCACAGCATTAAGTGGATTCAGCGCCCCACACTTCAGAATGGCTGTGGGAGACATTTAAACTAAAGCTCATTTGAGGAGTTTTAATTAAAGCACCCCGCCACCATTTTCAAGCATGGGGATGCTAAATAGATGTGACATGGACGCTGCTGCAGTGTATTAATTAGCACACTCCAGCAGACTTGATTAGCACACATCGGAACAGATGTCCAGCACATGTATAAATGCCCTTAGGCTGCAACTAGACACCTAATAAGGATTATTTGGATAAGGTAGGTGGCAAGATGAAGGATGAGATTACAGGAGAGATAGTCACAGAGCTTTTGATGGGTCTGAATGAATTCAATTCAGCAGGGCCTAATGAACTTCATCCCTGGGTACTGAGGAAATTGGCAGAGGAGATCTTGGAAACTTTGGCAATGATATTCATAGAATTGTGGGAGACAGGCAGGGTACCAGGGGACTGGAAAAGAGCAAACATAATGCTCTTCTTTAAAAAAGGCAAAAAGGAGGACCCAGGGAATTACTAACTGGTTAGCTGCGCCTCAATACCTGGGAAGCTACTGGTACATATCCTAAGGAAGGCTATTTGCAAGCATCTGGAGGAGGAAAGGTTGATCACAATTAGCCAGCATGGATTTATTAAGAACAATTTTGGCTAACAAACTTGATCTCCTTTGACAAAGTAATTACTTCAGTGGATGAAGTGAATGCAGTGGATACTAATATATCTGGACTTCAGCAACGGTGTAGGTTATAGCCGCGTTGGTCTCAGGACATAGGTAGATAAGGTTCATAGATTCATAGATGTTAGGGTCAGAAGGGACCTAAGTAGATCATAGAATCATAGAAGTAGGGTCGGAAGGGACCTTGTAGATCTTCAAGTCCGACCCCTGGCCTGGGTGGGAGAAAAGACTGGACTCAAATGAGTACAGCCAGGTAGTCATCAAGCCTCTTCTTAAAGACCCCCAGGGTAGGAGCCAGCACCACTTCCCTAGGAAGTTGGTTCCAGCTCCTAGCCACTCTAACTGTGAAGTAGTTCTTGCGGATGTCTAATCTAAATCTACTCTCTAATAACTCGTGTCCATTGTTCCTTGTCATGCCAGGGGGCGCTAGGAGAAACAGTGTCTCCCCTAAACCCTTCTGGTCCCCCCTAGTGAGTTTATAGACTCCCCCCTCAGCCTTCTCTTGTGAAGGCTGAACAGGTTTAGGTCCTGCAGTCTTTCTATGTAGGGTCTGCCCTGTAGTCCCCGGGTCATGCGGGTGGCCCTCCTCTGGACCCGTTCAATGTTGTCCACATCCCTCCTGAAATGGGGCGCACAGAACTGGATGTAGTACTCCAGCTGTGGCCTGACCAGCGTCGCATAGATGGGCAGGATCACCTCCCTGGTTCTACTTGAGATGCACCTGTGGATGCACGACAAGGTCCGGTTAGCCCTGCCAACCGTGACCTCGCATTGTCGGCCCATGTTCATCTTGGAGTCAGTAATGGCTCCAAGATCCCTTTCTGCCTCCGTGCTCTCAAGAAGGGAGTTTCCCATTCTATAAGTGTGCTGCTGGTTTCTACTGCCTAAGTGCAGCACCCTGCACTTGTCAGTATTGAAACGCATCCTGTTTATGTCAGCCCATTCCTGTAACCTATACAGGCTGAGGAAGCCTTCACAGTTGGTGTGTGCTCTTTCTGGATGGAATAAATAGTAAAGAAGCCAGAGGCCGGGATGGTATGCATGTAAGATGGCCAGTCACTGACATGCATAACAGCCCAGCCTCTGGCTTCTTTACTATTCATTCCATCCAGGAAGAGCACACACCAGCTTCAGAGACTTCCTCAGCCCAATGAAGTGTTTTTAAACCCGAAAGCTTGCCAAAAAATTTTTCCAACTATTTAAGTTGGTCTAATAAAATATATCATATTTACCCAAAGAACCTTGTCTGCCTATGGACTTTAGCAAGGCTTTTGATAAGGTCTCACATGACCATCTCATACACAAATTGGACAAATGCGGGTTAGATAAAATTACTGTAAGGTGGATAAACAATTGTCTCAATATCCTCAAGCAAATGGGAAATTATAAACGGATCCATGTCAGATCCAAGGCAGGAGGTTTTAAGCGGAGCCCCACAGTGGTCTGTTTTGGGCCCAGTGTTGTTTGGTGTGTTTATTAATGACATGGATGCTGGCATAAAGTTTCTTGATTAAATTTGCAGATGACATGTCACTGGGAAGGATTGCAGACACCTTGCAGGATGGGAACACAATTCAGAAGTATACCAAGAGATTGGAAAATTGGGCTGGAGCTAACAGGATGAATGGGGACAAATATAAGGTGTTATAGCTTGGGAAGAATAATCAAAAATACAAATACAAAATGTGTGATACCTACCTGGATGACAGCACTATGGAGAAGAATCTAGGAGTTTTGGTAGATCACAGACTCAGTATGAGTGTGCAGTGTGATATAGCCACACAAAAGTTGAATGTGGTTTTGGGATGCATCAACAGAATCATCAAGTACAAGACAAGGGGAGGTGATAGTACCTGTCTGCTCAGCAATGGTTAAGCCTCACCTAGAGCATTGTGTGCAGTTTTGCACTCCACATTTTCAAAAGGACATGGAGAAGGTAAGGTCCATAGATGGGCAACAAAAATGATAAAGGGTCTGGAAAGTAAGTCATAAGAAGTTGAAGGAAATAGGCATGTTCAGCTTGTGGAAAAGGTGCTTAAGAGGGCATATGATAGCAATCTTCAAATATGTGAAGGGTTTCCATAAAGAACAGGAAGAACACCTTTTCTCATTTGCTGTAGAGAGTAGGACATAGACGAATGGCTTCCAGTTCCAACAAAGCAGATTTAGATTGGATATCAAGAAACAACTTCTTTATGGCAGTGGAATAGACTGTCTAGAGAAGTTCTTGAATCCAATAAGAAGAGGTTAGACTGGTACTAGCCATGCCTATGTTCTACTGTGGCTATTTCCTGTGCTTCTAGGGTTTGCTGGTTGCTCCATGGGGCCAGCTGGGAATTTTTTCCTCTCCTGCTGCCACATGTCAGTCAGGTTTATATATTTTTAAGCCTTCTGCAGATGCATGTGTTGGCTGTGGCCAAGGCTAGGGATTTTAACTGGGGGATGTTAATGCTTCTGCTGGGACTTAAATCTGGAAGTTATTAGCTAAAGTATCTCAGAGTCAGACCAATCACCGTATTTGGGTCAGGAAGGAATTTTACCCCATGGTCAGATTGATAGGACTGTGGGGGGTTTTGTCTTCCTCTGTAGTGGGGCTGTAATCTTCTTCCTGGGATCTCTTTCAGTGTATTTTTAATAACTTCTTCAGCACCAGGACCTTGACTGCTGTGGTCAACCTGTTTTACCTGTGGCAGATTAGGATTTTATATCTTGTATGGTGGATTGACTGTGTAGTTCTGTTAAGAGGCTGGATTTTTATGGGATCGCTTGGATAGGGATAATCCTGCCTCAGGTTGAGGGTTGGATTAAATAATCTCTCAAAATACCTCTCTGCCCTACTTTTCTATGATCATATGATTCATAATTCTGTGGAAGTTGGTGGGAGTTTGGGGTTTTGGGTTCAACAGGAACAGGTTAAATTCCCATGTCACTGGCCCAGTCCTGTATCTGCTTTTCATGCCCTGCTTCCAAATAATTTCATTTGTAGTGTCCATGAAGGATTATTATAGGACTGAACCTTCAGTATTTTAATTAAAAGAAAAATAAATATCCTGTGATAAAAGGTGATGTGTGATGGTTATTATAGAAAATAGAAGAGAGCATTTCACTCAGAATGAACCTTTAAATGACTGTTATTGAGTTAGGCAAGTTGTACTCTCATATTTTCAGGGCTGTGCTTATGCCAGGATTCTGACATTGTGTACACTTTCAGAAATTGAATAGAAAGTGGTGTCTGCTCTGTTACTGTGTTTTTGGAATGGCCTAAATTGTACAGTGTATTTACATGGGGAATCTCCTTTCCCGCTCCATCAGCTTATAAGGAAATATGTTTTTTTCAATAGTGTGCCAATTCCTTAGGGGTGGTTGAAACAGCTTTATGTTACATATAACACAATTAACAGCATGAATCTGAACCAAGGGAAGATGTGCAGACAAGTCAGGAAACAGAAAAACACAAATGCTCATGCGGGCTGTAGCTACATTAAAAAATATATTATCCACTAAGCTTCCTCTTTAGATGTATGATGGGTGCACATAACAGCAGTCAGTCTCAAAAAAAAGAGAAAGAAAAAGAAAAGAAAAACTTTTGGCCTGCAGTGCCCTTCCCTAAATGTTCCATTTCTTCTAGAAATTTTAACACAAGTTACACAGAGATGACAAATGCAGAAAGCATAACTCAAGCTAGATGGCAGAGTACTGGACAGTGTTCTGCTTGGTTTCCATCTCAAGCAAAAATTCATACATCAAGAAAATAAAGCTGCTTAAAACTGTCCTTCGCATATTTTCACAGGGATCTATAAAAGCTGTAATTACTTGAGCTACTTTATTAGGTAGGAAATATCCTCTTAATGAAGCTTATACATCAAAGTCTCCCTACTGCAGAGATAGGTAGGGTCCAGTCATTTTTCTTAAGCATGTAGAAATTGTTCTCAAAACAAAGTTTGTATTACACTGGGCATGATGATACCCCATGATAATATTTTCTATCAGCATGTAGATGTCTTTTTATATAAAGAAAGGGGATAGGTGTTGAGATGCACCCATTGCCTACTGGGCTAAAATAAAGAGCAGTAAAGCAAAAAAGAGGGTTTCATGTCTGACTGTTGCTTTCTGCTGTAGCAGAGAATAGTCTGCCAGTAGTGAAATAGTCAGATGACAGTACCACTAGGATGGCCTCCCCTCCTCCCTGTCTCCTTCATCCTGCAGCATGACCCTGACATCAAGTGAGAAAATGGTGATGAAAGAAGTTGGCTAAATTACAGCTGGAGAAATTTGTTAGGGTCCCTACACTGCCAAACAAGCAACAGGATTGCCTAAAGGAATCTGATCCTCAGTCCTTGACTACATCTTGAAGTAGGAGTCATCATCTGATGTCTAGAACTTCTGTTGCAGATAAAGCCTATTTAGTAAAGCTGTGTTATGAGTATAGCGAGCAGTGAGTTATGCCTTTCAGGAATCATGGGACTGTGGTCAGGGAAACACAGTAGTCACATAATAAAAGTATTTTGCTCCATTTAGAAAGGACCAGGTTTGAGGTAATACTTGATGTGGGTCACGGTTAAGAAGTTAGATTATCATCCTAGGCACTGTGGGAAAATGGCCTGGGGAAAAATAAGACAGAGAGGCTTAATACACCAATACAAAAGGTTGAAGTTGAGCTTCAAATTTTAACTTGGTAAAAGCCACTTATTTGGGGGCCTGCAGAAAAAATGTCAGAGAAGGCAGAAGGACACTTTGACAAAGGGAAGATAAAGGTAGACCTTGAGAGCCAGGACTGAACTGTTTAAAATGGGGAGGGTAAATTGCCATTTCTTGTCACCTCTCTTTTTGAGTCTTTTACAAAATGACAGTTCCTTGAAATTGGATGATAATTAAATAATTTTTTTACATTGACCCGTTAAATACTAAAATATTAATTTTGGAAATATTAATTGTGGAATTGGAGGACTCCATATCAAGGATGGTGCACAATATTTGCAAAATGTTCTTTTTCCCTTTATGGGCATGTGCAATGCATATATGCCTGTTAGGGAGGGAGAAATGCTTCAAGTTCTGGAGCCCAGCTGCTCTGATTTGTTTTTTTTTAATTTGGAAGCAGAATCCTGGTTGTTTCTTAATAGGAGATTGATATGAAAATATTAGATAGAAAAGTGTGCCATTTTGTTAGAGTGGAGGCCCAAAGTAGATCTGGGTCATGTTCTCAGACTTGTCACTGGCTCACCATGTGACTTTATGTAACCTGTTTTTCCTCTTGTTGTAAGGCTTCTGTACTGCACAATGTGTTTCATAGTTTCATAGTTGGTGGGGTCGGAAGTTGGCATATTTTCTTTTGCTTTGAGCTCAGTTTCATCAAAACCTTTTCAAGTTTCTTTCAAGAAGTGAGAGAGTGGTGTGTAAAGCTTTGCCCATGTACTAAGGGCCATCTGTGTATGCTGTAGGGCAGATCCTAGCTGCCCTGACAGTGAAGTAGTGCTTCCTGATGTCTAGTCTGAATCTACCCTCTGCTGGCTTGTGACCGTTATTTCTAGTCACTCCTCGTGGTGCTCGAGGGAACAGGGATGCCCCCATTGCCTGCTGGTCTCCCCCTGACTAGTTCATAACAGGCCACTAGATCCCCCCTCAGCATTCCTTTTGGAGGCTGAATAGGTTCAGGTCCCTTAGCTTCTCTTCGTAGGGCCTGCCCTGCTGCCCCCTGATCGTGCGGGTGGCCCTCCTCTGGACCCTCTCCATGTTGTCCACATCCTTCTTGAAGTGCAGTGCCCAGAACTGGACACAGTACTCCAACTGCGGCCTGACCAGTGCCGCATAGAGGGGGAGGATCACCTCTTTGGATCTGCTTGAGATGCATCTGTGGATGCATGACAAGGTGTGGTTGGCCTTCCTGACTGCATCCCCACACTGCCGGCCCATGTTCATCTTGGGATCAATGATGACTCCAAGATCCTTTTCTGCCTCTGCACTGATGAGAAGGGAGTTCCCCAACCTGTAGGTATGGTACTGGTTCTTCCTCCCCAGGTGCATCACCTTGCACTTGTCAGTGTTGAAACCCATCCTGTTCTCATCCCCCCACCCCTGTAACCTGTCTAGGTCTGATTGCAACCTATTCCTCCCATCTAGTGTGCCCAGATCCCCTGGGTCAGCCACACTCAACTCACTAAGCAGGGCCAGCTCAATCCCAGCCCCTTCCACCTGATTGATTCTGGGGCTGCTTTTAAGGAATTCCTGTAGTGCCTGGGCTAGAGCCAGATCATGACATGCTGGGGCCCTAAGCTATGTCAAGCTTAAGAGGCCCCGTAGCATTAGCAAAAAAAGTGTATTATTCTAACAGAAAGCATATGAAAATAGAAATATTAAAGCTTTACATTTGCATTTATATACATAGGTAAAGGTGCAATGAGAAACTAATAATCTAACTAAAACATATATCTTACAATAAGCCTATTTACATTATGAAATACTTTCAAGTTAAAATACTTTATGATTCTTAATTAGCATATATGAAAACTTTTAATCTACAGCAACACAAGAGCAATTACACAAATCAGCACTTACTAAATGGAAGCAGCAATAAAACCTGTACTGCCTGTTTGCACACCACATAAAACTTGAAACATTTTCTTTCGTGATTTTTGGAGAGCAGAGTCATTGATGATGTCCTCAAATGATAAGCTATGAAGTTGATCACTTTCTGTGCACATCGTACTTAAATGCAGACAGCTTTTTTTTGCAGCACTGTTGTTCACAGTTCATTCTTGATCTTTTTCAGCTGTGAAAATGACCTTTCTCTTGAGCAGTTTCTTGCCATTAGACTCAAAAAGAGCTGCAATATTGCTTCTACATTAGGGAAAGCCAACTGAATCTTATTTTGGATGATGACTTGATATAGGTCCTTGTGGCATAAATGTCCTTTGTCTGAATAATATTGTTTGATATAAGCATGGGAGTGCTTTATTTCTCCAATGAGGTTAACATCAACATTGTCAGCATAGTCTTTGATCAGAGGCTTTACACTTATACACACAGCTGTATTTCTAAGGCATCTAAATCAAGCAAAACCCAAATTTTTTTGCAATATTTTTATACATGATTGCTCTTTTCTGCAAGTTAGTTTCAAGTGCATCCATCATAGGAATAAAGGATTTCACTCAAAACTTGTTTCCTGGAGAAAGCTCTTAATCAGCATTAGGTGCATCACCATCATTGACTTGGTTTTTTTTTTCTCATTCTTTTCCTTTGTCACACACTTATAGTCTACATCAGGTATATTTTCTTTTGCTTTGAGCTCAGTTTCATCAAAACCTTTTCAAGTTTCTTTCAAGAAGTGAGAGAGTGGTGTGTAAAGCTTTGCCCATGTACTAAGGGCCATCTGTGTATGCTGTAGGGCCTTGCTGGTTTTGTGGAACTGATCTAACAAATGGTTCCAAAATTCTAACATGAACACAAACTCTAATTCCTCCATTTTCTCCTGAACAATGCCAGCTTCTTTTCTTGTATCACCTTTTTCACTGTCATCAGTATGAAGTAAGAGCATCGATAATTGAATTATAACTCTCAGCCATGGCTGAAGTACCTTTGCCTATGCTTCCCACCTGGTGTCAGAGAGATGTTTTGGCATTGTGGAATCAGGATGCAAAAATGATTTGAGCACTGCCCAACTTTTTGTAGAGGCAGAGAAGAATGTGTATATTTGTTGCATGTGAGCAATAGTGCCCCTCTGGCACTGTGCCCCTACCGGAGGACCGGATGAGGCTGTAGGGGAGTGAGGAGGCCTCACGGGGGCTCCCCAGCAGCTTGGGGGTTCCATGTGCCCAGTAGGGGCACAGTGCCAGAGGGGCACTATTGTCAGCCCCAGAGAGGGCAAGGCCCCAGAGCGGGGCAGAGAAAGAGCGCAAGGCACACAGTGTCAGCCCCAGAGAGGGCAAGGCCCCAGAGCGGGGCAGAGAAAGAGCGCGAGGCGCGCGGTGTCGGCCCCAGAGAGGGCAAGGCCCCAGAGTGGGGCAGAGAAAGAGCGCGAGGTGCACGGTGTTGGCCCCAGAAGGGGCAAGGCCCCAGAGTGGGGCAGAGAAAGAGAGAGAGCGAGCAGGCAAGGAATGCCGGCAAGGGCGCCGGTATTAGGGTGGCGGTAGCGACCCAGGCCCAAGGGCGCCGGTAGTAGGGCGGCGGTAGCGACCCAGGCCCAAGGGCGCCGGTAGTAGGGCGGCGGTAGTGAGCCAGACCCAGGGGGCGCCAGCAATAGCCGGACGCCAGCGAGACAGGCCCAGGGCGCAGGGAGTGGGCTGGAAGATAGGAGCCCGTCCCAAGGGGGCGCCAGGCGAGCGAGGAGCCCAGGGTCCCCCAGAAAGAGAGAGAGAGAGGCCACTAGAGGGGCGAGGGACTATGCAACGTCCCACGGAACAGTTGCGAAGCTTGGGGCATGCTGAAGGGGAGGTTGGAGGCACGCATAGCCCTTAAGGCGGGGCGCATAGAGATACCCCATTTCGGAGTAGGGGCAGGAACATCGGTACCGTTAACTAAGGGAACAGAGGCAGCCTCCCATACAACTTATTTGTCATCAAAGTCGTGGCAGGCGAGGATTCGAGGGTGCCCAGTCCACCCTAACGTGGCAGTAGGGGGCGCCAGGGAGTTCACGGCCGCCCCTAGGCCCCACTCCCTCATATTGCACAACAGCAAAAAAAAATTACTGCATCTAGGCAACAATCAACTGCAACTTGGCCAGCAAAATTCAGTGAATGTCCAGCACATGGAATATATGTAGCGTACTTTTTTTCCTCTAAAAGTTTTTGCTGCATGCCATTATATCTTCCTGCCATGTTGGCTGCATTATCATATGGCTGTCCTCTGCACTTACTGATGTCAACTTTGCAGTCATTGCCTAATTAATCCAGCACCATGTTGGCCATACTTTCACCACTATGATTTTCTCCTTGAAGGAAAGTTAGAAAGCATTCAGTGGGAAAACTGTCATCAGGTGACACATATCTGAAATAACAGCTAGTTGATCAACATGTGAAAGATCTGGTGTAGAGTCAACAGACAAACTAAAATATCCTGCTTTAAGTCATCCAAAATAAATCCTCTTATTTTCTTTCCCAGAAGCTGGATGAGTTCATCACATATGGTTTTAGACAACTATGAAGGCTTCCCAGATCCACTGCTTCTATAATGTTTTGTATGGTTAACAAGAAACGGATCAAACTTAGCAATGAGTTCTTAGCTATGAGTTCCCATCATGTGGCAAGCCAAACTTGTCATTGACTTCTCTAAAGGCTAATCCACGTTCTGCTAACATTCACACAACTGCAATAACATGTTCAAGTACATGCCTCCAGTACTCTTGCCCCTTTTTCATCTGTTCCTACAGGTGTGAATCAAAGGTTAACCCACATTGCCTCATCAAATACATAAGCAAAGCTGTTCTATGATCCTCAAAGTTCTCATGATTTTGAATTCCAACAGGGTTTCTCCAGTCATTAAACCTATCACTAGCCAGTGCTGTTGATGATGGTGAGAAGAGGTTGCAGACAAAATAGTAAACACAACCGGTTGTTTGTATTTTTCACTATTAACTTTCATTGAATAAAATAGACCATGTGAACAATATCTAATTTGTTTTTTGAATGACAGCTTCAATCTCTCAGCTGGACCATTCCAATGTTGACACTCTGAAGGACCTTTCTGAATCAAGAACGAAAATTATCCTTAGTCAAGACACCTCAGAGACCAAGATCATTGAACTTTGTATATGTACTTTCTTCAGCTGGGACTTCAGGCTCTGTAACCTCCTCAGGTATAGTCACATTCATACTTGTATAATCTATCCTAGTAGAAGAGGTAGATGCCTGTGGTTGCTGTGGTCCTGGCTGACTCTCTTGAGTATGAGGTCCCTTATTACAGTGCAATAACTGTCAACTTTTGGTAATTGTTTTAGCTGCTTCTTTTTTCTCTTCTGACATCCACTTTCAAAAGTCCTCTTTATTTTTAACAACCAATTATGTAAAACTTGAAACTTCATATTACAGTATAACCTCAAGAATCTCGATATCAAATATCTGGCACTTCCCTCTCTGCTTCGGGACCAAGCAACGCTCCCTGCCCACCAGCCTGGAAATGGCAAGGGAAGCTTTCACGTGGCTCTTGCCACCTTCATTAAGCACCGCACACCGCTGTTCTGAATGTGGCTAGTGCTCCGGGACCAGCTGCCACTACCTCCTCTCCCCTTCCCCAGCTCTGCAACTGGCTGCAGTGCTGGTTTAAAAAAAACTACCGTTTTCAAATATCTGGCATGTGCTCAGTCCTGAGCATGTCAGATTTGTGAGGTTTTACTGTATTTTTTTCATACTTAGAAGCCCCTCATAATGTGAAGCCCTAAGCTGTAGCTTACATAGCTTGTGCCTAAATCTGGCACTGATCTGGGTCCTGCTGCATACCATACTGGCTTCAGTTTTTAAATAGCTCGCCTCTGTGATTTCCTTGGATCCTGTCGTTGTATCTTGACCATGTACCTAGGCTTTTGGACTTTGGTTTGAGCTCTGCTTGCCCCCTGACCTCTGATTCTGGTGAACCCTCTGGCTCTGTTTTGAACTTGGGCTTGACTTCAGTTTTCTTCCTAAACCCTGATCCTTGTTAGTCCTATGGCTTGGAATTTACTTTCTGACTTCTGAACCCTTGGCTTGCAACTCACATCTACCCTCTGGTGCTGTAATTAATGGCTTACTTTTGCTATCCCCAATCCATTCCCATCTCAACCCACTAAGTCTGACACCCCTGTGGAGCATGAGAGTTCATCATCCATTAAAATGAAAATAACAAAATTAACAAATAACAAAATTCTAGAAGCACATTTAATCAAATAAGTCCATATTGCAACCCTGATCCTCCTCACTCTTTGAACAAAATGTGTGTGGAGATATACAATTTAAAAAAATTAACACCTTTCCCTAAAACAATCATAAACCTAATATGGCATTTAACCTTTAATTGTATACCTTTAGTTCTCTTTGTATTGTCTTTCTGTTGTAAGGACTTTGGAACCCAGGTATTGTTACCCTTATGTGTAACACAAGAGAACTCTTAAGGAACAAAACTCCACATTCATGCAAAATGCTTCAGTGATTAAATTGGCAATTACAAAACATAAGGCATAGCTCATGCTACTGAATGGCATAATTTTTCCATCAGAGCTAACCAGCTTCTTTTAACGACTTTCAAACATATAGTATTCATGCAGAATAAAATGGTGTGCACATATTGCTAAGTGAATTTATTTAGACTTAGCTAAAACAAATATGCATGTTAAGGCCAAATGATGGCTGTTTCAGAACAAGAAAGCTAAGGGTGGGCTATTTTCCTTCTAGCGATTCTCCATAGGCAGCTGGTCTTTCCCAAAGGCAATGATGAGAGCGCCAATAGTGCTGAACTACCCTTGAATGTTGTGCCATACCATCATCCCTGCACCAGCCAACTCATGGGAGATAAACTCTATTTATTAAATCTAAAGTCCGCCTGAGTTTAGTAATTGGACTTACATACTTAAAAAGCACCAGTTTCTGGAGCTAGTTTCTGGTTTTGACTCTCCAACCCCAATGATCGGGTATCCATTTACAACTGCATCAACTAGGAGAGACCTCTGGATAAATCCAGATCAAGGCCTGAACTCTATCAGTGGGATTGGGGTAGGGGCAGCACTGGGTCCTGGACTCAGTGCTCCTGTCTGATCCCTGGAGGCAGATGGGAGCAGGGGCATCATGAGCCTAACATCAGGGTGCATCTCCCCAATTGATCTTGGGCTCGCTGCATCCTAGGCATCTAAAACCGGGTGTGCAGCTAGGATCCCCAGCTGTGCGCAGCTGGAAAGCTGGGTGTTCTCTGCTCCCCAGCTGCAGGTGCTGCTTCACAGTGTAGGATGTAGGCAGCTGGGGAGACAGAAGCTCCAAGCTCCTTACCTGCCCAGGCCCTGCACCATGGGTCCTAGCACATGGGGAGCTTTCAAGAGTGCACTTTTAGCTGTGCTTTTAAAAATTCTCTGGATGCTCAGACACAGACACCAGGCAGAGGCTCCCCAGTCTCTGGTTCCTGGCACTCAAAGTGCTTTAAAGAGCTAACTGAGGCAGCTTCTCTGCTGGGAATTGTAAACCCTGTGCTGGACAACTCCAACCTGGCTGCTGAAGGTTGAAGCTCCGATCATGCCTCTGATTGCCTGTGCTCTGTAACCTGACTGAAGTTGAGAAGAGCAGAGGTTTGACAATCAAATGACTCTCAGTTTTCCATCCTGGGAACTTAATGTGGTGTGGTCCAGGTCCAGGCTTTTTAGGTTAAGATCACATGATTTTCAGCTCTAGCTCCAGACTGCATCAAGGCCAGTTTGAGTCCCTTCTGCAGTCCAGGGTGCTGGGAGCTGACAAACAGCCCCAGTTGGATCTGCAGACACTCCTCGTTCAACTTGCCAGTGCAGGGGGAGCCCAGGATCATGTGTGGCATGGCAGAAGACATGATTGTTGGGATTGAGGAGCAGGCATCACACCATTAGATGAGTGTGTGCCAGGGGGTTAATTCCTTTGAAGTCCAAGTGTGACTATCCTGGAATTTTTGTGCTTCATGAGGGTACAGTATTAAGTTTGGAGTCCTTTGGGCAACAGTTTCCTGAGGTGCATTCCCTGTCTACCCTTCCACCTGAAAAAACCCCTCTAAGCTGCTCATCCGTCAACCCCCTCCCCCCACACCTCCTCACAAATTTATCTAAAACTTGATTGATGTTAACATTTTTATACAGTTCATGTTGTGATTCTGATCATACCACAAGTGGTCTCCATTGCACAACATTTATCTTAGCAACTTCATTGTACCAACTTAGCTTTTGGAAAATAAAAGTGGCATTTACAAAGAAGATTATTTAGATAGCTGCAGGCCTAAATCATAAACATACTGTGCACATGTGTCATCAGAGCTGCTGGATGATTTCCTAGCCTGCCAGTTTTCCCATGACTTCAGTTGCATTATCCATCAGCCTGACCTACACTCAGCCTGCATCAGTTCGATTTTTGACACTTGGCATAACTATGAAGGAAAAAAATATCTTGCTGTGCCCTGCCTTTGTCAAAGGTGCATTTTTTTTGTTTTGTTTTTCAGTTTTGGAAATGAAATCAAAGAACATAAAATGCAGAAGATTTTCAAAGCATGGTACAAATGTAAAGACATTATTCATGCAAGTATTTGTAAAGAGATGAGGGGGACAGGTGGAGAGAAGGCTGTGGTATATGAGGGAAAGGAAAGCTATTGGCCAGATCCTGGGAGATGCAAAATGGATGGCAATAGATAGAATTAGGAGTGAAATGCCTGTCTGGCTCTCATTTTGCTTTCCTGTTTGTGTGTGTGTAGACCTGGTGCCTCATATTCCTCTCCCCTTTTCCTTCTTGACAACTAAGATTTGGGAGGCTTTCCCATTTTGGGGAAGAGGTTTTTTTTACATGTATCATAATACAGGAAGGCCCTGTCTTAATGTGCCCTAAGCTGATTTCTCTGCTTTTCAGCTTTGAGATCTAATGGGATCTTTATGTACCAAAGTACCACGAATTTAAACCTCTGGAAATATGGAGGGCCCGGAAATACAAAATGGATGTAAATACACCATGGAGTAGAAGGTAACTAGATGGTACAGATACACAGCTAATCCAGCTAGACTAGCACAGATAGGTATGGTACAGAACAAGGATGGGGAGCTGGTGCAATATAGGCCTTGGTCTGCATAAAGAAGTAAATGTATCACTCTGAAGTAGGTTGTTTGTGGCATGCTTGTGTGTGTGCACCAGATGTTGAGGCAAAATAGTTGTTTATACTAATTCCTTCTAAAAATGTTAATGGAAAGGGGATGATGCACTGGAAAAGGTAGTAAAAGTGGTTTTAAAATTTTGGGGATTGTGGAGAAAGAGGGCTGGAGAAGGAGAAAGGAATATTATGTTTTTATATGCTTACAATGAGTATAACCACCACATGGAACTCTTTCCTTTGAACTCAAAAGGGTTAGGTTAGGAAGAGGGGCTCACTCAGCTCCAGAGGAGCATGGCCTTCCCAGATTGCATTATGCCAGAAGCATGGTTCTACCAAGTGCTTCAGCTAAGTATTTCACCATTCAACCAATCTATGCTTTCATAGATTCATGGATTCTAGCATCGAAAAGGACCTCAGTGGGCCATCTAGTCCAATCCCCTACCCCTGTCAGGCAAGAAAAGGGTCACTAAACCTGGGATCATGTGATCCCAGCCAGGTGCCTGTGCAGTCTCCTCTTGAAGACCCCCAAGGATGGGGTGAGCATCAACTCCTTTGGAAGCCCTTTCCAGATCCTGGTAACCCTGACCATGAAGAACGTTTTTCTAATGTCCTGTTTAAACCTTCTCTCCAATAGCTTATGGCCATTGTTCTTTGTCGTTCCAGGGGGTGCCCTGGTAAACAGATCAGCACCTACTTCATGTTGCTCTCCCCTTATGAATTTGGTTACCACCACAAGGTCCCCTCTCAGTCTTCTCTTAACAGACTGAATGTGGCTGGAGGGAATATAGGACATTCACATTAATTGTACACAGCTCCAGGGTGAAGCAAAGTTAAGGTGTCTGTAGTTAGGGTTCTGTTTTTCAGAAGACTAAGTGGTGATGCTCTTGATCGGGTTCTTGGTGTTCTGGCAGGGCACCAGTTTTCAAGGTATTTCAAAAGTATTTCTATTTATTTTGTTTGTATTATGATGGCACATAGGGACACCACCTGTGATTAGGGCCCCAAGATAATAGGCAGTGTGCAAAGTAAGTGACAGCACTTACTAAATATTTAAATAGGCAAGAGCCCTTTGCTGATTTAAACTATGTTGCTTTGTGTGCCCCCATCCTGCCAAATATTAGACATTGATAAAAATGCAAGTGCTAGACATCCCCAAATATTTCAGGATTTATTTAGCAATATAAAAGGAAATAGTTTGCACAAGAACAGATCCCTCTATAAAACAGTGCTACAAAGAAATCTCTCTTTACACTCCCCTTTATCTTCATGTATTCATATAGCTGCCATTGGACTTCTTTCCATTGATATTACTTCCCTGATTCATGGAGCTACTGTGATGCTTGTGCTTAATAGTTACAAATATAAAATACTACAGAGATAATACTTATATTTTATATCTATTATAAAACTTTAAACTCACAAATGGACCCAATAAGCTCTACTGGACAGCTTCAGTATATGCCCAATATATTTTAGTAATGTAGTAAGAATATGCATGTAAAAAATTGCACCATTTTTCCTCTTTTTTTTCATTTGATCTGTATTAAAAGAATAAATTTCCATTCACAGCTTCATATGAACATTTTAGAACTGTATCTACTGTTTTTTTTCTGACTGTAAAGGTTCTCTAATAAGTACGAACGGGTTCTACTTTGGGACATATTCCAGTATTGCCACCTCTTCCAATTTTATCACAAATATTGTGACAATCTGTATTTTATTTTATTATATTAACTTTCTATTCATTTTTAAAACTTATTCTCAGTAATCAAGTGCATACTGAAGGCTCAGAAACAAGACCAAAAGGCAGCAAGAAAAAGAACTTTTTAAACATCTAATTGTTGAAGTCATCTTTTAGGAGTCACAAGACAGAGGTAGTTAGCCATGCACATCTGAATCAGACAGATAGCAAAGTCAATTGGCACTTTGTAGATTAACTAAATCAAAGCTGCAGAAGCTTTCATAATAAATATCTTACTTCACCAGATGCCAATACTTAGCATCTGATGGAGTAAGCTTCTGCATCTCTGATTGAAACTGGATTTTCAACATCCCAAGTAAGTGCACTAACTACTTGGTATTGATCATTGTGGCATGCAGTTCACACAGTAAACTAACTTTATATTGGGCATACTATTTTTAGGGTAGTTTAAGCCCTGTGAACACCTACACAACTGGGCATATAGATCAGCCTAACCTTGGTTAGATTGATCCGTATGTAACACTTATACATATGTTATGCTTCCATTAGTGAACAGGGATTTTCAACCCTAAATACATGAGAAACATTGGAATTCACTGTATGAATGTGTTTTTGTTTTATTTTTATTGAGTTTTTTGGTATATTTTTGTTTTTAACTCTTCCCCTTATCTATTCTCCCAATATATTACTCTTTCTTTATAATTAAAATCAAACATGTTGTTCAAGCTCTGTATACATTTCAGGAGTTGCTGTAGGGCATACAGGTTTGGTTGTCATGGGACTTTACCGACCAGAAAAATGAACACCTGATAGCATGAACAGCTGGCTGGGTGCATTAAGTGGCAGGTAACCTGCTACTGAACATTTGTATCACAAATAGATGTCTTTGCAATTAACACAGTGTAGTAGTTTGGATTCTTGGAGGGTGTGAGAATATTTTAAAGGTGTTAAAAATTAGGATAGCTCCTTTGAACTCTTGCTGAAACCACCTTACATTGTCTTTCATTGTAACTATTTGATATAGGTTTTTCACTGAGTATTTTAGACATTTTGCATATTTGGTTCATTCTTTTTATTATTATTATTCATTTTATTTTTTGTGAGTTTGGATGGGGGCTAGAACTTTCAGTGCAGGTAAAAATGTGTAAATATTTTTATACTTTTAAAATAAATCAGCAGTATGAAGGGAAGATAAAATACATATTAAGTATAATACCTTATGAGACAGTATAACTGCACACTCCATATGTTGCATTATTTGATGATTATTATGCTATATATGGTTGCAAAGGAGAAAAAAAAGAAAAATGAGCATTATTGAAAGAAAAGCCTTTAAAAATAAGAATTGGAGGATTAAGCTGGATATGAAGTTATGCAACCCCCAACCTTCCCTCCCTCTGACTCCCCACCCCAGTGCTACTCACACCTGACCACAGGCAGCCAGTCCAGTGGGGTACAGAGGAGGAGGTGGAGGAAACGAAACCCCCTGCCCTCCCACTAGAGCCACTGCCGCTACCTTTGCAGTAGGATGGCTCATCTGTAGAAATTTGGGAGGGACAGCAGAAGAAAAACCATGCTGATAACTCAAAAGAGTATTCCTCTGAGTTGGGGTTTCAGAGTGGAGCTATCATGACTGATGTTACCATTGCAAAAGAAGTTTGGGGTCAGAAAAGGGGAGAATGTTTTAAAATCTGGTGTCCAAGTTGCTTTCTGTTGAAGACAGATGGATCTTTCATAGAATTTAAGAGAAGCCCCAAGATGTAGATCTGCCATACCCCCTTGTGGTAGTGCACTGTTTGTGCCTGCCACTTTAAGGGCCTGGAGCTGGCAGCTACCAGGTGCCTGATGAGGGGAGCCATTTTGAAACTGGGGCTGCCCATATAAACAGGGCAGTTCTGCTGCTGGAGGCCAGGCAACAACATTGCCTGGCTGGAGGGCTGCTGGTATCATCTGGAGGTAAGGGAGGAACTGTAGGGGATGGTAAGGAGGCTCCTGGCCCTGAGCATGACCTAAAACTGCACCTGCCAGGAGTTGGTGGCCTGGTGGGGCTCTCCGTGGCCCGGGAGCCCCCAAGAAATGCCAGGCCATTTACCACCCCAGTGAAAAGTGGGTCGGGGCACCTTAACCCCTAGCCCCCACAACCAGCTGGGTTACCGCTTGATTAGAGGGTCTGGAAGGTGGACCCAATGGAGAAAGAGTGAGGCCATAGACTCGCATCTGTTTGAACTTCCCCTGACTGGTCCATGCTGGGGCCAGGACTAGAAGAGTCAAAGGGCGAGGGGCCCACCATGAGGAATGCCCAAGAGCTGAGCACCGGGGGTTCCAGCTGGCCTGGAGGTGGGCCAGGGCTAGTGAGCTGAAGGTCCCAGGGGGGGACCACACCCGAAGGGAAAGCAGTTCAGGGAGCTATGCTGCCCAGTATGAAGGTGGAATAGACCGCCTGAGGAGAGGAATCCAGGCGGGGCTCAATTAGGAGGATTCTGGGGCCCAGTGTGGGTGCCGGTGATGATGATAACATCAAAATACCATCAGCAAGGCTTGGGCTGTAGTGTAGGGGAGGAATGGAGCTGCAGATAGCACCTCCTGGCATTGGGGCAGGAAATGGGCATCCTCCCGCTTATTAACATCTATGAATTAATTCCAACAAGGTATGGTGGGTGGTTAGCCCAGAAACAGGGCAGGCCATGGTTAAATTGGCCCTGAGAAGGCCCCCTGTTACACCCCTCAACAACTTTTCAGTATCAATTCATATGTACATGGACCTAGGTATGATGCCAAACTGCATCCCTCACTGCCTTGTGGACCCTTCTTGACTGAAGAAAGGATAAGGGACCTCACCCTGACAATAAAGGCACTCACACTGAAGGGATAAGCAGTTAGCAGCTCTATTCAGGTTGTTCTCTAGCAGCAGCTACAACCTCCGTGTCACTGAATATGTAGATTCATTCTGATGTTTGGATTTTGGCTTAGTGGTCTAAAGTGGGGATGACAGGTCTATGGCAGCTTCCACTCCTCTATAACTCTGCATAGGCATATTCACTGAAGGTCTCGGCAAGATGGTTGCAGGGATCCAAGAGAGGTATAAGGGACCAGAGGCAGCTACCAAGATTTCCAAGAAGCCCTGTTGAGGGATGGCCTGCTTGCCTCACATAAGGGTAGCCCTAGAAAAGGTGGGTAAAACAAGCATTGCCTCACTACTTATATCCTTGCTCAACTGATTTTTTTAAACAGAATTTATTGTTGGAATAATCAGACTTTGACCCCTCGATATGACTTTGATTTGAATTTGAATCTGAATAAAATAGTTGTGTTGAGTAACAAGCTTGCATGTTTCAGAGTTGATATTGCATCTGATTAAAAAACTGAGCTCTCAGACACAAGCTTCATAAAGGAGAAGGACTACACCATTTACTGGCATGGCAAACCTGCAGGAGTAAGGAGAGAGCATGGTGTAGGTTTTGCTATCAGAAATGAACTTATGTCATTGTGTGAAGCTCCGATTACAGTGTCCATACATACCACTACATGACACTTCAAGTTAGATTACAGAAAGGATTCATCAACCTCATTAGTGTCTGTGCTCCAACTCTGCAGGCTAATAATGAAGAGAAGTACAGCATCTATCAACAGCTGGAAGAACTTCCACAGAAGGAACCCTTCCTAGTACTTGGAGACTTCAATGCAAGTGTTGGGTCTAATGCTGAGATCTGGCCTGGGATTCTGGGTAGGCCTGGCATTGAACATATCAATGACAGTGGTCAGAGAGTTCTTGAGCTCTGTCCTAGTCAAGGCTTATTGGTGACCAACACCTTCTTTGCTGGTAACATCAGAAGCAGAGTGTCATGGAGACACCCAAGGTCCAAGCACTGCCATCAGCTAGACATGGCATTGACAAGACGTACTTACTTGAGAGAGACCTTGCACACATGACCCTTTCAAAGCACAGACTGCAATGCAGACAACTCTCTTGTCTGCTGCAAAGTGAAATGGTTTCTCAATTAAGCAGCAAAGTCAGTTGAATAAAATGAGATTGCATCAGAAGCATGGCAAGTTGTGAAGATAATTATGTACAATGCATCAATCATGGAACATGTTTTGGAAAGACTACTAAGAAAAATGTCAACTGGTTTGTAGACCATTCAGAGGTACTGCTGCCATTCATTGAGGAAAAGAACTGCCCTAATCACCCACAAGTCTACTGCTACTACTGATTTGCTCAACAACCTAAGAAAAGCTCATAAGACTGTTCAAACAGCTTCCAGGAGGTATGCTAAAAAATGTTGCTCCAAGCCCATTCAACTGCCACAGAGGGCTTGGCTGGGGCACAAGGGTGTTCCAATACAGGCTAGCCAGCAGGCAGACCCACACTGAAGCATCCTTATGTCCCGACTGGCCAGGTCAGCATCTTATTAGGGCTGTGTGAAATGGCACCATTCCATTTCGACTTGTGTTTTGATGTTTCACCAGAACAGCGTTTCATTTCAAATTTTGTTTCAATTTGAAACTGCTGTTCCATTTTGTTTCGTCAAAACAGTTTTGCGTTTCGATGCTGTTTTGACATTTTGTCCATAGGCTATAATGGGGAGGCTCAAACCAGCCTATAACTTTGTCATTTCTGGCCTGATTTGGATGAAACTTGCAGAAATGGTAGCCCCTTCTGAGGGCATGAAGCCTGCCAAGTTTCAAAGAGGTAGGTACAGGGATTTGGGGGAAACTGTGCCTCAAACTGCTGACAAGCACAACTCGTGACATGGGTGACACTGTATGTGTTAAGGTGCAGTAAGGTGAAAACTGCAGACATGCTAGCCCCGGCTGAAGCCACGAAGACTTCCAGCTTTCAAGGAGATAGGTGCAGGGGTGTTCTGGGGCCCTGCACCTCTGGCTGCTGACAGGCAAAACTCGTGACATGGGTGCTTGTGGGACTCTGTCTGTCTTGGGGCACAGGGGATGAAAGCTGCAGGTTTGGTAGCCTCTGCTGTGGCCATGAAGCCTGCAAGCTCTCAAGGAAATAGGTGCAGGGGGAGTCTGGGTTCTGGGGCCCTGCACCTCTAGCTGCTGACAGGCAAAACTTGTGACATGGGTGGGTGACTGTGTGTGTGTGTGTGTGTGTGTGTGTGTGTGTTAAGGTGCACCCTCACTCAACTGACACCCAGGCAGAAAACAGGGCAGTTCAAACAATGCTGAGTTTTATAGCAGTTTTTCCATCCCTCCCCCAGAGCACTGGGATTGGAAGAGATCTCAGGAAAGAATGATAGTCACTGGCCAGCTACACAGTAAATAAAACAGCACTCCTTCCCCCCTTCCTCCTTCTTCCCACTCCCTCTCCTTACTTTAGTTTCTGTTTCACTGCAGGCAAGCCCAGCTTGAGCTTTGAAACTCGAAACGTTTCAAAAATTTTGAAATGTTTTGACTTGCCTCATTTTGTTTTGAGGCTGTTTTGAAGCCCTCTGTTTCGTTTCGACTTTGCTGTTCCGAGCTCAGAACAAATTGAAACAGCATCAAAACAAAACTGCCAGCAAAATTTCGCACAGCCCTAGCATCTATACAAGTGTTGCTGCACACAAAAAACTCTACAGCAAGATACAAGTACTATCATGCTTTGGAGTTTATCAATTTCCTGCGGCTTGATAGGGCTGCATGTGTAGATGCCAAGATGTTTATTTCGGAGCTAATTAGGGAACTATGCAGGAAGTGTCTTGTGTAGATGCACCCAACCTGTCCAATATTATACCAAATAGCAACATCAAATGCATGCAAAAATGTAACCTATAGGAGCTCTTACAATCATTTTTATCATCATTATTATTTTTTAATATAGTATATTTAACGTACCAATGTTCATTGTTGTTGTTATCATTTGAGACTTCCTAAACGTGTGGATAATTAATTCTTCCTTCACAAAATCATGGCTGTACTCAAGTTAATGGGACAGGATATTGAGTTCAGTGAAATCAGAATTACTGTATTATTCTGTGAAGATCCTTGTTTCAAATGACCTTCTCTTTGTCAATCTTTGTTATTTTGTAAAGTTGTGGAAATTAACATGATATCATGCCATGCACCCAATGTCATTTCTACTCAGTCATGAATGGTTCTTGGTACATGAACTAATTCCTTGTCCAAAACTTCCATCATATTTTTTATGAAGATACTAGTATCAAAGGTGCTGTATCTTGTTTTAACTCTGTTGAAGTCCAAAATATATGTATATGAAAAGAAAGACAAACCTGAAGCAAGTAGACTTTTTTGGAAATCATTGCTAAGTCTTACAGGTTCAAGTGTTCCCTGCGCTGGGCAGTGAATCTGTGCATATATCCAGCTGCCTAATGAAATGCTCTCACCTCCTCTGGTGGGTCTAGTGGAAATCAAGACTATATTCTCTGTTGCATCCTATTATCTTGTGCAGGGTCCCTGGGGATGGAAAAGAAGAATGTCAAGGATATTCTATTTCAGACACAAGAATACTGGAGGCATGGTGTACTATACCTGAGACTAATAATTTGGACTATGGAATATATCACCTTGAGGAAGAGAAAATGAAAAAAAAATCCTGGGTTTTGCTGTTATCTGCGTGAAAAGTAAAGACTAATAGCATGTTCAGTGCATTCTAGTTTACTATAAATATGAGTATGTATTATGCTGTTAGCAATTTCCATTAACTGGATAGCAAACTAAAGAATTTTCTTAAGTGGTGTTTGGTTTTTTGAGAGGTAAAAGCACAGCATTTAAATAAAATACCTTTGGTTCCAGTACTGTATTGTAGTGTATCTGTACAGACTGTTGTCTGCTTTTACATCTTTCTCAGTATCCAAAACATAATATTTGCTTTTTAGATGTAGTTTTCTTTATTAGTTGTGGAATCCATGTAATTTATTAGTTTAGGTTACAGAACTCTATTAATTTAAATGAACACGTCAGTATTTTTTACTAAGATTATGGCCGTCTTCCAAAAACTTTCTTTGCAGAGCAGTGAAGCATAACCAATATTATTTGTCACTAACAACTGATTAAGATAAAAAGGTTCTCTGTCTTGGCATTGGAGTTTTGTGGACAGTAAAAGGAGGAATGAGACAGGAGCGCTAAAGGTTGTAACTGCAAGCAAAATGAATTAAATGGGTTCTAGTTATAATGCCATCCCTTGTACCACTCACCACCAAATTTCTCCTTTCCTCCTCCTTTTATATAAAATGCTATGTCCTGTATACCATCCTATGGGTCCATTCCTCATTACAGTTTAATACTCTGAGACTGTGCTTCATTACTTAACATTTGTGAAAATTAATGTCATCCTCTCAAATCCACACCAGCAAAATATCCAATGTGCATTTAATATGGGTAATATAGAAACTTATCTAATTTTCCATGCTGCACTCAGGACATATGTCACTATTCAATGCTTCTGGATGCCTGAGAGTGTAGCCACACTCCACAATATTAAGGAGTATGAAATAGTACAGTATACCAACAGAAATACTTAGTGCAACAAAAGGGATTTGTTCCAGTTCTACATAAAAATTATGCTCTGGTTCAGCAGAAAAGGTTTGAGGAACCTGGATTCCTTTTTAAACATGAAAAGAGCTGCAATTACAGTTGTCCACAAAGGAAAGTTAAATAATTAGATGGATGCAAACAATTCTGCAGGGGAAAGAAGTGGCCACAGTATTTACATAAATCCAAGACATTTTTTTCCCTATCCCTTCAACCTGAAGGGGAATAAAAGCCCTTCATCTTGGATTCAAATACAAGGCAGGCAGCTGCTGCAGCTGTAGCTTCAGGCCCAACCCAGGTTTTGGGTTGGAATTACAGCCTCTGCATCTCTGCCTTCCCTTCTCTTCCCACCCCCGTCCCTCCCTTTACACTCAGTTATAGCTCTCACTATGGTCCAGCTGCAACCTGGGGCACAGAACACATTGTGGATCTTGCTGCTGCCTGGCTATGAAGTGGATCAGGAACTAGGGCTGGAGCTGAATCTGCCCCAACTGCTGCTGCTTGACTAGTTGGGGTGTGAGCCACAAAATACTCCATGTCCCAAGCTGGAGTGGGCTCAGAGCCAAAGCAATCGCTGAGGGTTAGCGAGTGGGGGAGGTGTAAATGACAGGGCGGGGCAGGATCAAGGTGGGTGGCAGGCACTGGGGGACACAGGCACTGTGGGACCTAGTAGACAGCAGAAGGGGGCAAGTGGTGGCAGGGAAAAGGACAAGGTGCAGGGTGGCAAGGGGCAGAACTACTTAAGCAAAATGAATGACTGCCTCTTGCCACAGCGTTCCCCACTGAAGTGGAGGGGGGGTGCAAATTTAAGGTGACCCTCAAATAATTAGATTCTACACATGGAAAAGTATGAGAGCTGCATAGCTCAGTCTGAAGACTGCAAGGACCTGGATTTGATCCCAGGTAAGGGAAGTGGGTTTTCACTTATTGTTTCTACTTCCAGCAAAGCCTACCCAGTCTCCTATCTAATGGGCATACGAGCTACCTGGGACAAAAAGCAACTGGAGTATGGTCCTGACTATATCACCTCCTTCTCATCCCCAGGTTGAAGAAACAGCAGACCCCTGCCCCAAAGCGTGTCAATTATCTGTAAATGGGACACCTTCTAGCTTTACATGAAAAACATATAGCAAATATTTATATTTCCCATGTATAAGATCTGGTCAGGGGTGATACGTAGGGGGCACAAGGGGGTGTGCATGCATCCCCTGAGATCACTGGTGCACCCCTTGTCCAGCCGTGCTCCCTGTTTAGCCAGGGGGCAGATGGGAGCACCAGTGCCCCACTATGAGTGCTGGCTGGGGAGCAGGGCTGCCAGCAAAAGTGGCTGTGGCCCGGTCGCTGACTGGTGTCAAGGAGGGCATATGCTCCCCTAACTCAAGAGGCACCAGACACCCATGGATCTGGTTGTTGGGGTTTTGTATTAAATTTGAGGTTTTCTTGGATTCAGATAAATACAGTACTATTGTCTATGTATTGGGAAATAGTTGCTGGATTCTTTTTAAACACAAAAGGAGCTGCAATTACAGCTGTCCACAAAGGAAAGTGGTAAAAGGAGGACGGAGAAAAAAGCAAAATTAAGCAAAAGAGCTGCATTTAGAAAATACAGTGAAAATACAAACTGACCTGGAACCTGCAAAACATTCTAGTGTGTGAACCAGCTGTTTTGTTTCACTACAGTTCAGCTACACTTCATAACCTTTACTTAGACACATGTATGTTCAAGGTGATGGGCTGCAATAGAGAATGCTGGGCTAGCTCTTCCAAAACTGTACCTTGCAGAAAGTGAAGTGGATAAAATGTTAGGAAACGTTCCAGAGAAAATGTTAAGAACTTTTGTCAACATTTGTCAATCATGTCAAGAAGGATGTGGATAACCTGAAGAGGGTCCAGAGAAGGGCCACTCATATGGTTAAGGGCTTGCAGGCCAAGCCCTATGAGGAGAGACTAAGACACCTGGACCTCTTCAGCCTCCTCAAGAGAAGGTTGAGAGGCAACCTTGTGGCTGCCTATAAATTCATCATGGGGGCACAGAAGGGAATTGGTGAGGCTCTACTCACCAAGGCGCCCCTGGGGGTCACAAGACATAATGGCCATAAGCTAGCAGAGAGTAGATTTAGACTGGACATTAGGAGGAACTTCTTCACAGTTAGAGTGGCCAAAATCTGGAATGGGCTCCCAAGAGAGGTGGTGCTCTCCTCTACCCTGCGGGTCTTCAAGAGGAGGTTGGATGGGCATCTGGCTGGGGTCATCTGAACCCAGCACTCTTTCCTGTCTATGCAGGGGGTCGGACTCTATGATCTATTGAGGTCCCTTCCGACCCGAACATCTCTGAATCTCTGAAACTCCCTGCAGTTCATGTGAGTAATATGTTAAATGCTGAACTGACTTGTAACTCTGATCTAAATGGTTTTATACTATTGCAGTATTTTTATCCACACAGTATAGGTTTTGAAGCATCTAGTGGTCACTTTAAAAGTGTTACTTATGGGTAGTAAAACAAACTTGAACCAAAATCCACATACAAGCACAATCAAATTCTCAGGGAAATCTAGCTCTGAATACTGTCTTGTTATTTGACAAGAATGAAACACTTCACTCTAGCTAGCTACCTAATATTTGTATTTAAATTGTAGATATAAGCCCAGTATTTATCCAGTATTCATATCTTTTAGTTACCTAATATGTCTCCTCCTTTGGGAACAGAAACGTACTTTGCCAGAGGCATTGGGTAAGACAGACAGAGTGTTTTCAAGTGTAGTTGAACCATAAATTCTTTTAGTAAACTTTGGCATGTTGCTCTGTGTGCCATTGCTTGAAAAGCTGAAGAAGTATGTCCCTTCCTATGACAAGGGCACTGTCCTGGGTGGGAAAGACTCTTGAGTGCCCCCTTCCCAGCCCCCCTTTCCCCCCCCCACTACTCTTAAAATTGTTCATATAATTTATCTGATGAATATTTAGTACAAAATGGATCAACGGTTTTGGAAGCAGAGACCAGCCCCCAGGACTTCCTCCCTCCCATGACAATACCCTGTTCACTCAGCTACAGAGCCCTGTGATCCTTTGTATTTGGTGCCCCTTGACCTCCCTGAATCTTTCACTTTTTGCTGCTCAAGTGTCCAAGTTTCAACAGGAATTGTGGAGAACACACTCAACCCTGCATAGCTGATGTCCTGGCAAGTGAAATGGGTTCAAGACTCTTCAGACTGAGGGGGATTGGGATTCCAAGTCTCACACAGCATGGGCTAGTGCCTGAACCATTAAATGGTTATGTAAAGGTGGGCACCATCCCAACTTTGCAATATTAACCAACTGCAGCAGTGTTGAGCATTTTGTTTGTTGTTTTGACAGACTAAGGATTTGGGGACTTTCACTGAGTTTGCTTTCCAGATGGAACCTGATCTCAGTGGTGTCTAGGTGGCAGTCTCGGATTGCTTCAGATTATGTACATTAGGCCAAGTCTAAATCCCCAAAGAATCTTTTCAGGCCAAAATGGAGACTCATATGACTAGGAGTTTTAGCAGTTTGTGGCTGTTGAAAAGGGTAGAGTAGGCTGACATTTAGTGATGCAGATGGCTAGAAGCTGTTCTAAGTATCACTTAAATGTTTTAAAGAGCAGTAGCTAGCTGTGTTATAGACAGAAGTCAGGCAGTCAGTGCTGAACAACTGCTTAGAGACAAACTCATTCAGAAAGCTTTAAGCTTCCACAGGTGGTAGTCTACATCATCAGATGCTATGGATGGACTTGAGGAGATACAGTGTCTGTGCTCTCTGCAAGTCTGTTTACAGCACCTGATGAATTAGGCAGTCACCTATGAAAGTTTATGCCTTTCTGAGCAAGGTAGCCTCTAAGGCACAATCCTGCCCTGTCTTAAATCTTTTAGAGGTGGAAAAGAATACTGGTCTTTGTCTTGCACATGAGTGTGTTGAAAGCCATATTTTGTGCTGTGCACGTGGTATTGTCTAAGATACTTATTTGCTTATCAATCTGAAGGAGAATGTGTCATTTGCAGCTGTTTTTCATAGAAACTAACACTGCATAATTAACAGCCTCACATCCCTTTACTCATTAAAGTGCTAACTTATTGGGAACCACGTGCCTCAGCTTTGTCGTGTTTATTGGCACTTGCTAATTTCAACATATTGCGTGTGTTTTACTGGCAAGAAAGTTTGAATGTAAACTGATCTAATATTAGTGACCTGGGGAAGTGGCAGTTTCTTAAAGCTGTTCTAATTACCTGTTTAGCAAAGCTGAGGAAAAGAAATCTAAAGCTAAACATACCAACCATTTGCTCAGCAAATCTCTTTTGTTGCATCCATACAGAAGAAATTGGGACCCCAGAAAAGAGGGTGCATAAATAGATTCAGAGCAAAATATGCATATCAGATGGTAGGGCCCTATAGCTGCCTAGAAACCTGTATGTCTCTGTGGAAAAACCAACATCTGTTTCAAGGATTATTGGTAAAATTGAAGAAAGTCAATTCAATCCCAAGGGATTTCAACAGGAGCCATTTAGAATAGAGCTGCATCACTTTTAATTGAGAAAACAGCTTTGCATCATCAGCAGATGAACAAGACAACACGGTGCATAATGAAGCAGAAATATGAGAATTAAGTTTGACAACTTCTGGATTTTCCTATTAGTATTTATTTCATTAATTTAAGTGGCTATTCAGCTGCCAGTCTTTAGTCACATAAAATGTATAATGGACACTGGGCTCTAGTATTTGGAATTGGAATATATTCCACTCAGACACCTGTCACTGAAAGCTAAGCATCCGTTTCCCTTCTGTCTTGCTTTTCCACACTTAGCTAACCCTAACCTGGAGCTTTTATTACATTGCTTTTCTGGTAGCTGGCATTATACACCATGAAGGGATAGTTTCTCCAAATCCTGGTGTAGTCACTTTGCTTAAGAATAAAGTAGGCTAAAATTTCCTTCCACATAGTAAAAATATAAACTCCTATTTGAATTAGTTGTCTACTGCCTTTCATCTCATGTGGTTAGTTAGATTTGTGTTAATTAATGTAAAATAGTTTACTCACTTTCACCCCCTTTTATAAATAATGAAAAGACAAAGCAACCAAGAACTGTTGCCTTTGTTTTCTCCTGGATTTGTTTTCCTGAAAGATGAGGCAACTTTATATAGATAACAAAACATTTGGTACAAAATGGATATTGTCCTATGCTGAAAAGCATCTGAGCAGACTTAACTAATGAAAATATAAATTAGACTGTGGACAGAAGTGACAATTAAAATGTTTTGAATACCTACAAAATGTTCCAAAAGCATCTGAAAAGCTCCAAAATCTTTACCTCATTTCAGCAGATACTTTGGGGTGCCACAGAGGCTGTACATGTGCTCTTGGCTGAAATGATTTCTTTATGAAAAAAAATTCAATCCTATTTCACTTGGAAAATGTTGAAGTTACTTCTTTCTGCACCCTTAGAAAATAATCCTAAACTGTACATGACAGTAGAAAACTTCAACTCCCAATTAAAGCCTGGGCATCTCTAAATCACTTTAAAAAAGAATGAATGAACTCACTTCAAAGTTTTATAATAAATCGAAATCAAAGATGTGAAATTCACCTAGTAAACATTTTGGGTCAATGCCTTGTTCTAACTGTATCTCAAGCTGTGTGAAATTCTATTTTCTGTTCACAGACTTATTACAGTTAATACAGATTTTTCACAAAAATCTAAATTTGGCAGAAATCATTGGTGATGCATAGGGGGTGCATGCTGGGGCACGCGCACCCCTTGAGATCGGCTGTGTACCCCCGTGCACCCCCTGGAAGTGCCACAAAACCGGAAGTTAAGTTGGCGATTGGCCGCTGGGGTGTACCCTCCCAGACACCAGTCGCCCATGGCAGAAAGTGAAAAATGGTTAGAACTAGCACTGATGATACTAGGCATAGCATACTGGCTAATTTTATGCTTGAAGGCAGCCTTGGTGACTGATGAAATTAATTATGAGAGTGGCCTGCTGTTTAAAAATCCTAGTAATTTTCTGGTAGCCCCCGGGAATCTTGGAGTTGCGTCAAGAAATATGAGAAGTCAACATATAGGTCACATTTCCCCCAACTTCTTAGATCCATTTGATCTACTTATTGTTAGTTTCCTCACCTCATTAGATTCCACATATGTTGTGTATTGGATAAACTCTACTCTGTCTTTCATTCTGTCAATATGACTATGTAACCCATTTACACTCAAATTCAATAGAACTTGCTCCTCAAATAGTAAAGTGGTTTAATAAACCTGTCAAAAGCTTTAATTTACATATCTCACATGTAGCAGATGGCTAGTTTTATGTCTTGGGCTACTCTTTACAGAATGAGTGGAACTAAAAAAAAAAGAGGGCTGTATTTCAGGAAGGACCTATTTTGATGGACCACCAGAATCCTCTGGAATGCAAGATGCATCAAAAATGACAATTTGCATGTTCTAGAGTCCCCAGCAAATATGTAAATCTTGTTGCTTGGTTTACTTAATAAAGTACACAACCATATCACTTCATGCCAACGTAATTAAGTGCCAGTAGAGATGTTTAAACCTGCCTTTTCCAGTGAAGCATACAATTTTGAATAAGGATTACAGATCATGCATTTGCCATGCCAGTCCAGTTCCCGAGTTAAAATTCTTCAGCAAAGTTAAGTTAAATTGGAACAGTTTTTGTAGTGTGTAATTCCATTTGGCTACCAAGCAAGATTACAAAAGATATAGGCCATGTGTAGATGAAACGAGAGGCGTGTGTGCATGACACTTTAAGGCAGGCTTTTGCACAGCTTTTGCACCACTTTAATGGTGTCGGTGTTTGCACATGTTGGCAGTGTATTGCACATTAATTCCAGCCACTGTAGGAAATTTGGTGGTGTAATGTGCCTTAAATGACTTGGGGCACAGCAAAGGAAAACGCCCTACAGCCACGGAGCAAAACACCGGGCTCTGTGTAACTCCACAGCTCTGCAGGAAGCCCTGCAGGAAGCCTGGCCAGAGCCCCGGAAATCAGGATCCACCCAAGAAAAGTGGAGAGCTTGATCTTTTTTTTTCCCTGCTGGAGTCTGCCTGCCTGAGCTGCACAGGGGCCAGGTGCTCCCCGGGACCACGGGAGCCAGGTGCATCTGGGCAGGTGCTGCCTGGAGGGGGGCTGCTGGTGCTGTGGAGGGAAGCACTAGCACCCCCACAGCCCAGGGACTACTCCACCCACTGGCAGCTCACCCTCTCCTCATCTCCCCGCCCCACTACCAAAGAGGCGGTAAGTCAGTAGGGTGTGTGCATGGCACAGGGATTTAATAAGACCCAAATTGAAGCGGTGTTTTTTAAAACCCACCATTTTAATTTAGGGCCTCTGTTTCATCTACATATGCCCATAATCAGTATCTTTCTGCGGTTATTGAAGACTCACCTTTTTTACCACTACTGCTCCATTTTCTTTGCGGTCTTGTGATGCCTGTGCAGTAGCACAACTTACTCTTATGGAA
Organism: Crocodylus siamensis; assembly: GCF_052110815.1. Classification (NCBI taxonomy): domain Eukaryota; kingdom Metazoa; phylum Chordata; order Crocodylia; family Crocodylidae; genus Crocodylus; species Crocodylus siamensis. Next base: position 156,983,460 of record NC_143397.1, on the reverse strand, counting down.
GTATCAGTGAGTGTAGATGAAACCTAGACCAAAGAGTATGTGACAAGGATGTGTAGGATTTGTATTATCAAGTTGTTGTAGTGACATGGGTTGGAGAAACTTTGAAATTCCTGCTTCTTTGGCTGATGCAGATATGCAAATCTAGATGTAATTATATCGCTACTGGGTGCATAGAAGAATCTCTGTTGTGTGCTCACAGCATCTTTGCAGTATATTCCAGGTCATCTTCGCAACTGTGTTAAATTAAAGAACATGTACCTTCAGTAACAAGAATCTAGGAAATATTACTTTATTCCTGGATTCTTTTTGGAGAGGTAGTGGTCAAGTTTATCTGCACAAAACTTGGCCTTGTACAGATAAGTCTGAGGTCTTGAACAAACTTATGTGCACGGATAATGTTGATTTTGGTATTGTATCCGGTGGCTTCCAGGGAGCAGTAACTGGAATCTAGGACATTGTCCTCCCAGGAAAGTACCTTTGATTGGGATAGAATCCTGGTTTTTTATTCTGCTGTTTCTCTAGTCATGTAATAATTCTTGTTTCCTTCCTACACAATAGCACAGCATCAACAGGAGGAGTAGTAAGTGTCTTCAGCTAAGCCTGGTTTATGTCCTAGTGGCTAGGGCACTATCCTAAGAGATGGAAGATGCACTTTTGGACCCCAGCATGCTGAGGAGGGCATTGAACCCAAGTCTTCCACGTCCTAGGTATTTGCTCTAACCACTAGGAGGCATGGCTTCCTTCACTTCCTTTTCCTTTACTTTTCCTTTTGTCAACCCAGCCATCTGTAACCAAAACAAATGACTTGGCTACCTCAGTCTTGGAGGGAATTCGGAGCTGTGTATCCAAGTATTACATAGGCACTGGAACAGGAAAGAGCTGGGAGTTTACACCCTACTCCCCACCCCCCTTTACCATTTTCTATCAGCTGGTTTAGGCATCTCAACATGATACCTATTGAGAATCCCTTCCATATACATAGTAGCTTCCCTTTTTCTCCTTGTGCACCATCCAGAGAATTTTAGTGTCTCATTCAGGTTTGTGTATTTCACTTCCAGCATTAGGCATCTAAAAGCTATGTATGGCAACAGTGCATATTGTTATATGAGAGCCCTTTCTGCATCTTGGCGTATGTGACTGATTTACAAGTAATACTAAAAAACACTAACATATGGCAAGATGTGTTCATGTTTCATTATTAGATCTGAATATTTGAAATCTGAGATAAATATATTTAATGATTTATTAGGCCCCTCTACACATTACACTTATTGTACAATTAACTGGTTAATTGTGCAATTATCTAGAGACCAGCTATATATGCAAAGTAGGTATCACACAATAAACAGCTCCAACCAGCCATAAAGTTAGACCTCAAAAATGTGTACTAACTTTTACATGGTTGCTATCGAGCTTGAATTTGCACATGTAGCAGGGTCTGTCTTGTGACTGGGAGTCCTGTCAGATGCCAGAGCTCCCAGCTGCAAACATGAACCATGCCCAGTGTATAACCCCTGAGCTCTAGGGATGGTGGCAGCTGTGATTTCCAAGGTCCAGGGATTTTCTGCACTCTGGAGCCCTAGGGATTGCAGCAGCCGCATGAAACCCCTGAACCATAGGGATCATGGCTGTCACTATCCCTAGGGCTACAGAGTATAGGAAAGCCCCTAGGGCTGTAGAATTGCCACAGGGGTGATCCCTGTGGCCCAGATGTGCAGGAAAACACACAGTCCTGATGTCCTGGATTCTCTCTTCCCTGGGGTCAAGTTTTCATGCACCTTCAGGGTGCAGAAATCACCACATTGGGGATCCTCCAGCCCTGGGAGGGGTGGGACTCTGCCCTCAACTAGTGTGTGTGCTACTTGCTGGTTCAGGGAAAGCCTGGCATTGGGTTCCCTCTATAGTAGCTATAGTTTTAACCTTTAAGCAAGATGAGATCTAATGCATAATCCCACAATCCCACCTCTTGTCATGTATGTGTGGCATGGCAGGAGGTGTGATGGTGTGAATCATGGTCTATATCCCATCACACCCTTACCTGCACATGTAAGGTGGGGGGAGGGTCTTTATTCCAGAAAATGTAAGTAGATGTATGTACTTCCATTCATGTTGTGCTGTTTCAAAATAAAACAATTCAAGTCAAATTCAGGAGTTTCCAAGCTTAAAAAAGCCAAAGTTATCAGAATCCATTGCATCCCAACTCTATCCATTATCCATGTTTGCTGTCCGTTGGGGGGGGGGGTGTCTCATTTGCATTTTAAAGTCCTCCATTTGTCCAAGCACCTATTCAAATAAATTGTATGTCTTGTTGTTTTAGGGTATGATAGATGGGACTAGTGAAATGAATTACAGTAACTTGCAAAAGTTTTGGATATACTAGAAAACCTGAGGAAGCAATACTTTATAGTGAAAGGGCTTGCTTAGAGCAGAGAGAGAGTGCATAACTCATAAAAAAGAGCAATAAAAGGGTGTTATATGGTTATGCAACTCTGCAAGCATGACTAATAGATTCAATGCTTTATAATTCCCCAGATACAACAACCTTCATAATTTTTTTTCTCCTAGTTTATCCTAGTTGCTCTGGATTTTCATGGGTTTTTGTCTATTCCATTTCTGCTTTGTGCCGAAATAAACTTTTGCCAATGCCTGAATGAAGAAAAGAAGATAGGCAAAAGAATATCCTGAAAACTGGAACTGAAACACTTTCTGAAATTCAAAAACTGAATTTTGTTACTTGTAGACTAACTGCTGTATTTCTGTGCTAAGAAATACTAAAAGTTTGTCTGAGGCAACATATAGGAGAATCTCAAGTGAACATGTGTTCTTTTGGAGAAAGCTCTTCTAGGTGTCATCTGGACAGGGGATCTCCAATCTGGGAAGTAATCAAAGAGATTCAGTGGATGCTTCCATCTTCTCCCAGACCAGTCAGCAGGGGAGTAGCTGCTCCTTGCTCCCTTGGGCAGAAAGGTTGCCTTGATATTCCTTTGTTCTTCTCCCAGTGATGGGAGCAGAGCAGAGGAGCAGCTGCTTCTTGTCTTTTCCCGTCCCTCAGCTCCCTGCAACTAGGGTCCCTGGTCCGGAGAGCAGACAAGGGAGGTTGCCCCTCTGCTTCAGTCCTCTCAAGGATCTTAACAGATAAATAGCATCTAAAATATCCAGGACAAATGCCTGTCCAGCCTGTTTCAAACAAGAGTGGACAGAAAACCCTTTCATGTAACTACCAGGTGCAATACCTGAAAACATCAAAAACACCCTAACTTGCCAGAAGAAAGAAGGGCAACGAATGCTCTGTCAGTGTCCTGCCATTGCAAGAACATCCCAACCCACTCTTTTAAGCTTATCCAAATATATTCTTTGAAGCTAATTTATGGGTAAAGAAAGATAGATCAATAAAGTGTTCATTACATCTATATCTGCAATTATTTGGCTTCTATTTTATTAAAGCAGTGTCCCTACAGAGAAATGCCTCAGTGTCATAACTGTCACTAGGAAGTGCCCACTCCTGATTTTTTTTAAAATTGTTGCTGCTTGCCTGTTACCTTTCCATCTTCATTTTTGCTTCTTTCTCAGCAGCAAACTTTAAGAAAAGATGGCCTTTCACCTTGAAGATGAAGGTCACACTGTAATAGATGACTTCTTTGGGGTTCTTTTCCACCCTATCAGGATACTGCATACCAGAGGTGTAACAAAGCTTCTGGGTGCTGGGAGCAGCAGAATGTATGGGAGCATCAGTGACATCTGGCAGCAACTGTGCCACAGGCACAAGTGTGTGGCTGAAGTTCCACGTATTATTTTTCTTTGAGTGAAAAAAAAGTTGGATGCCTTTGATATAAATTTAAAAACAAAATAATGAAAACTTACACAATCAGCCAAAGCTGTTTTTTCTATTCTTATTACACCTGCAAATCCATATAAGTACTTACCTAGATAACCCATTTTTGTAAACAGAAGTCTCACCCAGAATGCCTCAGCTTTCTTACACTACCTGACAATATATCTAGCTTTTCAGGAGACTGCAAACAGGGCCCTCTCCTCTCTGCCCCCCTTCTCCCCAATCCCAGGCCATTTTGGACCTGGGTTGAAGCATATTTCCAAAAAAAGATTTGTTTATGGAACCCTTTTTTCCCTTTATTTTATGCCAACAAGATTGTAGCTTGAGTAGCATAGGTATTCTCTTGTTCTCCAGTATAGTACTATGTCTGAGGAGATTACTGCCAAGTAGAAAATTTTCCCCTGGCCATTTACTTTAGAACCAATATTGTAAAATTCCAATAGAAAGCAACAGACAAATGGGTAGAGCCCAGAGCAGTTGTTTCTTAAACAGACTTCTTTGTCCTGTATTAGCTTCAGCTTCTAAACAGGTTTAAGCTGTATGATTATTTAAGATACACAATACAGCTACAGTTCTCTGATTTCATTATTCTGTTTTATAGATATATGCAGGCATTCTCTTTATGCATGATTTAACTTAATCAGGGGTAGGTTGATCTAAAGACCCACTCATGCCAGCATTCAGAGGATTTCATTTGGCCAAAAAATGGCACACCCCGTTGTGTGTAAATTACTAACCATAGTAATTTAGGGCTCCTATACTTGTGCAGGGAGCCTACTCTGACACACTGGAAATCAGGCGCATCACATTAAGTGAGTCTGATGGAGCATAGAAATTAATGCACTCTAGCAGACTCTAATGCAGATGTGTATCAGCATCCCCATGCTGAAAAATGGTGGTGGGGCTCTTTGAACTGAAGCTCGTTCAATGAGCATTAGTTTAAAGCATCCTGCCACCATTTTTCAGTGTGGGGGTGCTGATGCATGTGACACTTGGTCACTTTTAACTAGTGTGACTCGCTAGTTAAAGTGTCCACTCCCACACCTCCCAGATCCTGTGTCAAAAATGCCCTTAGAGAGGTTAACCTGATCTAGCAAATGAGTGGACAGGTTTGCATCACATCCACATGGCTGGGAAAGCCTGGCAGGTCACCCCAGCCCCCAGACTGTGCTATTCCTCCCCACAACCTGACCTTGCCCAGGCTATTTTTAAGCCTCTATCCAGGTGCCCCCCTCCCATGGACCTGCAAACCCTTCCCACAACCCAAATTATTTATGTTGGGATGCAGTGAATGCAACCCTCAGCAGCTGCAAACAGCTACATGCAATGCTCCCCTGTGTAGGTTCAAGCAGCTTAAAGTGAGCCACCTAAACCTAGACTACGTGTGGCAACTGCTTATTCATAATTTATATGTGTAAGATGGACTTCAGTAGCATTTTGACTCCCTCCCACAGAGGGAGAGCACTTTAGGAATTAAAAGGTATAGTGGCCTAAAGCAGCTGGTTCCTACATACTCTTTGCAATGGAGTATCAAGCAGTGAAATGTATGGAATATGCTTAAAACTTTTGGGGTAGGCTTTCTCTGGGGTAAACAACAAGTCAAAGAACATGTATATCTCATGTATTTCCCACCCAAATGCTCCTTCTTATCTAAAGATAAACTTGGTGATGTTTGAATACCTGTATCTCACTTCTAAACATTTCTCTGGCCCAGCATTGTTTGTCTGTAAATACATGACATGGTTGTAGGGTACAATTTTGATTCTGCAGCAGTATATATCAGTTCTTTGAAGCCTCTTTCTTTACGTATGGGAACATTGGAATATTGAATAGTTCTAGTTTTAGCCTTAATACACAAGAAAATCAGTTTAAAATAGCAGAAAGGACACAGATTGCTGCTGCAAAGAGAGATTGGCTCTCAAAGAAGGGAAACTTTTAAAAATGATCACTTTTTTCCTTCAACCTATCTTCTCTTCCCACTTGACCATCAGCTGCCTCCTTTCATACTTTCCCCATAGGGTGCTTTCTGTCACCCCAGCCATCTCCTCACACATACATACATAACATAAAGAGCATTGGACTGTTGTTTCAGCTATGAGCTCCCAGCTCTGTACTGATGTGTGGTTACATAGCTGTGACACATCAAAGCTGCCCAAATGGCATATGAGACTGTTGCCTGTACCCTACAAGGTAAACACCTAGATCTGTGCACTTCAGTCCTCTCATTTATGTGCCTTTTCCCCTTCTATTTTGCCTGTGTCAGCTCTTGGCCATGCTATTCTTTAGTGGGTAAGCTATTCTTATTAATGAATATTTCAATGAATGAAGAATGAATCGAAGATTCTTTGCTTTTGTTCCCATTAGTCTTCTTAACTAAGACCTCATCTTCACCTCTGAATCAGAAATCCCCATCACCTGAATAAAACTTTCCCACTTTTGTCTTCAGATCTTTCTGTTACCACTAATAGGATACTGATTTCATTCTTCTCTGGTGAAATCCTTTTTCTTTCATACTTTTTATTTTAATTACCCCATTTCCCTCAATTATGGCCTTTATTCAGGTTGGATTATAGCTAGATTCTGTGGGGAGATACAGTGGGAGAGTGAGGGGTGAGGCACAAGGAGGGTTTACATGATTTACTATGGAGTTATGCCTTGCTTCACTTAAATGTGTAGGTCAGAAATTCATAGGTCCCCCGTGGTTCTGCACGGAGCTGGTCTGCCTTAGGAAGGAGCACATGTTGTAATCCCTCTGGGCAGAAACGCTTCATGTCAGTGATAGTTTTTCTCTGAACTAACCTGACCCATAGTGCTTTAAAGACAGAACCCTGTCCTCTCCCTACTCCAGAACATGAGGTGCAGTCCTTCTCAATGGGAAAGTAGGACTGTATCTTAATTTGCTCCTTTGCGTCCAAATGGTTTAAGTTACTATCCTAACTGGCAGACCATTTTCAAAGGGTTTGCTTATTTTTCATTTTTCAGTCCATACAGATCCAGTGTTTGTTGTCTCTTTTTCTGCAGTGTTGGCCACCACTGAATTCTCTTAGCTTTCTTAAGCTGGATGTTCTTTTTCAGTTGTCCTTTCTCCTCTATAAGGAAGGCTCCTCAGTCAATTGTAGGGTTAAATTCAGTTTTGATGGAGTTCTACTAAAACCAGTGTTTACTGCAAGATTGAAATGTCTAGATATTTGAAATTTGCTTTTATGATTTCTTCTTAAAACATTCTTCTTTGCTCTCTGCTGACACATCCTACAAAGTATGAGGGATGCTACAGAAAATGGGCATTTTGAGATGAAGTGCATAACAATATTTTCTCTTTATTTATCTTTCTTTTTCCAATTCCAAAGTTTATTAGCAGGGGAATGAGTGTCAAGATTAGAAACATTATGTATTATTCTTTTTACTACATATTATTACAGTGCTGAATTGTACAATTGAAATTTGAATACTTGAATAGCCGTATCATTGTCAAGTTACCAAAATAGAATCCAATTTTCATCACTTTAACTTCTAGCTTTTAAGAAGGTAGTAAAATATATTATTTCCTGAGTCACTTTTTTCACATCAGCAAATGAATTGCACTCATCAGCAAATGAAGTTATTAGGAGCATGGCAAACCAATGAACTAAATAATATGTGCTATATCTTATACATATCCCAGCCACTCTAACCCAGAGAGTCTGTAGCACCAATTTTGTGATATTTAGACTTCATTAACATTTACTGACTCTTACTATTTTAAATCTAAATGGCAATTAGATGTCTAGTTTATTCCTCAAACAAAATTATTTAAATAAAATCTATAAGAAATCTGGTGAAATGCTGCAAATTAATTACTTGTGTCTCACCTCTGCAAAATATCTTGGATGCAAAGTTTTGGAATATGCAAATTTTTCTAGGAGCTCTATACTGGCATCTGTTTTCTCAGGATATTCCTGAGGCAAATTTATGGTGCCTAAGGGTTTATTTTTAAGGTTAGGCTTTTGGCAGACTCTCTGGTCTTTCTGGATGTCACTTTTCTTAGATTCACCTCTGAGTTTGAATCCTTTGCCTATTGTGCTGCTTTGAAAATTAGATTGTATGCAATCCCCATAGACAACTCAATGCTAGGAAGAGGATGTAATTTTTCTGTTATTTTATCTTTTGTGTTCATTGAATATAGTGTTGTCAGAAGTAAAGATATATAAAATAATCATCCACCTATGTTAGTCTTTTTTGTGAATTAATCATGTAAGCTTATCTTTTCCTTATATAAAATTATATAGAATAGAACAGAAATCATCTGCATCTTTAGAAAAATGAAGGAATGACAAAAAGTTCATTTTTAAACTTATAACTATATTGTCTTTTTACTAAGCAAAAAGTATATGAATTACCAAGTTTGACATGTTATTTTCATTTGCAAACTACAAACTACAGTAAATTTAAACATATTTTGACTTTCTCTGTCCATTTAAGATCAAATGGAAGAAAATCTAGTTTGTGTATTATAAAGGAAATAACTATTTCCCATACTTTTTGTAACTTCTTTGGCTCATGGGATCTTAAGTTGCTAAAATGAGACTGGGGAAGGGATCCTGGGTTACTCTTTACCATGTCTGAGAAACTGTGGCAGTTCCTACAGGATTACATTTTCTAGAAATTTGGAAGGATAGAGAATGGCAAAGATGGCAGCTGCTTTCATACCAAAGGCATGTGAAAAAGGGTACTTCAAGCAGTATCAATAATCAGCTGAGTCACTGAAGTTGCACCTGTGAGGGGGTCATTAATATTTGCAGGGGAAAGCAAGGAGTCAACAGGTGAGTGATGGGAGGGTGAATAGGGTCCATAAAAATGGTAATAGTTGGCAAGAGCAGGATTTCTGTGGGTGGCCAAATGACTGAATTTCCCCATAGAATGAAATACTAAGACCATGACCAGAAAATAGAATGAAAAGAGAATAATAGAAAATGAGGGCTGGAAGGGACCTCAGGAGGTCATCTAGTCCAACCCCCCACTCAAAGCAGTGATGCATAAAGCGGTTCGCTTCTCTGGAGGCCCGCAAAAAATCACAGACACACATACATTAAACGGCACAAAGGTGGCATTTGTTTGCAAACAAAGATCAGAGCAGAGTCAGGTACTCAGATTACTCTGACCCTGCATTGGTATTCGCAAGCGAAATTTATCTTCTCTCTCCTGGCCACGTGTGCAGAAACAGGAACTCTTACAGCTTACTTCCGTTTCATACAAGCATACATGTAAGTTACATCACTACATACATCGCATGTATAGTATAATTAACTACTTAAGTATGCAGGGCGGAGAAGTAAATATGCATCAGCTAATTAAGCATGCTCAGAAACTACAACAGGTCACCAAAAGTTTACTTCTCCCCCCCCTTTCAAGGACACAGATAATTGAATTTTGGCTCCTGCAATCCGCATGAGAAAGACTTAAGGCAGGTGAGGGGGAGAAACTGCAATTAGCATAAGAAAGGCTGTAGCAAGGCTAGGAAAGAAAAAGTCCTTGGCAGTATATCTTTCTTATCAGGTACAAGATGCAAGCTGCGCATTTCTAACAATATTCTATTTCTAACAGCAGGACCAGCCCCAATGCTTTTAGAGAAATACAGAAATTAAATATGAGGTGTGACTGACTGTGCATACACATAAATTCATGTATATTAGAATAATTTCTTTTAATGGAAGGTTTTTGGAGAAAAATCCTTCCTTTCTTCCAAATCCTGGCTATTAGAGTTTAGCAGTTTCTTTTACACAGTAACATGTATTTTATGAGAATGTGTTCATTGAAGCCATATCTCTCCTTGATGAATGTAAAGGAATCCCTAAAACAATTTTTGTTTAAAAACTAGGAACTACCATATTTGGCTACATCTTTTAACATTGCTTCGACATCTGAAAGTTCTCTTTCTATTTAAAAATGGTATTCTAACTTGAATGCATTTCACGTCTATATTGTCAGGGGTGTGAAATGTGAACCATAGGCCAGAGCCTCCCTATCCAGCTTGTATGGTTATTGGAAGTTGGAGGATGTGGCCTGCTATTGAAGGCGGGGCCTCTTTGTCCTGCTGGTCATGGCTGTTGGCAGCAGGCTTGGGTCACAACTGCCACTACCCTCAAATCCTTGTTGTAACCCTGGGCTCCTGCCACTACTGGACCTCTATCCCTGGACTCCTGCTGCCACTGGCCCCACCATACGAGACCCCTCACCACCTCTGGACCCGCTGCTGCCATCTCTGGCCTCACTGCTAACCCCATGGTGGCTACAGAGACTATTCCTGTGCCTGATGTGAGTTTGATTTTGAAAGCTGATAGAGGATACACATGGCTCCAGAATAGAAACCTCATTTGGGACAATGCTGGGAAAGGTTCAGAGAACTGAAGGACATGGGCTGGAATAGTGTGTGGATAATTTAGCTGTTCTGTGCCCCAAACCACCTAAATATTTAGTTTCAAATAAACTGCACTCTGTAGAAATTAGGATGTAGGTCATGTAGATAAAGGGAAGGTGGGTCCATTAAGTCTAAATGGTGTAGTGATAATGCCCATCTATGGGCCTATTGCACTCTCCTGGGCATAATATAGAAGTTAAATTGAACAAAATAGCTTTGTGGGTCTGCTCCACTGCATACTTAAAACTATGTGATTTTTTTTTTTTAACTCCAGAAATCTAGCTAGGAGTTTTGGAGCTATAGCATATATAAATGAAACAGCTTGAGCCTGACAGCTCAGAATTGAACTTCACCCTCAAATCAGAGTTAAGAACCAGATTGTATTTTCCATTTTTGTTTTAAGTTGCAAGTTCATCACAAAAAGTCAGGTAGACAATAATTTTGTGGAACCTAGGCCCTCAGGGAAGTCAGCCTAATCTCTCTCTCATTCTATTACTTCATTTTGGCTGAATATACTGAAAGAGATAACTGGTCTATGTAACATCCTATGACTGTCTTGTGCAAATGATTACATGAGTTACTTAAAAATTGCTTTTGTCATAGTACTTAAACATATTCATTAAAATAAATGTTAACAAGCGACTAAAACTGTGATGTATCTAAAACTATAAAATTTATAAACATATTTGTGTAATATTTGCATACTGATCCTTACAAGTGCATATTTCTTAGACTAATACATTTACCTGCAGATATCAATAACAAGTTGAGAAGCTGCTGTTGAAAATTTGTTCTTAAACAGATATATAGCGAATCTGTGAATGCCTATGCTGTGCCATAGGGTGAAGATAGACATTAAACTTACATCATGCTAAATCATAAGTTAAGTCATTTTAAAGTTAGAACATGTGGCGAGCAGTCGCATATTAAGGGTTAATACCATTTTTGGCCTGCACTGTCTTGCCATTAGACGGCTAGTGAGAGAGGATGTGCTGGAGCCAGAACATCTGGAATCTATCCCTCCTCTGGGGCAGGGGGTTGTGATTGGTGCTAGAGGGCTGCAAATTTCTATTTTTATCTCTGTGGAGAAAGTTTGAAGTTACCCTAACACAAGCTGGGTATCATGGTCCGAAGTTAACGTTACTTCATCTGAAGTGGCATAACTTTGAGATGCTCAGAGGCCGTTTAGCATGAGATAACAAGCATGAACATATGGATGCTCATGTTTTAAGTGCTGTTATGGTCTACGTGTAATGTGTACATTCAATCATAGACTATACAGACTCCATTTAGATACCCAATATGAATGTGGTTGTCAATGTCATAAATGGGAGTCAGGTAACTAACTTGTTTAATAATTTTCCTTTAGCCTGTCCTAAATTCTGACCACCAAAACATCTCTGGATCTTATTCTAACATTCCAAATATCTTAACAGTGTTGAATACTTACCAGACTTTTTATAATGAGATCTCATACCAGTGTAATTTCTTTCCCTCCAACTGTGGCATTATTTTTTTTTTTAATGCCACTGCTGCCAGAGATCCAGGGTATGCTTCTTCAATAATGCTGAAATGGGAGAAGGATGGAGTAGCAAAAAGAGGAGTCCTTCCTTTCCAAAGGGACACATAATACTCATTTATAGCCCTAAGATGTTAAGCATTAAAACCATTTCAATTTTATTAATAGATAAAATGACTTTTAGAGATTTGACTTTTTTTCCCCTCTCTTCCTAAAACCTGTACAGCTAGGTTCAGTGAAGTCAAAGTACATGGCTTTACACAGATACAAAAAAGTCCCATTAAAAAGTTTTAAAGTTATTTTAGGATTGTTTTAGAGATATATATGATATTTAAACAGAATAATGTCAGTGTGATATGAGGTGTCAGCATTTTCTAAAGAAGATAAGGCTATGAGGTGCCCATTCTGTTTGAAGTTCCTATGAAAAGCCACCCTTTGTCATCTAATATATTTTTCCCCAGATTTTTTGCCTATAATTTCTTTATAGATTCATAAATTTGAGCTCAAAGGAACCATTGTGATAATCTAGTCTGACTTCCTTCACAATGCAGGCCATAGACTTTCATCCAGTAATTTTATATCTTTCCATGTATTCTTCCGATGATCATTTTAAAACTACATGGGCTATAAGTAGACTTAACAGCCATACTGAACATTTACTGCCCCATTTAAGACTAAAAGAAAAGTGACATAAATATATCAGCAGCAGTTCCTGAATCACAAGGTTTGATCTGTTATTTCTAAACTTGAATTTTTCTTATTTGTTTAGTGACTACCTTTCCTCTGTCCTAGAATGAGAAAGAGAGTAACAATTTAGTCTGACAACTGAAGATGTTATTTTGCCTGTACACTGGATCAGATTTTTCCAGGTTGGGATAATAAAATACCGTTTTCCCCACTGCACACCAACTGAAATAGTTGCAAGTGTTTTTTTGTTTTATTTTTTTTCCTTATTATTGTCTTCTTCTTTTAATATATACTTAACAGTAGAATTCCCAGAATGTCTATAATTGGTAGCCATTTTTCCACCTGAGTTCAATAACTATCACATCATAAACTTTTAAAACTCCAGATAAAACACCAAAACTTACAAAGACAGTTGGATAAGGAAGAACTAGATTACAGGCATGCGGGGGGGATGGGACCCTGGAGTTCTTGCAAAATGTAGGCCTGACAATATTAGTAACTGTAAAGCTGGAAAAAGCCTAGAAATTGAATGTTTGACAGCTGGGACAATGGAATTGGTGTAAGGTGACAAGGTTTGGCAAGCAGGAGAGGGAAAGAGTAGGTTGCATTCTCCAGTGGTGGAAGGATTTAACAGCTAAGGTGAGTGGTTTTCTTTCCTACTGGAAAGAATATGTCCATTTTCCTAAGCTAAGTACAGATGTTCAAGAAGCCTGAGGCAAAAGCACTTTAAGTATAGCACTTTACTCAAAGCACTCTAGATTAGGTCAGGAGGGAACCAAACACACAACGCTAGCAACAGGGAATTCTAAGAACTTGGTGCTTTTATTTTATAACTACTTTTCATATTAGTTTATGCTTATATTGGATAGGGTTAGTAGTAGCCTAGGATCTATTCTGTGTATAGGAATTTAATTTATACATATATATTTTTATACATCATGCATTCTTTCCAGCACACCAACACTTCTCAATATATTATCTACGCACACAAAAACATTTACATAACATCCAGAAATCTAATCCGCAATGCACAGCACACTTAGAGGTTCCAGTTTACATATGAAGGAACACATTATGAAGCGGGGTGGAAAGGCAGGTGGCCACAAGGAGCAAGGGGGGTTGCAAGCAGGAAAGCTGCAGTTTCTCCCCCCACCAAACTCAGACGCAGCCTCTTTCCTCCCGCTACAAGGGATGAGGCTGCTACAGGCAGTTAAGAGAGGGGAGCAGTAGTGCCACCAGAGCCACTGCCTGTGCCTGAGACTCTCTCATGTCCAGACACAGCAGCCACAACCTCTCCCACCATAACTACAACCAGCACAGCAGCGCACTCCACCCCTGTGAGGGGAAGAGTTCAGCAGCATCCACAGATGCACCCGCATGCCAGAGAGAAAGGCCTAGTACTAGCATGGTCTGGGATCATTGTGAGCTGGCAGATGATCCTGCGTTTGCTATCTGCGTGCACTGCCGAGCCAAAATCAGCCTATGCTGAGCCTTCCAGCACCAGAAGAAGAGATGGCACTGGATCTGGATCTCAGTGCCCTGGCAAGGGAAGTTCTGGGGAAGGAGGGGGAATCAGTCGAGTTTGTGCTCGACACCCCTCAGGTTTTTTCCTTTCAAGCCATGAGGTCTTTCTCAGAAGGCACTTCAGAAGGTGCCTCTGTACAGGTGAAGGCAAGCGGCTTAGCTGAGTCCACTCTTTCTCTTGCTGTGCCTCCTACTGCTAAAGAGGGGGAGAGTTCAGCAGCATCCACAGATGCACCCACACGCCAGAGGGAAATGCCTAGTACTAGCATGGTCTGGGACCGTTATGAGCCGGCAGATGATCCTGCATTTGCTAACTGCATGCACTGCCGAGCCAAAATCAGCTGGGGCAAGGAAACAAAGTGCATGACCACCTTCAGGATGCTGAATCATCTCCGCAGGTACCGCCCCTTTGCCACAGGAATGGCCCCCACTTGCTCCACAGCCCCCACCCCCCACAGCAGAGGCAGGGCACCCTGCAACATTGGGGACAAAAGGGACCAGTGCAAATGCAAGCAAAGTCACCCAGACTACTGGGGAGATGCTTGCTCTGGATGGCCAGCCCTTCATTGTTGTTGAGCAGCCAGGGTTCAGGCGGCTCCTGGCACTGCTGGCTCCATCCTACCAAGTGCTCACATGCACCACCTTCAGCAGGATGGTGGTGCCCTCCCTATACAGGGAGCACTTGAGGGAGGAGCTGCACAAGGCAGGTCGGTAGGTGACCATACACTTCACCTCGGACATCTGGAGCAGCCAGGGTGGAGATCATGCATACCTCTCTCTCACAGGGCACTGGTGTGGCCAGTCAGGCCATCAGTGGGCTCTCCTTCATGCCAAGGTGATGGATGAGTCCCACACAGCAGCAGAGATAAGGGGGGCCATGAACCTCATGGTGCAGGGGTGGCTGGGCATTGAGCAGGCTGAGCTCACCCGTGGCTTCATGGTCACTGACAATGGGGCCAATATGGTCAAGGCAGTCCGTGATGCCAACTTTGCTGGTATTTGCTGTGTGGCACACAATTTACATCTGATTGTGAGGGATGCCTTGGAGGGGGACAGGGCTTCCGGTGATGATGCCAACAACACCAGTAGGCTTGTTTCCAGATAATTCCACCAGAGCATCAAGGGGGACAAGATGCTGTGGGACAAACAAGAAGAGCTAAAT
Source organism: Crocodylus siamensis (assembly GCF_052110815.1). Lineage (NCBI taxonomy): Eukaryota > Metazoa > Chordata > Crocodylia > Crocodylidae > Crocodylus > Crocodylus siamensis. The sequence continues at coordinate 156,968,342 of NC_143397.1, read as the reverse complement.
GTCCGGCAGCACAGAATCATCCAGGACGTGGAGACGCAGTGGAGCTCCATATACCTGATGCTCGAGAGGCCGGTGGAGCAACAGAAAGCCATCCATGAGGTGGCCTTGCTTGGGGAGATTGGGATCAGCTGCCGCCTGACCAAAGCTGAGTGGGATGCCACCTCCCAGATCTTGCTGGTTCTCAAGGCCTTCCTCGAGCCCTCGAGACCCTTGGTGCTGCTGATGCCTTCCTCAGCCAGGTGGTCCCCATAGTGAAGGACCACCAAATGGAGAGCTTCCTGGGGGCCAATGTTTCTGGCTGGGGCAGGGCGCTTTCACCAGATGTGCATGCACTGGTGAGGAGGCTGAAGGAGGGCCTTAGGAAAAGGCTTGAACCCTTGGAGTCCAACACAGTGCATATGCTGGCCACCGTCTGTGACCCAAGGGTGAAGAGCACAATATGTGGCAGTGAGACACTGAGTCACTGGAGAGAGGTACTCATTAAGAAAGTGACAGAGGTGGAACAGCGGAGGTGGGGGGAAGTGGAACAGGGGGATCCATTGCCTGAACCCAGCCTGCCATCCACGAGCCAGTCTTCCCTTCTACCACAGGCACTGCCAATATGGGCCAAGGCCATGGCAAATATTAGGGGGTCCAGACCCACCAGACCCCAGGATCAGGCAGACAGCCCTCACATCACGGTGTCTGCCTGTCTTGCCGAGCCTGTGGAGCCCCTGGACTGGAACTCCTTGGCTTACTGGGCAACTCGCAGCCCGATGTGGCCGGATCTGGCCACAGTTGCCCATGAATACCTGTCCTCTTTACCAGGTAATATTCGATTTGACCCAGTTGCGCAGGATTACCTGCCCTCTTTACCAGTCCCACCTTACCTCCTGTCTCTCATCTGCCACAGCTTCAATTTGTTTTAGGTGCAGTGAATTATCACTGCCAGGCTTAGGTAGTTTAAATCAATGTACTACTGTGATAAACCCATTCTATCACATAAAAGGGTGTATGTTCTTGATAGATAGAAGTGAAAGAAGGAGCATTTCATTTTCTGATCTGGTTGGATACTTACAGAAAAAATATCAGCTGTCTATAACTCTTTTCCAGGAAAGTGTAGGTGAATACAATACTGTAGGTGAATTTCTGCATCCTAAGGTGAAATCGCTGGATTCTTGGAGGGAGTTCATCAAGAGGTTTGTCTCCTAAAAGGGACATGAGTAGCTTATGATCCATTTATAAAGTAAAAGTCAGACCAACGAGGAAAGATCTGAGTCACTAATATGTCCATGACTCTTAGTCATTAGCTCCAAGAAGCTAATGCTTCTTTTCTATTTGTGTATATTGAGTTTCAGTTGGAGCAAGTGCTGTTGACACAAAGGCCAGTGGCCAGCTGGGGGTCTTGATAGGGGGTTATTTTACTTTATCCCTTAGCAGCAAGGGTATTCAACTTGAATCTACTTATTGGAGGGTTGCTTTGAGTTCAGGGTCACCTAAGATTCAAGTAAATACAGTATATTTCACTTCAAATGTAAAGCTACATGTTAAACTTTAACTCTGAAGTGAAGGGCCTGAAATGTGATATTTATATGGAAAACAGTGGCAACTAATAATAAATATCCATGCAGTTTGGCTGTTGGCTTCCTTTTCCTCCGAGCCCCCAAGGTCTGGAACAGCCTGCCATCGGAGGTGGTTCAAGCACCTACATTGAACACCTTCAAGAGTAAATTGGATGCTTATCTTGCTGGGATCCTATGACCCCAGCTGACTTCCTGCCCTTTGGGCAGGAGGCTGGACTCGATGATCTCCCGAGGTCCCTTCCAGCCCTGATGTCTATGAAATCTATGAAATCATGTGACATTTTTCAAGAGCTGAAAAGACAGATAGGTATTTGGTTCTGTAGTACTGCTTCAAGGATTTCTGTTCCTCTTTTCATCCAATCAATGGACAAATTGCATTGCCTGTATGATCGGTAAGCCATGCAAAGGCACAGCAAGATTATAGATCACAAAGACTTCCTGGTCTATAGTTCTTTGCTTCAGTGTCATTTTTGCATTGAAAGATCCTAGTACTTTGAGGGCAATATCACCTGGACTCCTGTGGCTGGGTGACAAACTAAAGCATAGTGACTTTTCTTTTTAAATTGTCAACATATCCCTTCCTTAGCAGGACATTTAGCATAGCCATGTCCAGGGATTTTACCACAACATTGGGCCCCTGGCTGTTGCTGTGGGTGGCATAGAATCATAGAATCAATGAGTCGGAAGGGACCTAGACAGATCATCGAGTCTGACCCCCTGCCATGGGCAGGAAGGAGCACTGGAGGTGGCAGGGGTCAAAAGACCCCAGCCAGGTGCCTATCCAGTCTCCTTTTGAAGATCTCCAGGGAAGGTGAGAGCACCACTTCTCTGGGAAGCCTATTCCAGGCTCTGGCCACCCTTACAGTGAAGTAGTTCTTCCTAATATCTAACCTAAACCTATCCTCCCTCAGCTTGTGGCCATTGTTCCTGGTGACTCCAAGGGGGGCCCTGGTGAACAGACTTTCCCCGAGTCCCTGCTGGTGGCCCCTGATAAAGTTGTAGGCAGCCACAAGATCCCCCCTCAATCTCCTCTTGCGGAGACTGAAGAGATTGAGGTCCCCCAGCCTCTCCTCATAAGTGTGAGTGGCAGTGTGACCACACTCTTTGTACCTTGTGCATGTCAATTCATTTTATTTTTGGTTGTCCTTTTTTGACAGTGTGCATTGCATCCATATTTGCTGATGCCTGATAGGGCTTGGAAACATTTCTGATTTCCCTTTATTGCTGCTTAACTCCAATTGGTGGTTGGTGGGCTTATGTGACAGCCTTCTGGAGTGTTAAATCAGCATCCAACTGTAGTCTGTGTGAGAGCTCTTCATTGTGAAGACATACAACTAAGCAGTCCCTGATTAGTTCTTCCTTGATCTCCCCATATTAGCAATGCTTAGCCAATGTATGCAAAGATATAATAAAGCTTTCCACAGATTCTGAAGGCTCCTGTTTATGGAGACTGAAACTAGCTCATCCATAAATCACATTTTTTTTTGCCCCCAAAAGGTTCAGTTTGTGCCTCTACCACATCAGCATATTGCTTTTTCTCTCCGTTTGTAAGAGACAATGATATCAGAATTTAATCACACTGATTCCCCATTGGGTAGATGGTAAGGTTCAGACTTTTTGTCTAGACACTTCCCTGAAATGTTTAAAACATGTGATCCCTCTAGGCCCATTCCAGGGGATTGGAAATCAAACTGTTCTGGTGGTGCATTTAGCTGCCTGCATTGTCTCTGTGGTCAGCCTTTCCTAAGCTGGACTCAGCTTCTGCTGGAGCTTGATCTGTCATTTAGGAATCACCTGATTGCTGACTGACATTTGTGTTCTTGTTGGTGGCAGGATTTAGCCACTCCTGACCCTATGTGCTATCTCATAATTCAGGAGAAGGCGTGGAGACCTCTTGCTCTCAAAAGAGCTTTATTGCAACTGCTAACACACACCTGCATGCATACACACACACACACAAAGATAGCAGACAGCTTCCTGTTAATGCCATCATGTCAGCCCTCAGGAAGGGTAAGCCCTGGAAACTTCTTTTCAGCTCCTTAAAGAATGCCATTCTCTCACAACTTGCAAAACCATGGGAGCAAAGGATAGTAGTGATAACTGTGTTATGAATTCCCTGCCTTGCCTCACCAATATTACAGATCCTGAATATTCAAAGAATCTGGAGTTGCATAGGTGTAAGTAAGGACAGGATTTGACCTGTAAGCTCCATTCTGGAGTGCAGCCACAGATTCCACTGGTGTGATACTAATGGGTCATAATTCGCAGATAGTCCTCAGGAATTCAAAATCATTATTTTATATGGCTTAGACTCAGAGTTTTAGTTCAGGTCCATTTCCAGTTATAACCTCAAAAGATTGGGAGGACAAGTTATGTATTCCAAGGGAGTCTTATGGTGGAAGTAATAATAATAAAAAAAGCTTAAAAAACCCTTCACAAGTGAGAACTACTAGAATAAGGAATAGTCTTCCTAGAGATTTGGTAAACTCTGTTACTTAATTGCCTAAAATGTAGTAAATATTTGCTCAAAAACATCCAGCAGGGAAAAATTCTGCATTGGAAGGGAAGGAGAATGGTCAGAATGACCTACCAGTTAAAGGCTTTTTATAGCTCCAATTTCTATGACTGTAAAAGTAAAATATACAAGGAAATGGCAGGATATACTTCTCAAATACTTTTTTCCCCTTTATAAAGCTTGTAAAGTAACGTATATCAAATATTTTTATTGTAATAAAGTATATTGGTATTTTTATATCCCAAATGCCTCTGATTTATTTTTTAATTAAAATTATTGCTTGTTCCTGAGTGCTGGTATATATTGATTTTGAATTTAGCAGTTATATTGGCAGATGGTTATTTGGACAAGAAATTAGTAAAATTCTCTGCCTCAGGTAAAGGACGTCCACTGTTATTGGCTTTTTGTTTTTGTAGGGGAATATTTATAGTAAACTATGTTCTTAAATAAATGATGAATTGGGCCATTTGCAAGATAATTTGCTCATTTTGTTTTTGCACATTTTGGGGTTTTTTGGCAGAGCTGTTTAATTTCACGTTTTCCCCTTAAATAAGAGAAAATTACAGTAGCATTTTAAAATTACTGCATATATTTATCTGAGGCAGAACAATTCGGGGTCCTTGTTTAGGGTCTGAAAAAAAAAGAGACACAGTTTGTGATTTAAGTAGTCAGATCCAGGAAAATTAAATTGTGTGACTATATCCCTGGGAATACAAGGCTGGTTTTTTCCTTGTCTTGTGAATTGATATCAATTTGGCTGCCCACTAGCACATCAGTATCTGATTTTTCTTGAACAATATGTGTCATATATATTGCGAGACATCTTGTACTCCTTATATATATAATTAGTATTTCTGGTGAGATCCTGTCCAACCTGCCATCTGTCCCAGTTTTCACACCCCGACATTGTCTTTTTATTTCCTTCTTACAGAAAAAGGCTCAGAAATATCCAGCTGGCTTCAGTTGGTTGAAATGCTTTTTTTCCCCCCATTGATTTATCAGAAGGTTTGTTCCTTTCAGTCTTTGTTGTATTAACTAGATGAGCAGCCATTCTGCTAAAATGAATATGCTAAAGTATGCTGTATGCTGTCTATATAATACCTAGATTTTAAAGAAATGTCTGGTCTTTTCTGTTGGATTTTGTTACGTTCATGTTTGATATCTTGTTTTCACTGTTCTCTTGGGTAAATATTACACTTATTTGCAAGAAGGTTTCCTGTCTTCATGTTAACAAAGCTTCCAAAGTCTTAAAAACTTTTTATGTTCCTTATCAACATAGAGTATATTATTCCTATAATTTTGCATATGTGTATATATGTATGCATGCACGCATGCGCGCGCGCGCGCGCGCACACACACACACACACACACACCATGTATAGTAGATGCATGGAATTGGTTTAGTGGCTTCTTTAAACTCTGACTTTGGAAAATGGTTTTAGAAGTTACCTATTGGGACAACATCAGATATGCATACTAACATAGCTGAACTAGGTAATGACCACTCTCAGCCAGGGAACTATCAACCCACAGCCTTCCTAAGATATACTCACAGGCTTCTAAAATGTTATCATAGTGGTGGTGTTATTCAGTGACAAAAGCATCCATGTGCTACTTAGAAATAGGCTAAGTAGAGATTTTTAAGCAATGGCCTCCCTCGGGGTTCAGTGCTCCCTTGAACTTGTTTAAACTATGTATAAATGGTATTCTGGTCACAGTCTTGAGAATCTTCAAGAATGTAGATGATATTTGCTTAGCAACAAAGGATAAAGCTTTTAAACAGATCAAAGAAAGCCTTAATGAAGGCATGAAGACCATCCACTGATATTGTGAAATGTGGAGACTTGAGATCATCATGATTAAGACAGGGAACCTATGCTACCATCTTAACTGTGCTAAAACCTCATAACAGTTTTCAAGGGAAAGAGATTGGTGTTCAACCTATCTGCCTTGCATCACTTTACAAGGACCAATTCACACTGACTGTTTCTAAATTCAAAGCAGGAGTACCTTTATAAATAAACTTGCTGGAACTTCTTGGGAAGCAGTTTCAACAATGCTACAGGATTCAGCACTAGCCCTATGATATTCTGTTGTAGAATACTGTGAACTCCTGACTACACTAAATTAATTAACGTTCAGTTATACCAAACCATTAAAATAAAGCTAGGTGTAAGCAAAAGGTAGCCAACTAGCCACTAATTCTATCTAAAAGACTGCCACCTATGGCCCCTGCTACACGTTACATATATTATGCTATTAATTAGTTAATCACTCAGTAAATTTAGACCAGCCACATATTCAAGGTAAAGACTGGCCACAAGCACAAAGTAATTATGACACAACTAACTGGTTAATCTCGCAATAAATTTAGACCAGCCACATGTGCAAAGTAAATATCATATGATAAGAATGATTATCCAGCTATAAAAAAAGCCAACCAGCTATAAAGTTAGTGCTTGAAAATGTGTAATAACTCTATAACTGGCTTTAACTCTATATCCAGCTTTAATTAGAACATATTTCATAGATTTCATAGACATTAGGGCTGGAAGGGACCTCGGGAGATCATCGAGTCCAGCCCCCTGCCCAAAGGGCAGGAAGTCAGCTGGGGTCATAGGATCCCAGCAAGATAAGCATCCAATTTACTCTTGAAGGTGTTCAGTGTAGGTGCTTGAACCGCCTCCGCTGGCAGACTGTTCCAGACCTTGGGGGCTCGGACAGTAAAGAAATTCTTCCTTATGTCCAGCCTGAAACAGTCTTGCAGGAGTTTGTGACCGTTCGACCTCGTCATCCCTTGGGGCGCTGTGGTGAACAAACGTTCCCCCAGATCCTGGTGGTCACCCCTGATAAACTTATAGGTGGCCATCAGATCACCCCTGAGCCTACACTTTTCCAGGCTAAAGAGCCCCATGGCTCTCCGCCTGTCATCGTAAGATCTGTTTTCCTGACCTCTGATCATGCGCATGGCTTTCCTCTGGACTCTCTCAAGCTTCTCCACATCCTTTTTGAATTGTGGAGCCCAAAACTGGACACAGTACTCCAGCTGCGGCCTCACCACGGCCAAGTACAAGGGAAGAATGACGTCCCGGGATTTGCTCGAGAAGCATCTATGGATGCAAGCCAGCGTTTTGGTCGCTTTACTAGCTGCAGCATCGCATATACTGTAGTAGTTAATCAACAAACTACAAGTATTAGAAAGAAAATTCTAAAGACCATGATGCATGAATTAATGTTTTCCTTATTCAGTGACGTACAAAATGCTTCTCACCATTATCTGACCAAGAAGAGAACCATTTGAACCATGCTACCCACCACACTTCTGGCAGTCATTCCAACATTATAATGAGCAAAATGGTAAAAGAGAAATTTATTCCTTTGAGTAGCTGACCTGGGTTCAAACTTCTGCATCTGTTGTAGGGGTAGTTGAATCATTTTAGATATGGAGTGGGGAAACTATACCTGGAACCTTAGAGACAGCCCACTATGTGCAATTTAAACAGGATGAAGAAGCTGCACTGATGTAAAGTGCCTTTATAATGGTGTAAAAGCAAAGTATTCACACAATAAATATACAGCCAGAAGCAGGTATAGGAATATGAGAAAGGAGTACAGATTATGTGGTGCATCATCCCACATTACACAACACAGTTTTCTCCAGTTAAAGAGAAATTAGATGATTTAGCAATATACTAGGGGCCTAGGGATATATTATTCCATTCAAAATAGAACCAAAAACAAATATAATTCTATAGGAAAGTGTACTGTATTCATTTTCTATTATGTATGAAATGCACAACTAGGCAAAAATATTCTGTGTCATTAGTCCTGTTGTCATTAAATGTATATTTCTTTCAGATTCATGAAGTAAAGTTTAGCCTTCTTGAGCATCTTGACAGAGCATACAGTGCTTCACAGAAAATTATTTAATCAGAGTTAATGTCTTTAGCTCGAGTTAAGACCAGTTTGTATTACTGTTAAATAGGAGCTACATTACTATGAGCAGCTAAGAGAAGCAGAATTGCCAAAAAGAGGATGGCTCAATTAGTAGAACATCAAGACCATTAAAAAGAGAGCTAAGGTTGTTAATTCCCATGAAATAAAGTGCTTAGAAGGAACCGGGTGGATTATAGTGAGCCATGAAGTCAGTGCTGCCTGAATAGAAATGCCATTGTCCATCCCAGACAGTTGGTTTTAAACTTTGGGTGAACCAGGAATCAAGAGGAGGTAGTGTTATTGAACCCCTCTGGATCTGGTCTGGTGTACAGTCATATACTAGTGTAAGTCTTTATTTTCATCTCAAATATTTATTTTTTTATTATATTGTGTGAAGGTTTAAACCTGTCCTCCTTAGGAGAGAGCTGGGGTCTCACATCTGACCAGATAGTCTCCTTTGAACTCCCACCACAACTTTGATAGAAAAGGAAAGAACTGCAGATGAATTTGGTCCTATGAGACAAGTTTGCTGTCAGCTCCGGGATTTAGGAAGTTGATTTCTCATCACAAAGCTGCACCATCCCCATAACCTGCCCACACGACACCTGGTGTTATGACTACAGTCAGCTCAGTTCTTAGCTATGGGGGTCGCGTCCCCCGGACTGCCTTGGCCAGGCTCTCTGGATCTTGCTCTGCGTTCCTGGTGGCTTGCCCCATTCTTCCCTGCATGCAGCCCAAGACCACCATCACTCAGTTCCTCCCAGCCCTTACCTTTCAGGGCTGGGTCACCCAGGGGCGACACCCCAAACTCACTCTTGCATGCATCCCCATCTCCTCTTTCTTGTAGATCCCCAGGTTGGCTGCTCACCCCTCCAGGACCAGACTCACCAGTGGAGATGCAGCTGATGTCCCATCTCCCTGATTCCTCAGGTAAACAGATCTGTGGGACTCTCCTCACAGTTCCCGCGGATGGTCCCTTGCCCCTGCCACGTCCTTGTCTACCCACAGGGTCTTCAACATGGGCTCTTCCTTCCTGGACCAAACCTGGTTGCCTCCTCAGCTTCCCTTTAATTTCCCCACACCAATCAGTTCCATTTGCCATGGCAGCTTCCCATTGGCTCCCTCTCCAGCAGCTCTTGCAGCTGACCAAGCTAATTATCATCCATACCTTCTGTGCCGTGTTTCCCAGACTCAGGTTTGCTGCCAGTACCAGATTTGCCCATAATTTCAGGGTTCATTCATTTATTAGTTACATTTCTGGGGTCTCTGTAATTTTATCAATGTATTGCTTGTGTCACTTGTGTTTCTATAAGGAGGTCTTTCTCTCGCTTCTGCAAGTCCCCACCCTCAATGTAGCTAGCCTGCAGGGCTTAGTTTCAACACAGATGAGTTTCTTCAGCCACAGAATCAGTTGAATACATGCACACACGCACACACACACACACACACACACACACACACACACACACATTAACAGAGCACATCTGAGCAAGCAGGGTCAATTAGCACTTCCAAGCTGACACTCTCATATGCCATGGACTCAGCGCCCCACCCCTGCAACAGTCTTTTACCTTGATGAGCAGACCCCACAGGATTTTGGGGCCTTACAGGGGTTTTTGGCTTAGGTAAGAGGTGTGTTGCTGCAGAGCAAATGGGGAAGTCGAGGAAAAGAAAGAGTAAATGAGATTTGGAGAGAGAGTATGGCAACCAGCTTGACCATAAACGTTATTTTATTGCCAGGACATGAAATTTGTAACCCTATTAGTAGTAATAGCCTTACAAAGGGAGACAAACTAATGAAACAGTTACAACATTTCATGGTTTCAATTGGGTATTTGGGAAAATCTAGCTCAAGTTTGATCAACAAAAGTCAGGTTTAGAAAGCTAAGCCTGGAGTAAGAGGGAGATTAAATCAAGTGTGAAGTTTAGAAAGTTGGCTTAAACAAAAAGGGGGAGAGAGAGAGAGAGAGAGAGAAAGAGAGATTTGGGATCTCACCACCCAGTGAAGCTTGAAGTGGTCAAGGTTCCCAGGTGTTTCTTGTAGCTCATAGACACGCTGCTCAGCTTAGAGTCCAGAGTGCTTGAGACAGGCAGTGCCCCCAGCATGATCAGTGAAGATATTCCAGGCAGAAAAAGGAGACAGTGAAGTCCCAAGGGAACTGGTGTAGCTTTTTGGATCCAACCACGAGGAGAGAAACTTGAACTTGGGTAGGGGTACTTGTAGGGAAACAACAATGGTTCAAGGGAGAACACTGGATATTTTTATGGATAAATGATGGCTCAAGGAAGTATACCTGACTTGTTTTGTTATGGTGGACAATAGAAACAGATCATTCCTGGCTATGGGTGGTGTTTGTTACTCTGAGGGATCTCACAATGCTATTAGGCAGATTCAGTATTTTGGGTACTGTGGCAGTGAGAAGCCCCCACAGGCACCAAGGATGCCAGAGGCAGACCTGGGCAGTCCCGGGGAGAGTGAGCAAGCCTCCCATACCCCAGCAAACTTACTGCTGGGATGGGTGGGAGCTTTTTTCCAAAAACTCCACTGGAAGCCAGCAGAGGGTGGGAGGGGGAGAGAAAGTCAGCTGGGAGCATTCCAGGCAGGCAGTGACTCTGGAGGCTGGTTGCGGTGGCCCTGAAGACATTGCCCTGCCTCAAAGGAGGGGGAACAGTGTCAGGCATTAGGCTGGGGATGGACAATCCCCAGCCCCTCAATTTTGCAGCTTATAGTGGCATCTCTCTCTCTCTCCCGGAGGGAGGAGGATGCCATACACCTGAGGCTCAGCCCTTTGGGATCAGGGACTGAGGCTTTAGAGGCATCAACATCCAGGTGACTGACGGGGTTGCCAAAGCTGATGCCAGACCCCATAGTAAAGGGGTGTACAGAAATCGGTGGAGCAATGAGCAGAACACCCAAGGAGTTAGCGAGTGGACGGGATGTAGGGGAGGTGGAGCCCTGAGGAACACCGTGGCACTCTTGTGAGTACCCTGTCTTTGGGTCGATAGGGGAAGAAGACCACCACTGAATCCCCTCCTTCTCTTCAGATACCAACAAGTTGTGGTGGGTGAGTTGAGTAACTCCGACCAAGGGGGCAGTGTGATACTCACAGCATTCACTAGAGATGCCACAGGTACCAATAAAGGATTCATCACTAGAATTGATCTGAAAAATGCTGGCTGTGTGCAGGCATGGTTTGATTATCATCTGGAGCAGAGATCCCTCATCATGCAGTGCTCCCCTGCTTCTCTGGTCCCAGAGTTCAGCGCAGTCCTTTCCTTGGAATCTCTGTTCTCCACTCTGAATGCTAATGGAGTTGCCTCCCTGTTCCATCTTTAATGTAAATGATACTATGAGAGTTGCCTTAATTCTGTCACCCTTGTCCGGAGGGGTTTAAGTTGTCTCCCACTGCATCTGCATTGCTTTTTGTAAGTCCTTCTTCTGGTCAGTTCTGCTTTAGGCAGAGGTGCGGGGTGGGGGGCTTCTTCATGAGTCAGACAGGCTGGGTACTGTGCCAGGGTTTTCCAGAAACACAGAGTTGACGGGTAACACTGCACCTCCTCTCCCCACCTGGGCTCACCCCAGTAAAGTTGTTCTTTCTTTCTTTGTTCCTTCAGGGCTTTGTAGCCCTGTCACATGTTGGATTATCTTTTTTTGATGTAGTCAAAATGTTTTTCTTTTCTAACAGACTTTCTTAAGTTGGCAAACCTTGTTTTGTGTTCTGTTTAAAAAAAAATCCCTGGTTTGAATTAAAGAGAAAAATGTGATGCTCTTATATCAATTTACTTATGCAACTAGGAGTGAAGAGACTATTTTAACACTTTTCATGCTTTACTTATTTTATGTAATGAAGTTTGATAAAATGTATTTTTGTGGTAAGTGATACACCTAATGAAGAAGGAATTGTTTATGAGGGTCCACTTGCTTCTTATTGCTTTACTGATGGCTCTGTAACTGTCATTTTTCTATAATTTCAATTTAAGTAATACTAAATCTAAATTTGAACATCAGTTAAGAACAAAATAGTGGCCAACATTAAAAGATATTTGCCACTTGTTATTATGCAGTAGTTAACATATAACAATTTTTTTTATATCCAGTAGAACAAATGGTGTGGTATCTGAGATACTTTTTATAGTAGTTTTGATAAATGCTGGTCTCTTAATGGTCACTACTATCACTTATTTTTTTCAATTATACCTTTATTTTTTTTAATCCTGAAAAATTCCAAAGTACTTTATCAGCTGTTTCATTTCTTTTTTCCTGACCAATGATATTTGCCATGGAGGCTGGTCTTTATATAAGATATAATTGAGATTCCCTTTCTTTAACAGGCTACCAGTTTAGTTTACTGAAAATATCAAAGGGAAATTTATAGCTGCCTTCCTTTCTCCCTTCCTATTTGAGGAGGAGGAGTTTACAGAAAGTACATTTTGATGTTTTCATCTGATGTGGTGCTGTTCTTTAGCATGTGATAGCAAAAGGGTGTGTTTTCTATCTTCACTGATCAAATTCAGACAGCATGTCAATACAATAAGGCAAAACAGGTATCAAAGACAAACAGTAGATAACAATACACTGTATCCCAAATTTTAACAGTCTACCAGATTATCTGCTTCCCAGGTCTAGGCTACTAACTTGATCTGTTCACTTCCAAGACTTTGCACAAGTGTAGGTTGAGTCAAGATTCATATCTCAACTCCACAATGTAACATCAACATGCTCATTTGTTCATGGCTATCTACACATCTCTGAAGTCCAATATCACTATAGTATATATTATTGATGTAGAAAGTTGTAGGACCTGTCCAGATGGGACACTTGATTATTCATCCTAAATTTTTATATAGGTTTTCAGCTCTGTGTTTGTCATCTTTGGCTCCTATTTTTCATAGCATAAATGAGCTCTGTGTGGAATTTGAGTATGAGGAGAGCTGGAACCTTTTGGAGAGCCAGGGAAGGGGATTTCGCATCTTTAGATAGCTGTTCAAGATCCTGTATTGGATTTCTGGCTTCTTTAAGTGTATAGTTGGTATGTAATTTCCACAGTCACAGGAAACTGATGTCTAACACAGGAAAGATTTTTCATAGATTTCATAGACATTAGGGCCGGAAAGAAGATCATTGAGTCCAGCCCCCTGCCCCAGGAGCAGGAAGTCAGCAGGGATCATAGTATCCCAGCAAGATAAACAACCAGGTGTCTTTTGAAGGCCTTCTTAGTGGGGGTTTGAACCACCTCCAGCAGCAATCTATTCCAAACCTTGGGAGCTTGGACAGTAAAGAAGTTCTTCCTTATGTCCAGCCTGAAACAGTCATGGAGAAGTTTGTGACCATTTGACCATGTCATTCCTTGGGGCGCTCTTGTGAACAGACGTTCCCCCATTTCCTGATAAGCACCCCGATGAACTTCATTGCAAGGAACTTCCTGAACCATCTCCTTCCGCTTGTTGAACAGCTTTTCTCAGAATTTCCATGTGGGTTTAGGGCATAAAGAGTCACAGCTGACATGATTTTCACAGCTTGCCAGCTGCAGAAGAAATGCTGAGAACAACATAAACCTCTCTTTGACTTCACATAAGTCTTTGACTCTGTGAATCGAGGAGCATTGTGGAGGATTCTTTTGAAGTATGGATGCCTACTGGAATTCATCACCATTTTTTGCCTGCTTCATGATGGAATGCAAGCAGTAGTTCTCAGTAATGGATCTGTCACAGAGCCCTTTGAGCTTAAGATGGGAGTTAAGCTGGCTACATCATTGCTACATTTTTCTCGACATTCCTTACCACAGTGCTACATCTGACCACCAACAAGCTTCCAGTCAGAGTGGAGCTAAACTACCAAATGGATGGTATGTTGCTTAATCTCAGCCAACTCCAAACTAAAACCAAGACCACCCTGATCACTATCATCAAGCTCCAGTATGCTGATGATGATGCTGTATGTGCTCACTTGGAAGCAGATCTTCAGGCAATTGTCAACTTCTTTATTGAGACATAAAAAAAGTGGGACTAGCTTAGCATTGAGAAGACTAAAGTCCTCCATCACTTAGTTCTTTATAAATAGTTTCCAGGTCCAGTAATTTAGATTTACAGTGAGACTCTGAGGAACATTAACTATTTCCCATACCTTGGAAGCCATCTCTCACTGACATCAACAAAGAAATTCAATATCACCTCAAATGTGAAAGCACAGCCTTCAGACACCTGAGGAAATGGGTGTTCAGATCAGATCCAGAACCAAGTTCATGGTTTATTAAGCAATTGTCATCTCCACCTTACTGTATGGAGCTGAGATGTGAATGATGCACAGGAGACACAGCAAGTCATTGGAAAAGTACCGTCAATTCTATATGCAGAAGATCCTTTGAATCCAGTGGGAAGATAGATGCAATATTAATGGCCTCTCCAAGCAAACACCATGAGCATCGAGGTAATGATCATCCAACATCAACTTTGCTGGGCCAGCCACATCATCCAGATGTTTGACTCCAGAATCCTGAAGCAAGTTTTATTCAACCAGATCAGTCAAGCCATACACTCAAGAGGAGGGCAGAGAGAACACTACAAGAACATCCTTAAGACCAACTTGAAAAAGTGCAACATCAACATCAACTCATGGGAGACTATCATCCAGGACTGCACCAGATGGAGGAAGTGTAATCATGGAAGACAACCTTCCTCAACTATGAGGGATCACTAAAGCATTGGCATGTATTCATCAGATTGTGCTAGACTGAGAGCTATTCTAATATATTTCAGAAACAGAAGTTGGCCCCTGTGCAATGAAGCCAATATTGAGGGTTTTATAAATCATCCATCTTGGAGCTGTATTTAATACTGCATACAAAGTAAGTCTTTGTTGTAGACCACAAAGGTAATGTGGGATTTTATTTAAAAAGCTTGGGAGACAGATGTGGAGGTTGTATGCAAACTATAACTTCTCTGAACTTATTTGGTTAAGGTAGAGGGAAGCATAGCACCCTAGTTCTGGCTAGCATATAAATTATGTCCAGGTTGCTTTTCAAAAAATGGACATAATTGTCTTGACAGCTGAAGAAAGGTGTTTTTGACTCCTAAATTTTTCACTCAGAATTTAACTCTAGGTGCAATAATGCTGTTCAATGGTGGAAACTTCCAATGGAAGGTGAGATGGTAGAAGTAGTTAGGTCTTCACTTTTTCTTTTTCTCTTTTACTCAATTCATCTATATTTCTGCATTGAATCATGTATTATCAGTACATTTTTTTTACATCTCTGTAGAGCTTCATGACATTGGCTCTTCTTTGATGTAGCACATTTCAAACCAAGATAACAGTCTTCTAATTGGTGCACATAAGTATTATGAGGAGTGAAAAATTGACTTCTGCACAGGTGTCACAGCTCTATAATGAATACCACAGGATTATCGACATTCAGTTCAAATCCTAGTTCTGCATCAGATCTATCCCTTTTGCCATTTTAATAGTTTAAATAAGTCACAGATTTTTGTGTAGTATAAAGTGTGTGGCATGAAATTTAAATTCACAACTGGGCACACATCTAATCCAATTGTTCATGGTAAGTCCAGAAAATGACTAAAAGAAATAGTATGAAGTTATCCAAATTGGATATGCAGTTGTGATAATCGCATATGCAAATTAAGGTTCAAATTTTACTCTCAATTGCAACTTTAACCTGAATAAAAACATTTTAAAAATGTCCATATCTTTAATATTGGTTACATAATTATCTAATTTTCTTAAACCTTTATTTTTTCCAGTGAGCTCATTATCTCAGAAAATAAAAAAATGGAGACGGAATGTAGAAAAAAACAGTTTAATGTAAAAATCTGACTCTGCAAAGAATTCTTATACTCCTCAGCCAGTTCAGAGATCCAGAATATATGGTTATGCTAAAAAAGCAGGCTCCATTGACTTCAATGAGAATATTTTCACCCATAAAACATATTACTGTCTGTCATGGTTTTATTGCTATATAACTAATAAATATTGCAACTCATTAATTATCTATAGATATATTTGATGAAAAACCAATATTTATTCATATGATTTTACTGTATCTATTAGATAACATGTTTCTGACAAAACCAGTAATCATAGCAAGGTAGAAGAAAATTCTTGATTTTACTCAATGGAACCAAATACTAGTCAGAAAAAATAAAGAACTAATCTCCTCCTTTTTCTCAACAGTAGTCAGACAATACAGACAAGTTTATTAAATCCATCTAACATTACAGCCATGCTGAAATTTGCTAACATGGTTTACAAGCATTCAGGAAGCTTGGGCCTGCAGAGCGGGTTGTATGTCTTTGCTGGAGAGAGAAATGAGCAGATATACAGATGCCTATCCTACTCTGTATATTTATAATGTATACCTAGTTTCTGTTATTGCTTTAAGCAGCAATGAGTATTAATAGTAATGAAATTACAACTTGCAGAATCAACTGTTTGGCACTCTAGAGAGGCATTTTGAATGAAACGACATAATTTTTTTTTCTTTGCTAGAAGCCTGAGCCAGCTGGTGTAAAGGGATATTGACTTCATCACAACTATGCAAATTTTATAGCTGATGAGGATCTGCCCCTTGGGTTCATTAGCTGACATGACAAATTTTTCACAACCAAACCCCTACAATAATAGCTAGATTTAATTGAATCAAAAGTGCTTTCCAGTAGATGTTGAATATATGGATATATATGCCCATGCACAAACATGCGCACACCTTCCCCCGTCAATGACCACTACCTTTGAATCAATGTCTGTTATAAATTTCTTATTTGAGGAGTCAAGAAATGCCTGCAGTCATTACATAACAAAATTATAAGAACCTCAACCATCTATGCTGCCCGGGTATGGCATTAGGAAGCACTGTTCTCAAACACACTCATCCCTTCCTACCCCAGTGATGAGCTATGTTTTCACAACACAAAGGAGCATGTATTTAATTGTTTCAGGAGAGGGCATCATTTTCCCTGCCTCAAAGACAGCCATAACAGGATGTTTAGAAGTTAGAAACATTTTATGTCTCAGTGTTCTTTATAGGTCATCTCCTCACTGAGACGAGCAGAATTTTCTTCTGTCGATGGGACTCCCTTTGTCTTTGGACACAGTTTGGTAATAAGTCTAGGACTTGTGTGTCTTTTTATTTCTATCTGTTTCAAGAAAATCAAGTGAATCTTAAAAACAAAAGAATCTCCTAAGTTAAAATCCAAGTTAATTCAGATAAGACCTAGAAATATCCTATGATTTCAGGTATGATACCCAAATACACTAGACGTAGGATCTGACAATAAACTATGCATTTTTGTGTCCAGAGTCACTTCACATGCTTTAAGACTTTTTTTGTAAGATATTTATAGTAATTCCACCTTAAATAGACACGTTCTGCATTTACCAATGCAGTGCTCACCATTTAAGTAAATAACCTCAGAAAAAAGGCATATCCAGACTGTGCACTTATCTAAACTTAGTGTAAACAGTGCATGTTAAATAAACAGCATTATTGGTTCTATGGAATTGTGGCCTTGAAACTCACTAGTTTTCCACATTTCAAGGTGTAGAGAATTGCTTCCCCTTAAGAGTTTCCAGCATGTTTAAATGGAATGCAGTTGGTTACACAGAAGACAGCTATAACTACAGTTATTATGTAGTTAAGCCAGAGTATAGCTAAGTTATAAACTGGATGGAGAGACATAAAACTGTCATGCATTTAATTGGTTTATGTATTTAACTCATGCGGCTAACTAGAGATTGCTACAATGTAAGCAGTAAGCAACAGAACACCACGGGCAATGAGTTTTGCAGTTAAACAAATTATGCACTTATTCACTATGTATGCAGGTGGACTACACTTATTTTCTCTGTCAAAATGAAGGTATGAAATCAGTCAAAAGTGACTGTAAATTTCAGTATATAGGATAAACTCACTCATGAAAAGACATGGTGTGGGAAAACACATAAATTATAATATAGAAAGTATTCTGCCTTCTATAAGGAGTATAAGGCCTCAAGAAGCAGTTGTCTATAGAAGAGGGTTATTGTGACCATTCCATTCCACCTTTATTAAACCCTATTAAAATGAAATAATGGGGGACATTTTTTATCTGGCCAGATAAAAAAGTTGTATTTTTTTTGTAAGAGGGACATTACTGTCAATATCACTGGTTAAAAAAAAAAAATCTCCTTTCACAAAATGCAGACAGTGTAATATGGGGGGGTGGGGCAGGGCTCTATCTCTGGGTGCTGATTCAAAGAAAGCACCACAATGGGAGCTTTTGCTGCTGGTTAAGTCCTCTTTACATGGCAATTATGGGCAGCTGCTGGAGCTCTTAACACCTGGACTGTCTGCACATTAACACCTAAAACTAGTTTTAAGCACTCCTTATGTTTAACTTGGATGGTTTTTAACACTTCCTTCCATGTAGTTTGCCCCATTTCTGCAATATTTGTCTCACCAAAAAGCCCACATAGGGACCTACTTCATTCTTAGCTTTGCAGGTTTCACAGAAACTGTAAAATCCAGGATTGTCTCTGAAATCTGTAAAATCAACAACAAAAAAACTTAATAAAAATAAAAAACTGGTTCCCCAGTAGGAACCAGCAGTCCTCACTGCTGGGAGGGGAAGGCACCTGCTGGTAGAATGGCATGAAGGACAGGAGACAAGATGGTGGCTGATTCCTTGTCCCTCCTGCACCTGCTGGGACCTTTACAGCAATCAGCGCCAAATGGCAGGGCTGCATCAAGATGGCAGCTGCTCCTTCATCTCTTCTCCCTCTGGCTTCTCCACCAATCTGGACTGAGGAGCAGGGCTGCATGAAAGGCAGCCAGCACTCAAGACAGTGGCTGCCCCTTCATCCTTCCTAACGCCCCAGGGCCCCTCTGCCAAGCTGCATTGAGGGATGGGGCTGCCACGAAATGACTGCAAAATTAGAACTTTACATTATGATCAACCAAAAATTGGTAAGTCCTCCTGCAATTTAGGTATACCCCTACTCATAGTTTCTACTGAAGCTTGCCAGTATGTGGTCAGATGATTTCAACAGGGTTCTGGTTAATGTATGTTGCAAGTGTAATAAAGCACATGATTTAAGGAGATGTTTCCAAAGTGTGCACTAGCATGAAAACTTCTCAAAGAGGCTCAAGCAGATGGCTTTTCAATACAGAGAGCACAGGAAAACCTATAGATCAGCTGCAATGCATGAATGGCAACTGCAGGTCCAGCAGTACCCTGCCCATCCACTCTTGTAATAAGGTGCTTGCCACTGTGCTGAGCAGAGAGTTCACAAGTTTCTGAGCAGGAGTGATCCACTGTCTAGATCTAGGGCTAGTGGCAGATAGGGTGGAGGTGCACGAAAAGACCACAAGACAGGCTCTAGTGCTGGAACAGTTCCCAGAGTGACCTATGCAACTATGCAGGATGTTTCCCTATGAGCTAGGGGGTTATTCTGGGGACATATTCTGAGGGCCTGTTTGAAGAGAGGTGCAGAAAACAGTCTACTAAGGAAACAGTGCTAGAATCTGGAGCCATAGTTGTGTATGTTGCTTGTTGTTATCATAAGGAAAATAGCAGCATAACAGAGATGGATTTCCAGGTTATGATCTATAAGAATATTGTAATGAAAGATATTGTGTTCAATGGGGTGACTTCAGCTTACTTTGAGGGGATAAGCCACACCATTTTGTGGGCCCCTGTCCTTTGTTTTCCCTCCCTCCCTTGCCACTCTAAGCACAGGGAAAAATATTAAATGTATAAGCAGACACTCAGCCCTACTAAGTCTGAATTAATAACAGGAAAAGTGAATAAAAGATGGGGTTACAGGCTGAGCAAGCACAAATGCATATTCCAGCACAGGTTGCTGTTTGTAACTCCATCAGTAATGTCCATTAATGGCATTAAAGCATTGTCCCAGACATCCTGGATTACAAAACTCAGGGCCTGGATTAAGTGTAAAGGTCCTTGCCAGCAAGAAACCCCATTCAAACCAATACTGCTAATAGGCCTGTCCTCTGTTTTTCCTAAGCTTCTTAATCATGTCCCATTTCTCTCTTTGTCTCTTTTTTTCTGAAATAAATCAGAAATTATTACCATGCACAGCATTACACAGCAGCAGCAGCTTCAACCATGTGCAGAACAAAGTTCCTGAAAGTATCAATGTGTGGCTTTTCTATGACAGAGGATGTATGACGGTGTGGGGAGTGGGATGGGGGCAGGGTAAGATTCTTTTCTTTCTCTCTCCAGAAAAAAAGAAGATGCTGTGTTTACTTTATAAGATCATACAGTAAATGAAACCATGGGGAGAGATCTATATGAATCAACTAATGATTTTAGGTGTGGATCAGATAAACACCTGGAACCAGCATTCCATCTGAATGTCAAGGACGGGGTATTTGATTGCTAAGCTGGTGTCCAACTATTGTAGCATTTAGAGAATCTCAGTCCCTATTCAGAGCTGAGTTAACGCATAGACAAACTAGGCGCATGCCTAGGACCCTAAGTGAAGAAGGGGCCCAGTTGTGCTTATATGACATATTATAATTATTGAGTGAAAAAAAGTAGGGGCCCACAAATTTGTTTGCTTAGGGACCACTAAAGGGTTAAGCGAGCCCTGCCCCTATTTGTAACAGGGTGGATGTTTGAGATTGCCCAAAATAAGCAGTTAAGTGTTAAACTTTATTTAAAGGTTTACTGAAACAACCAAAAGGGAAATTCTGACCCATTTCCTTCATGTTTATATGGAACAAAGCAATATTTTTTCTGCCTTCCTGTGAAAAATCAGATATTGGCTGTAGGATATTGCAGAAGAGGCAGTGGTGTCCCTAGTGATACTGAGGAGCCTTTAGACTGCCTTTATGAAGTGTCTTGCTTACAGGCTGATTGTCATATTTGGGATGAGAGAGGCTTTTTCACTTAGGAGATTGGTATAGAATGGGTTTTGTTTGGTTTTGTGTTTTTCCCCCCTTCCTCTTAAGCATAATTCACTTTTTACTGTTATCTGAGCATATGTTGTTTAATAAATTCCATGCCGTTGCAGGCTCACAAGGCAGCAATATTGGTCTCTCTTGTTCTCCTTTGGACCATTGTAATTTTTTTGGCCTTCTAGTCTTTTGTGCTAAGTCTTAAGGGTTTTTTTTAGTATTAGGGCATGTTTTATGACTTCTAGCATGTGTGTGTGTTGCTGATGTGTGGATGTTGTCGTGAATGCCGCAGACTTATCTGTTATATTGCTGCCTGAGATTGCAGAGGCCTGGACTTAGTGACCAAGACATTCCCTTCTGTAGCATGGACAGTGTGCTGGGGAGAAAAGTAACTGGGGACCCTTTAAGTCCAAAGTTTTGTAGCCTGAAGAGAGGGAGGATTTCCTGCAGTAAGGAAAGACCCTGCCAACTCAGTCAGGGTGGAAGACAGCTTGCTTACTAAGAAAGGCACTAAGGCTGGACAGGAGGGGGCAAGTGGCTTGCTATAGTGGGGAGTAAGCAGGAACCCCTAGAGGGGAGAAGCCAGGCCCTGAGTTGTGGACTCAAACTTGCAAAGCCAAGCCTGCAGTCAACCAGCTGCAGAACCCAGCCGCAAGAGGGGAGAGAGATTAGCCACACCTGGGCCAGCGGAGCAGGAAACCAGGTCAGCTGGGGTAAGGAGATAAACTCAGCTCAGGGTAGAGGAGAGGGGCTGGCCCTGGTAGTGAAGGGACATGGAGTCCTTCAGGGAAGCAAAGGGGAACATGCATCTGGCCAAAAGAGGAGATGCTGCCTACTGCTGCTTGGGAAGAGAAACCCCAGCCAGCAATGAGAGAGGGAATACATGGGAGGTACCAAAGCATTTTTTTGTGTATGTGCACCTGGGGAAGAGCCCAGAGAGGGGTTTATACAGAGAACTGAGGACTGTTTATGTTAACCCTGGAGGAATCCAGTGTGGGGCAAGAGGGTGCTGAGTACCTCTAGGAAGGATGAGGACTTTTTGTGTGGAGTTGGTACCCTAAGGACCCTAAATTGCAATATGAGTACCTGATACAGGGCTGCTTTTCATTCTTTTAACCTTTTGCTCATTTTTGCAGTAACACCTGGTCAACTGGTATGGCTGTGAGGGGAAGTACAGAAGCTGCAGAGCAGAATACCCAGTACCCTGTGATTTTTCTTGTGTTTCATGTATCTGCTTTTCTACTTCTTTTGTTGGTTTCAGAGTGGGTGGTAGACTAAAACCCTCTTTAGGTGGAAGGCCTGAGAGAGGGTCACAACCCACATGGTCCAGGCCCCTGATTAAATTAAGGGAGGCTAGAGCCTGCTGGGCTGAACCCTGTCTGCAGATGGAGGAGCGGTGAGAGAGAGGAGCAGATCCTGGCACTGCCCTGTTAAACCTCTGCCCAGGGGAAGAGTAGGGGGAAGGAAATCACCCTTGGTATAGGCTCTGGTTGGCTAAAGGCAGTCTCTTGAAACAACATCTCTGCACTAACAACAACACTAACAAGACATGGCAGGTAAGAGAGAAAAGAGCCAGCTTTGTGGGCTGGAGTAGGCAGCCAGGTGCAGCTCAGCCACTAGGGGGCACCTGGCTGCCGATGGAGGTACACCGTATTAAACCTTCCAATACTATGAACTATATTGCTATTATGAACTAAGCAACTTCTATTCCTAGTTTATTTGCCAGCTCTACAAGCTACCTTCAGTCCTTCCCTATTTTCCTATGTGTATTTTTCTAATTTGAGTAAGAAGCACTTGTTCAAAGGTTTTATTTTTTTAAAACAGAAACCAGAGTACCTGTTATCTAGCGATGCTGATGCTGGAAATTGCATTTGAGTCCAGGCACTTGGCCAGGCCCACTCTCCATTCAAGTTGTACACAGCCTGCATTCAAGGTTTGCTTCTAAGAATTCTGGGGGCGTACGCCAGCCTCTCACTAACCAGAGTTGCCATAGAAATCATTTTGTGATGTACTCATCAGTTCTTTCCAAGCTCCTGTTTGTAAGAGTGCCTAGCCTCCCAGGTTGGTGGTTGTAGCCATGTTGGTCTGAGGACATAGACAGTCAAGGTTCTTTGGGTAGACGTGATATCTTTTATTAGACCAACAAAATAGTCGGGGGAAAAATGTTCTTTGCAAACTTTTGTGCACAAACAACCTTCCTCAGGCATAGGGAGACTCTAGTGGTAGAAAAGAAGCTAATTTACAACATGCACGTCTGTGAAAATGCAAACGAGTGGACGTTTGGAAGATGGTAGGTATAGATGAAGGGGTGGGGGTGAGGATGGAAAGGTGTGAAGGAATGTAAGAGGTCAGCTGCAGTCAGGGTACCTGGGGTTATGAGATAGTAAGCAGGTTTTAATATAGGCATTGGATTTATGACACATTACAACTTGCCTGCCATTTCATAACCCCAGAAAGCCTCCCTGAAGCTGACCTCTTACATTATCTGGGGTTATGAAATGGCAGGCAGGTTGTAATGTGTCATAAATCCAATGTCTGTATTGCAATCTGCCTACCATCTCATAACCCCAAGTAACCTGCCTGCAGCTGACCTTTTACATTCCTTCACATCTTTCCCTCCTTTCTCCTCCCCACCCCCGCATTTTTACTTATTATCTTCTAAACTTTCACTCCGTTTGCATTTTCACAGACCTGCACTTGTAAATTAGCTTCTTTTTTATCTTGAAGAACACACAGCACAGAGTCTCCCTATGACTGAGGAACAGTGTTTGTGCCAGAAACTTTGTGAAGAACATTCCCAGCACAACCTTAACCCTAACCTCCCCAACTATTTAGTTGGTCTAATGAAAGCTATCACATCTAGACCTGTGCAAATTCAGATTCAGAGGACAGTGATTCAATTCCAAGATTTGGATCACCATCCTGAATTGATTTGGCCGAATTGGCCTCAGAAGATTTGGCGCAGATTGGGAGAGATTCAGAGATTCGGCCATAGACTATAATGGGGAATCACTGAAATACCTATAACTTCATCTTTTTGGGGGGTTATTCGGATAAAAATTTCAGGGGTGATAGACCCTGCTGAGGCCACAAAGCCTGCCAAGTTTTAAGAAGATAGGTGCAGGGATTTCTGGGAAACTGTATCTCAAGCTGTTGACAAGCAAAACTCATGATGTGTGCCTTTGTGTGCTAAGGTGTGCCCTTCCTGGCGCTGGGACCTCTACATGACATGGTAATGTTCCCCAATGAGGTTACCTCCTCCCCTACAGCCTCAGCTCAGTCTACCACTTTAAATAACAACAGGTAATAACTTAGCAAGCAGCACAGTAGCACTAGCAGCATTTCAGGCACCCAAACTGTCACAGCGCCTTTATTTTGTTTTCTGTAGGAACTTCTTCTCCAGCAGGTGCCAGAGAACTCTCCCTACCAGCCCTGGCCCTGGGACTCAGATGTGCCCAGGGCCCTGTGTCCTTCCAGTCAGCTGACCAAGGACAGGTGCCAGGGGTGTTGATCTAAGACATGGCACTGGCAGACAAGGTCCTTTGGGTCAATCTGGTATCTTTTAGTAGACCAACTGAAGAGTTAGAGAAATATATCTTAGCAGGCTTTGAGGTTGAAAAACCCTTTGTCAGGCTGAGGAAGCACCTGCAGTTTGTGTATGTACTGTTCCTGGATGGAAGGAATAGTAAAGAAACCGGAGGCTGGGAATGCAATGCAGACAAGAAAACCAATCAGTGAAAATGGAAATGGAGGTATCAGGAGGTGGAGGGGGGAGGGAGATGTAGCAGCTCAGGTAAAAGTAGAGAGGTACTGGAGAGTCAGAGGTCCAGCAGGTTTTAGTGTGTCATAAATCCAGTGCCTATATGGAGTCTCTGAGTTTCTGTACCTAGGAGGCTGAAGAAGTGACGTTCATGAGCCCAGCTGTGAAAAGTAGTTTGTAAATTCGAACCAGCACCAAAACTTGCTAACTTAACTTTATCACCAGAAGCCAACTTCCTACAGCTCAAAACAAATAACCTGCCAACAATCTCCAGTACCCCCACAAACTGCACACCAGAACCTATCAATGACAAGAATACCACTACCTGTGGGGGAACATTGCTCACCAAAAAAGCCACTCTGTCTTCAGTCTCTCAGGCCTGATCCTGAAAGGGTATTTACAAACCACTTTTCACAGATGAGCCTATCAACTGCACTTAATCAACCTCCTAGGTACAGAAACTCATGAACTCAATATAGATGTTGGCATTCTGACACACTACAACTGACTGGACATCTGACTCCCCAGGTACCTCTCCACTTTTACCTGCACTGCTACATCCCCCTTCTCTCCTAGCTCAGTCTGTCTGTCTCACCCCCTAACTCCTCCACGTTCACTTTCACTGACTGGCTTTCCTGCCTGCATTGCATGCCAGCCTGTTTTTTTACTATTCAAGAACAGCACACACACACTGTAGGTGCTTCTTCAGCCTGACAAAGGGGTTTTCAACCCAAAAGCTGTCATCCTAGGCAGCTAAGTTCAGCTCACCTGGAGCCTCACAACTCCACTGCAGCCAGCTAGCAAGCCTCAGACCTGTCAAAGACATGAGGGGTCTGGAATTTCCCCAGCCAGGACTGTGTGCTTGCGTGTGGTAGCCTGAGCTTATAGCACCTCCTACCCACCTTTAACCAGGGGGATCCTCGGTCCTGTCACTTCCTGGGGCTGCCACATCACCAGCAGTCCCACCAGGCCTCCCTGACCCTGGCAAAGTGCAGTTTTAGTGGTCATGCCCAGGTCCTGGGGTCTCCTCCTTCCCCATAGCCCCAGTCCATACCTCTAAGTTCAACCTGGCACAGGAGCTCAGCAGGGATATATTCTTCCCCTGCTGGATGGTGATGCAGTGAGTGTTCTCTCCAGCTCTGAGAATGGGACATTAACTGGTTTAAAAAAAGAAAACACAAATAGGTATGAATGGAGTGAGGAAGGTGGCACTCACTCCATCTGCAAGTGGAGGTTAGGGAATCCTATCAGCAAGAGGTTTACTTTCAAGAATATCAGTTGCTCCACCAAACCAGGATCCAAGCAGGTGCAGTGGGGTGTCGCAACAGCCTCAGCAATGCTGAACACCCTCTCACTTGGAACACTGGTTGGTGGACAGGACAGGTGTTCCTGGGCAACTGTGGCCAAATCCTGTCACATCTGGCTTCAGCTTGCCCAGTTGGCCAAGGGGTCATAGTCCAGAGGCTCCACGTCCTCAGCAAGATAGGTAGCCACCAAAGCCTTGGTGTTACCTTCCCAAGGCTGGGGTCTGGTACATCTGGACCCCAACACTGAAGCAAC
The DNA here is from genome assembly GCF_052110815.1 of Crocodylus siamensis. Lineage (NCBI taxonomy): Eukaryota > Metazoa > Chordata > Crocodylia > Crocodylidae > Crocodylus > Crocodylus siamensis. The sequence continues at coordinate 156,942,098 of NC_143397.1, read as the reverse complement.
ATATTTGGCTGACTTTGGCAGCAGCTGGCGTGGAGGTGACTGTCTGTGTTGGTCCTGGGAGTGCTGGCACAGGAAAGTAGATGCCCCTCTTCTACATCACCTCACCTCTGCCCTTCTGCCTCCCTGACTCTGTTGACCAGCACCTGCATCCAGTGATTGAGGGTGCTGCCAGCACACATGCTCCCCTTCACCATCAGATTGCACATACCACCAGCATGTGGACCATACTGTACTACAAGGGATCAAGCCATTTCCTGATGCCCTCCTTCAGCTGCCTCACCAATGCTTGCACGTCTGGTGACAGCAGCTTGCCCCAGCCAGGAACATTGATCCCCTGGGACTTCTCTATTTGGTTCTGAAGTTCCCTTACTACCGGGATCACCTGGCTAAGGAGAGCATCACCAGCACGGAGGCTCTTGGTGGCCTCAAGGAAGGGCTTGAGGATCACTAAGATTTGGGAGATGGTATCCCATTCAGCTCTGTTAAGGGGGCCCCTGATCCCAATCTCCCCAAGCAGGCCATCTCATGGATGGCCTTCTGTTGCTCCACCAGCCTTTCTAGCATCAGGTATGTAGCATTCCACCAAGTCTCCACTTCCTGCATGATTTTGTGCTGCAGAATGCTCAGCTCTGCCTGTTTTCCCCACAGAATCTTGCCCCCCTTGATGCTGCAGTGGTTGTAGCCCACCACCTTTCTGCATTTTGAAATCATCTGGGTGGTAGTGATGGCACCATCACCAACATCCCTGTCCCCCTCTAACGCATCCCTGACTATGAGGTTAAGCTTGTGTGCCATACAGTGGATGCCAACGAAGTAGGCATCATGGACAGCCTTGACCATATTGGCCCCACTGTTGGTGACCATGAACCCATGGATGAGCTCACCCCACCCAACAAGCCACCCCTGTACCACATGGTTCATGGCCACCGTGATCTCCCTTGCCATGTGGGACTCATCCAGCACCTCGGCTTGGAGGAGAGCCCACTGATGGCCTGACTGATTGCACCAGTGCCCTTTTAGGGAGAAGGAGGCACGATCTCCACCCTGGCTGCTCCAGATGTCAGAGGTAAAGTGCAAGGCTACCTGTGACCCTGCCTTGCACAGCTCTTCCATCAAGTACTACCTGAATGCCTCATACAGGGAGGGCACCACTGTCCTGCTAAAGGTGGTACATGTAGGCACTTGATAGGATGGGGCCACAAGTGCCATGAGCTACCTGAACCCTGGCCACTGAACTATGGAGAAGGGCTGGCCATCCAGAGCAAGCATCTCCCCAATTCTCTGGGTGATCTCACTCACTCTTGCAATTCACCCCACTTTGTCTGTAGCTTTTCTCCACTGCTCCAAGGTGGCTTACCTGTGATTTGGGCATATGGGGGCTTTGGAGTGAGGCAGGGATTTCCCTTTGGGCATTCTCCTACCGGTGCCAGGCTTATCAGGAAGAAGGGCAAAGGGATTCTACCTCCTGAGATGCAGCAGCATCGCCATGGGGGTGAAGTGTTTCACTTCCTTTCCCCGGCTGATCTGCTTTCAGCAGAGCTGGCAGATAGCACACTTAGGATCATCTGCCACCTCAAAGTTATTGCACACTCACTACTCCCCCACTTCTGGGTGAAGATGGGGATCCTGCCTTATCCCCCTCCTCAGCAGGAAGAGGTACAACAACACAAGGAGCTCACTTGGCTGAGCCACTTGCCTCCATAATCTCCTCTGAGGTGCCTTCCTGACAAGGAGACCTGGGTCTAGGAGAACTTTGAGGGCTGTGGAGAACAAACTCAGATTCCCCCTTGGTTCCCAGAATTGCTTTATCTAGGTTTCTCAGGTCCCCTGGTTCCAGATCCAGCTCTTTCTCTGGCAGCGGGAGGCTCACACTGGGAGAAGAAATTGGGGTGGAGATGGGGATTCTGAATATGGTGCCTATTTCTGGAGTTAGAGGAGGTGGTGCATCTTCAGGAAAGGTACTTCTCCCACCTCCTTGGTTCCACTGGCAGCAGAAGACTCATGGCTGCCAGGAAAGAGGATGTGTCTATGTTTTGAGGGCGGAGGGACTTGCAGCTCTAGCTCTTCCCCTACCCCCGCTAGCCCCTCTCACTCCCTTTCCAGCAGACCTGGAACCTGCCTTTCCAGCATATTTCATATTAATCTTTCCTATGCTGGAAAATGTGTCTGTGTGTAGCTAACTAATAATATATGTCGACTTCTTCTCTGATGTATGACTGTGTCTGACTTCTTCTGTGTTGTGTTTACTGCTGTGTGTATACCTAAAATAATATCTCTTCTTCTTCTTTTTTGTCTGTCTGACTTCTGTGTTTGGTTAATCTGAATCTCTATCTAACTACTTCTTCTGTGTACTCTTTAGTCTATATGCAACTATAAATAATAATATTAATAACTATATGTAATCTCTTCTTCTATGAATATCTGACTTCTTCCATGTTGTAATAATATCTTGCTTCTTCTATGACATGTGTGTGAGTCTATGTAATGTCTGTGCTTCCCTGCACAGTGAAGGATCATGCTGCCAGGGACAACACAGCTTTATTTTTTTAAATTGTTTGCAAAAAAGACCGCGAACAAATATAAATTGAAAGAAATAGATTGGACAGGGATAAGTAGAGGGATTCTGATAAATAAGCTATACCCAATCCTTTCTAAGAACAAAAAATAGCAGGAGACTGACTAGTTAGGAAGTCAAGCCAGTCCAGCACCTTTCAGATGTTTTTGCGCAGGCAGAAACAGCTCACAAAAGGTATAGAAAGCCTGCAGACAGGCTTATATGCTGTTTCTTCATCCCTCCACTGTGACTGGAAGGGGACTCAGGGAAAGAACACAGTCACTGGCCAGCTAGAGATGTCAGTCTTTCCCCCCGCTCTCCCTTCCTCTTCTCAGTTTCTGTTCCCCTGAAAGACTGCCTTCCAAATCTCTGAATCTTTTCCAAATTGATTCAGAAGTTTTTTATCTTCTCCTGATTAAATTCAGTTTCAGTGATCTGGACTCTGAATCAGGCCAAATCTTCTCCAAATCTAGTTGCAGACCGAAGCTGCATACAGCCATAACCACATCTACCCAAAGGACCTTGCCTGCCTTAGCCTGCCAATGCATTTAGATGACATTTTTCTTGCTCTTTGCTTCCATCTGATTTAGCTGATGCCAAGCCATGGTTTCACCACAGTGGATAGCTGTTACTAGGAAAAATTAATATTGTTGTTGATTTAAATGATCTGGGAACCAAGGGAGAGCATTTCAGCAGGACCCCTGGGAGATGGCAATAGGTGTCAGTGGGTGAGTGCACATAGTATTCTATTAAAAAGCTTTGGATAAAGTTTCTTGACTCTTCTATCCATTTAAACACTCGGATGTCAGATATACTATATCAGGTATGGGCAAAATATGGTTCATGAGCCAAATTCAGCCCACCAAGTGTTTTTTATCTGACCCACAACAGGTCCCTGAGCTACACCTATCCCAGGTGTAGTGATGCAGCCCAGGCCATAGTGCAGTCCCACTGTGAAGTCCCACAGCCAGTCCCACAGCCCCATGGTGTAGTCCCACAGCCAGTCCCCACTGTTGCTGGGCATGGGGACACTACTTGCCATGGAACACAGCCCACCCTACCCCTGTGAGCGGCTCGCAGGTATGTTGGGAGCTGTCGTACACAGGGCTAGGCAATGTGGTGGGGGAATAGCACAGCAGCCAGACTCGAGTTCCTGGCAGCTCCCATTGTGGCAGCTTGTTCTCACCCTCACAGCTGCCATTCCCAGTGTCTTTGCCACCAGACCTGGCCCTGCTGTCCAGGTGCCCTGGCCCATCCATCCTTCATCCACTGCTGGGGGTGCCAGACAGAGTGCAGTCTCCATGGAGTGTGCTTTGGAACTTCTGCAAGCAGGGACCACTTGGACTGGCATATGGGATGTGGTGGGGAGCAGCATCTGGGAATGGGATGGGCAGGCAAGGCCAGGGGCAGAACTGGGATCAAGGGGAAGTGACAATGTGAGGCTAGAGTCCAGGGAAGAGCCATGATCCACTCCCCAGAGGAGCTTGCAACAGAACCTGGTTCTCCAAGGAACCGCAGGGCAGGGAACCAGCACCCATTGCAGGGACACATGGAGAGCAGATTGTAGCTGCTCCCCCACATGCCAGGCAGTGTTAATAGCTATAACAGGGGCTAGGGTGGCCATCAAGGTACCTCAAGAATAGAGAACAGTTGCATTTGGTGCATAGTGATTTTTTTTTAACCTAAATTTAGTGCTAATTCATAATAACGACATCTATAAAGACTGCCAAAAAGTAAAATGTTTAGTCACAGTTCTAGGAGAGACTAGTGTTGATATTTCTGTCCTTTCCTAGAATCATTCAGAAGTTTTTTGTTCCCCAGGAAGTGAAAGTACTTGTCTTTGCATTCTTCTGAAAAATTTAATGCAGATCTGGAGCTCTGCTTTCACACTGTCCACTTTCAGTCTGTTCCTCTTATTTCTCCAAGCAATGGTCATCACTGAAAAAACCCGTTCTGCATGAGAATTGCTGCATGGTATTCAGAATATGTAGGAGCTGATTATCTTCATGTTCCTGAAGGGTATCTGGGCTTTGCTGAAAACTTTCAGATACCTCTCCTCACTCGTCTGGCAGTCTTTCATTTCAGGAGAGCATATAACACTTTTCACAATGCCAAATTCTTCATATAGTGTATCTATGCCAATCTCTTTAACATTGGAAGCCTGGACTGCATCACAAAATTCTTCAAAGGGCACAGCACTTTCAAGGGCTAATTTGGACACTGGTATGAAAGCTGTTTTCAGAGAGGTCATATCTGTTACTTAAGAATTTTTGGCTCTTTTGTAAAAATTTAGAAAGTCACTCTCTCATTTCTCTGCCACAAACTGTGTTAATTGCTTCAGTCTGTTATTCACTGCAAACACCAAAACTTGTCTCAAATCCTTCTCTCAAATTTTCCATAGATTTCAGTCATTAGCTCATACACCATGATCACACCGAATGACTTGGCCTCTAAAGCTTCAATACAGTCCATCAATAATTTCAGAAAGTGGCTGAGAAAGTAAAGCTCAGCCAATTCACTGGCACTTTCCTCATCACTGAACCATTTCCACAGTATTTTGGGGCACTCATCGTCTCCTAAACTCTGAAAGTAACTTGCTGGAAACCTCTGACATTTCAACAAGCAGTCAATAGATGGAAGCAGAGAAAGCCATCTGGCCACAACATGCCTCAATAGATTGCACTCCTCTACTTCAACTAAGTCATAAACTCTTTAACTGCTCTGTTCTCCTTGCAGAAATGCGGAAATGAGCATATACCTTGAGAATGACATTTTCGGCATCAATATTAAGGTTTCCACAGCCTTGTTGTGTTGTGCAAAACATGAGCCAGACAGTTTACCACAAAAATGTGCTGATGTAGAACTCCCTTTCCTTGGCTGTTGACATCGATATCACAGTGGCACAGGGTACAGAATGCGTGATATTCGCCCTTTCTGCTTTTCACTGTGAAATGGTGTTCTTTCTACCATTCTGAGTTAAAGGGCATCTTTTGCTTGGGCATTTTGAATTAAGGGTGATGTCAAAATGATTTTGAAGACAAATGTTTAACAGCAACAAGCAACAGCCGTAATGTAAGGATGTCGTTAAGAAGCGTGACAAATAGGATCTTTGTTGGCATTTGTAGGACCAATGGAATTAATTGAATGACAAATATATTAACCAATGAAGACAAACCATCTAAAGCTCAATTGTGGGTTGAAAGGTTGGGTGTCTCAAGAGAAAAATAGAAGACATAAAGGTATCCAGTTTTGTATTAATAGAGGACAGACTAGTAGAAAACCAGACTGTCCTTTATAAAACCAGGTGAATGGCCACCCTAACAGGCCTGAGGCCAGGTCAACACTTTCCCACATCTCCTCTCCCTCCTCCCCACCAGCAGCTCACCAAACCTCTTTAAGTGGTCCTTCAGCCCAAATAATTGCCCACCCCTATACCATATAGGAAAACTATTTTTGTATTTATTAAGTATGTAAACCTCAAAACCAAATTGAAAACCATTGTAGATATCCAAGCTATTTGTAAACAAATAATAGTTGAAAAGGGTAAAAAAAATTGCGGCTTGAAAATGTGTATAATTAGGTCATTAACTAAAGTACAGTCAGGACAAATTTTGTGCTAGAAATGGATGTTAGATGTGGAATCTGCATTCTCCCCTCCAGCTTGCACAGGATAGGAGTGTACTTGGACTATGTAGCGCTTCTTGTTCAGGGAACAAATCATTGCCTATCCAATCTATGAATTGTCCAGAGGCTGCAGCACATGGCAGCATGGCGAACAGTTCACTGGCACTATTGAGGGAGCAGGAACTCATGCAGCAAGCTGGAGACTGCAGCCTGGTAACCATCAGTGTATGCAGCCTTTCAACCAACTTCTTCTGTTTATGGTCCTGTTCATTCATATTCTGGTTGTATACTGGCCCAGTACAACCATTCTGTCCTTTTTCTCTCTTACCTGTTTACCTTCTTTCTTCATATTGTCCACTTCTCCTTCCTTCTTTTCTGGCACTCAGAAATAATACCAGTCCCTTTAGTAGTATTTCTTGCAGGATAACTATGATTGCCTCCACATTTTTATACAAACAAATCTAATCTCTATGGTTCATTTATCCTTGTATTTTGTTTGCATACATTTTTAATTAGATGGACTTTCACTGCTTCTTAGCACTTTCATTTGGGAGGCACAATTTTCACTTGCTCTGCAAATATCTACTATTCTTTGCTAAACCAGGATAATTTCTCTAGTAACTGGTTTTCTCTAGTACTCTTGACTCTGGTTATCATGTATACCACAAATAATTGTGGCCTCTAATTAGTACACATGTTAAGTGCTATAATTCAACTGATTTTTCTTTATTTCATAAATCTAAGATATAACAGTCTAACCAGGCTACTAATTTCTTGAACAGAAAATGTTGAATTTTAAATTTTGTGGAGGAACATATTCTTGGTATTTCTGAATGCCTTTGTCTATCAAATAAGTCACTTCATGTTCCTCTTGGTGTATGTTGCTGATCTCCAGGGTTTATGACCTGCAATATTGAGCAGTATGTGGAATTCACACTCTCTACTTTTTTTGTAGATTTCATAGGACGCACTGTGATCAATTCCTTCAGTACTCTGCCAACTTCATTTCTAGAATGGAAGCTTTTATAGCTCAGTTTCTTTCCTTTTTCTTTTTTTTTTTTTTTTCATTTGGTTTGGGACATGAATTACAAAGCCAGAGATCGCATGCAATTCACATTTTCAACTCATGTGTTTATCATGGGTCTCAAATTTGTTAAAGCCTTCACTCCTGGACTGATATGAATTATAAGGGCATCTTCATTTAAAATTTTTAAATTTTAAAAAATCATTAAGAAAATTCAGCACAGAGCAACAAAACTGATTAGAGGCCTGGGAGGCAAGGCTTATGAGGACAGGCTGAAAGCCTAGGGTTATTTAGTCTGGAGAAGAATAGTCTGAGGGTGGGGGTTTGATAATAGTCTACAAATACCTAAAGGACAATTACTGAGAGGATGGAGATAGGGTTTTCTCTGTGACTGTAGGGGACATGACTAGGAGCAATGATCGCAGGCTTTATCAGGGGAAATTTAGCTTGAAAATTAGGAGGAAATTTCTAACTATGAGAATAAGCTACCTAGGCTAGGGACAGACATTCAAAAAGTGTGAGCCTAAATTGATTCAATGTTTGCAGGTTAGTCTAACCTGCAGAGATTGAACTGATTTGAAAGTAGATAGACATTCACTCTAGATTCAGGAAACTCAGGCACATGCCTGCAGTGACTCAGGCTAGAAGCCAGGGGGCCACTAGCGCAAGACTTCCCTTCCCTTCCAAAGTGCTGAACTGATGGGGGGTGGGGGGGAAGGGCATGAACAGGCCTCAGCAAGATATTTTGATTAGGGAGGGGTTTAAACCCCAACCCTGGCCTGTACAGTCCCCAGCCAGAGTGCGCTTTTCTGTCCCTGGCCCGCCATCCCTCTCCACCCCACTTGTTCCTCAAGGGTTGGGGAGTATTGCTAGCCTGGGCCCTGAATAGTACTCTGAGGCAAAGGGTTGGGTGGGGGAGGAAGGCCTGCTTGTGTGAACTGCATGCATTTGTTGGTGATGCTGAGCTTTTCAGTCTCCTTCTCCCTGCTTCTTCATACTGTCTGCAGCAAACTGACAGGCACTGTATTCAGTGCAAACCAGGTCATTTCTCATGCCTCTGTCTGTCCCCTGTTGAACACTGATAGCAAGTCAGCAGGGAACTTATCAGAACACAAAGCTTATCAGCCTATCAAGAAAACAAAGTCTCTCTCACTAATTCAAGATCTTCTTAAACAGCTTTTTTGCAAAGCATATTATGGAAGAACAGAAGGACATTACCAGCTGACCTGTTGATTAGCTCCAAAAAGCCCTAAACAGACACTGTTCTATCTGCCTTTGTTCCAGTAAAACTGGATGGAAACATGCACATGTGCATGCATGTACACAACCCTCTCTTAGCAGAGCATTACCTATCATGGGAGTGGTGTGACCATGACCAGATGTCATCTGGGGTCCATGCTGTGGGAGACAGGGGGATTCCTGCTTGAGTGGCATGGAGTTGGGGAGCAGTGGGAAGCCAGACAGATTCTGTGTCTTCAGTCTCCACCTCCTTCTCAGCCTGCTGAGGCTCTGGCTAGGGAGAAGGGCGGGGCCAGCCCTGCTGTCTGGAACAGACAGCCCAGCCTAGCCAGGGCTGAAAAACATGCCTGGATCCTGGGGGAATCTAATGCTGGAGTCCTGATTTTCTATGGATCTATAATTATATGATTCTGTCATTCACAAATATTGCCTTTGTAAAAATATTTATTCTTTTACCTGATGTGCCCTCATACCTTTTGAGCAACTTGCCTATGTTGTTGTTGGGCAAGGTCTAGTTTGCAACAGGAGTGAGTGAGTTCTTAGATTGCAAGGAAATTGCCTTAAGATTGCTAAAATAGAACACTGCATTATCTGTCATAATACTACAACCTGTATATCCATATTTTCTGATGCTGCAAAATGGAAGAAACTTTACTGCTTCTGTTAATAGCCCTTAAGGGTTCTCTCCTTTGACTGAAAGAAAATATCATTAAAGATTGGGGGGAGGTGGGGAGTGTGCATTAAATGATGCTGTCAGTAGCCTATGGGTATAATCATACTGCCCATCCGTCCTCTTATGGTTCACGTTTTTAGGTTGATTATGTGTGTGGTTACCTCTTCCACAAGCTCACAAGGTAGATAAAACCATACAAGTGTTTTAATGCTGATTAGTGTTGATGGCAGTTGGTTAGGCAGTTCCTAAGGACTATAGCAATAAGACAGAGGTCATCATAAGAGCAACTTAAAGAGATTTGTTTGATGTGATCTAGTTGGTCATTGTGATTTTTCTGTCAGTTCACAATGTGGGAGATGCCAGTTCTAGTTGGTACTTAAAATTGATTCTTCAGACTGCTTATAAATAGCTTGCATGACAAGTGTTTTGACTGAAGCTTCCCAAATATAAAAATGAAATTGTGCTTCAACTCTAAATACAGTTTTATTAAAATAGAAATGGATGCTGACTGTCAAACTTACTTGTCTTTAGCCAAAGTTCTTCCTTTAATCAAAATTAGCTGGGAAATGATTGGCAGTTTTATAAAAGACAATAAAAGTGATTATGTGCTAAGCAATCCCAAACAGTACAATAAAGAAGCTTGCTGCCCTCAGCTCTCCTGTGTCTTTGACTGAATGATGGAATTGCTGAGGTTAGAAAATGATTGAACAGGGAAGGACAGTTTATCCCCTAAGCAGATGCAAATAATTTGGGAGCCAAACTCTGGAAAGCTAATTCAGTTCTACAATAGTCCTGTGCTCACCAACTGAATATCCTGTAGAGGGGCATAGATGTGTGAATTAACATAGCATAGTAAGAATTTGGAGGAGGTGCCCAGAGCCCAAATAAACCCAGGGGAGACTAGGAGAATTCAGCAAGTAATGTGACAAGAATAGGGGTGGGAGAGACTGTTAGAACTAATTAGCAGGAGCCCAGTAGTGACAGAAGTAGCTGACCAGAGAGATTATTTAGCCAGGATCAGAGTTGGTGTTAGAGAATGGGCTGTGTTTCTGGTTGAAGCCTATAGGGCTCCCCAAGCTTCATTTAAAGGCACAAGTAGGTAGTGTAATGACAGAAGAAACTTTGGAGTAGGAAGCTAAGTCATCAGTGGGCATGTTTTTATGTGGTATTAAGGCAAAGCAATAAATTGTGGTGCTTATTGTGCCGGAGTTGTGTTTAAACATGAAATTGAGAGCACAGCATATTGAGTGAGGTTGAAGCAGCCTTAGCTGGTAGGGGGCCTGTGGGGTCAGCCTGCTATCCCAGGGCTCCTCTGACCCAGCTCAACATGCTGCAGAGGGACTGGCTGAGGCATGGGGGTGCTCCAGTGCAGGACTAGCTGGCAGAAAGCAGCTTTGTGACTCAGCAAGCTGGGTCAGTGTCTACATGTGCAGTGCTGCAGAGTGGGGGGAGGGAAACAAAACCTCTGCAACAGAATAGTGCTTGTATTTACCCCACTGCAGGGCTAGTTTACTGAAGCCTAATAGGGCTGCATGTGTAGACTTGAGACGCTTGTTGTGGAGATAATTGGTCTACTCTGTAGTAAAAGTCTCCTGTAGATGTACCCACAATGTACTGGAAGGAAGTGGAAACCTATATAGAGCCATGTGGACTAAGCCACTTACTTAGGAACAGATGTCATTTTTATAGGTTAATTAAAGAGACTAAAGTTAATTTAAGTGTCCAGTATTCACTTAATACATGTTATAAAAATGACACCATGTCAGAAGTAAAACTGAAATTATTAGAAGGATTCAAAGATGGATGTTCACACTCCAGAAGTAGTAACTGAAAGTTGCATTTGAATCAGGAAAAGAGATAGCAATTCATATATGTTAAATGATGGAGTCATTTCAGAGGAATTTGATACTGATACATTATGATATCCTATTTGCCAAAAGCACAATGGAAACTGAAGGAGTTTCACATAGTCATTGCTTCAAACCTTGATACACAATTTTGTGAGGCTAACCAGACCAGAGATCCGGAGTAACGGAGACTACTTGGGCTCGCTGGTCATACAGAGAAGAACTACGGCCAGGTACAGTTGTTCAGCTTCTATTGGGAGAATCATTATTCTCAGTGTAGAAACCAAAAGTGTATAGATATTCAAGCTCTTTCTCCCAGAGCAAAAATGGCTGCTCTGGGAAAAAAATAACCTAGCAACAACCCAGGTTAGATCATTCCTGGGGGAGTTTCTCCCAAGAGAATGAGGGGCCCTACAGATATTTAGGCAGCCTGTTGGGGAGGCATTATGACTCACGGCACTTTACACCAAGCAGGCATTTGCCTGTAGGATGGGGGGAAGGGGGGGTTGAGCTTGCCTGCATTGGCTCTGGCCAGCAGGCAGGGGTATTCTAGCAGCCTCCTGGGAGGCTACCAAACCAGCCCTCTCCCTAGCACCACTCCCCAGCTCCAGCCAGAAGTTGTGCACAGCTGCTGTCAAGAGGCTTGAGCATAGGGTGGGAGAAAGGAGACCCTCATCTCCCACCCCGGTACCCTGGCTAGGGTACTGGGCTCAGCTGGGCTCAGCTTGTGAAGTAGGGGGACTCCATTCCCCACTTCCTTCATTGCCCAAGACCTTATCTGAAATACTTGACAGTGGCAGCATGCAGCTCCTGGCTTGGCTTTGCTGTGGCCAGTGCTGGGGTGGGGAAAGTGGGTGGGGAGGCCTCCCCAAGACCCCATCAAGAGTACCTTCCCCCACCCCACCTCTATTCCCCACTTCCTCCCCCTCCCTCCCCACTGCACAGAGAGGAGACTTTCTCCTCTGTGACAGCCTCAGGGGCAGAGCTAGGATGGTACTTGTCAGCACAAGTACAAGCCCAGCCAGGCAAAGGTGCATGGGATGGGGGCAGAATTGTCTGCACATAACCCTCACAGGGAACTGAACAAATACCCTAATAGAGTACCCTCAGCTAATAGTTGATTTAATGAGGGTTAATTGTTTGTGCGATTGATGATTTTAATAGCACTCTGCAGCTGCGAGTGTATGTTGTGTCATGTCTGTAGAGTGCTTTTAGGGGCCTTATGCATGACAATGTAACTTCTGTATGTTCCCTGAATATCTATACACTTTTTACCTGGCTTAACTAGAGTTGAACTGGGGGCAAGTCCCCCTACTTTCCCAAAAATGGGATCACCCCTGTTTTGAGAAGGCACAGGTATAGCTGCCCCATCCTGTGGATCGCAAAGCAAGGGGAGCAGCAGCAACAACCGACCACTTCTTCTCCAAACCAGTAACTTCCTAATTTTGGAAATAGGTAGGGTGCTTTGCCAGCTCCATCCAGCTTCCCCTTGCTGCCTATGCAGTCCAACTGAGCAACGGGGTGGCAATTGTAAAAAATGACAACCAGGAGGAAAGCTCTAGGAAAGTCCTCTCTACCCAGCTCCCAGCCCTCATCACCTCCCCCTTGCTGTCCCACTGCCCAGCTGAGAGGCAGAGCAGCAATTTAAAATGCAGCAGGTGGTATCAGGGTCCCCACTTTCAGCTGCTAGCTTTTGAATCTTTGCCCTGCTGGTCATCTGGATGGTGGGATGGCAAGGGGGAATTGGGAGCCAGTCAGGAGAGAGCCGCCTCACACCCTCTCCCTGGCACTTGGAGCTTTTATAATGCCACTCCCACTGCTCAGCTGTGTGGTGAGTGGGGAGAAGTGGACAAGTGAAAGCCAGAAGAGTTGGGAGCTGGGTGTGTGGAAGCTTTCCCTTGCTACCCATTCTTCCCAGCTGACATGGAGCAGTATAAGGTGAGGTACACTGCTGCACCAGGATAGCAAGCTCAGGTATTTTGTCACTGTGGCAAAATGCTCCATTCCCCACCTTATGCTGGGTCAGCCCAGAAAAGTGCAGGGTGAGACAGGCTGCCTTGCCTCTGGCACAGGGTTCACAAAGCCTTGCTGCAGTGGCTAAGTGCTCCCCTGTGCGAGTCCTTCAGACCAACCTGGAAGAGTGTAAGGAGTGGGGGCTCTTCTCCTGCAGGGGAGAATCAGGAGGGTTCCCACATGGATTGATGAAGGTCTTGCATTTTTGTCAAAGTGATATTTCAGTTTTGCTTGTCTTATACAAGGAGTCATATCAACTAGTTTTTGTTTAGGTTGCAGTAATTGTGAAGTCAGAAATTTAGTCTTTAGATATATTCCCATGAGGAGTTGAGCAAGTGATCCTACATCTCCTCTGTGAGTTCCTATAACAAGCCAAGATTTTGGTTAGATTTTTTAAATAATTTTGTTACTGTTTGAACTGCTCTCTCTGTTCTGAATCTAGCTTTAAGGTTTGAACTATTCCATTTGGCTGTGAGAATTAAGGACATGAGGTTTTATGAATCAAACTACATTGCTTTACAAAAGGTTTAAGGTCTTTGGAGAAAAGCTGTGGTCCATTGTCACTAATATCTCTCAGGTGTGCCATGCTTTACAGTATGAATTTATAACACCTGATAACAAATGCACTTCTTATATCTTGAAGTAAGAATTCCTCTATGTATTTAAAATAATCATTTATAATAATAATAAACTAAAATAAGATAATTTTTCCTTTGAAATTTGAACTGGCCCATCCCCAGTTTCTAGGAAGTTTTGTTAGGGACTTTGTGTGGTTCTTTTTATTATTTCTGTAGGTTTGACTATACATGACTAGCCAATAAATAGCATCTTGAGGTCTTATTTTGCCTAGCACTACTCCCAAGTAAGATGAATAATGCCTAAGACCTCTTTTCTGTGACTTTCAGTACTATGACTTAAAAAGAAGCCCAACTTGTTTTTCCAAATGTTCATTTCTACCAGCCAAAATTTATTCTGGAACAAAAATAGCTCAGGAACTAGACTGTACAGATGCTATTTTAGCCCCATGGCTGGACTGCTTCACTGGAAAGCCTAAAAGTGCTCTCTGGGCCACCATTATCCTTAGGGGAGCCCATTAAATGATGACCTATTCTTTCCTATTACTGGAAAAGGGGTGGTCTTTCAAGTGGCAGATGGTAGCTGGTGAAAAGCATTGGCTGCCACAGGCACGAGAGGGTTCCTTTCTAGGCAAAAAGGACCCCCATCCTGGCAATCAACTGATTGGCCAAAGGAGAACACTACCAGCTGCAACTCTAATCCTATTGCTATGAGTCCTATCATTAACTTATTAACTTAAGGTCTCTTTAAAGAATACATGTTAATGTAGGTGTCCAGTATTTTATTAGCTGAAGGAAATAAAAATATAACAAGTAGGCTTAAACCTAAAGTGGCTGGCAAGATAGATCCTGGGTTTGCCCTAGCTAGGGACAGTGTTGGGGATGATGGGACTCATAGCAATAGGATTAGACTTTGGGCTGGTAGTGTTCTCCTTCCTACAGTGGTGGTTGTGGAAGCTAAGAAATCTCCTGGCTAGATTTAGAAATTAGGTTTGGAGGTTATGGTTGGCCTCTTAAGGGTCTCCCTCCTAGGGCTAGATCTGAGGCTGAAGAAGGGTAGGCTTATGCTAAGAGGAGTGAAAGAAATGCTCAAGAGCACGAATAAACCCAGGAGGAAGCAGCAGATGTTGTCTCTGTGAACTGCTTGTTTCTTTTGCACCATGCCAGTTGGAAGGGATACAGCAAGGGAAAGGAAACTCACTATAGGCCCAGGTGGTGGGCAGGACATCAAACAAATATCCAGTTGGTTCAACGAAGGCCTGCAAATAACACTTCTGACAGCAGGAGCACACAGCCCTCAGGAAAACGGATATTAATTTGTAATCGTAAGTATTAATACTGAAAGTGTGATAGCACAAGTCGGGCTCATTTATTCAGGATATATAAACAAACACTACGTGTCCCATCAAAACAGCCTGAATTCAAAGTATCATAAACTTGTGCAAACAACTCAATAACTGTTTGTTGAATAACAAATTCAGGGAAGTTGCAATCTGTTTCATGAACCATTCATGAGCAGGGAAACCAGTAAAATGGCTGCATTTATTTTGAATTATTTGCCCAGCTATAATTGGGGCTGCTCATGATGCTAGATGATTTTTTAAGAGGCCAGTTAGTGCTGCTCTAGAGGTTAGCCTACTTCATAAATATAGAGTTGCATACTTCCCTCAGGCTTTGAACTATTCTATAGCATTCTGTGTATATGCATCTGAAGCTTGCAGTTTAAAATGTAACCTTTTAGGCAGCCAAGCTCTGTACAAAAAGCAGAGCTAGACATTTCATCTCTAACAACAAAGTGAATTATATTAAAAGAGTAATTATTTTCCAGTGATGATTGTTGCCTGTAGTTAGTATGCTGCATGGATTTCAGTGCAGAAGAATAGGTGAGGATTAATATCAGCAAGAATTACAGTATCTATTGTTATGAACTATAACTTTCTTCAACAGGGAACAGACAAAAGTCGAATTAGGTTCACTTCGTATTGCATCAATAAGCTCCGATGAAAAGGCAATAGATGAGAAAACAATTTACAGATCCAGACAGCAAGAAGCAAGCTCTCATTCACCCCTCTCTATTTTTCAGATTGTGGTTGCCTTTGTGATTTATAATATATACTAGCAATCTAGAACAAAAGCATCTTTGTTTTGTCCCTGACTCTGATATGAAGGTTTTGTAATAAATTGCTGACACCTTCTGTTTCCTAGTTGGTCTCTGTCTGGTTTTAATAACTATTTGGGAATAAATATAATGAGATGATAGATTTTTAAAATACAATAACTGAAATTCTTGGTGCTATTACTACTTATAAGATTTTTTTTCCCTGTGATGTTGCCAGCTGACCTACCCTTGGGCATTCATCTAAAAACTGTGGCTACAGAGATTACTCCCCCCGCCACACACACACACACACACACACACTTTTTTTTTCTTGCTTTCTTGTCAGTCTCAGCCCTGAAAAGAAAAAATACAATAATAATCAGGAAAAAAAAAACCCATTAACATGGAACTTCAACTTCAGCAAGAAGCAAAAGGATAACAAATCCTTTAGACAACAGTATTCTTCATCTGTTTCAAAATCATGGTGGCCACATTTCCAACATGAAGACTGGCATGAGATTTAACAATTGGCCACCCAGTGCAGGCAGGTCATTTTTCTGAAGAAAATAACAGGTTGATGTACCCAATGATTTCATTAGCTGAATCTATTTTTCTTTTACTCTGATATGTTGCTTATGCATGAGTTAGGCTCCATTCCTGAAAACCTAATTGAGCCTAGCTCTCAGGTAGAGACAAACAGGTGCAAGCTCATCATGCCCCTGAGAGTAGCAGACCCCAGCTTTAACCCCAGCATGGAGCCAGAAGGTAAGTAGGGCCCACAGCATAAGGGGTCTAGTCAGGAGGCAGCTAAGAGGAGCTGTGGAGGCTCATGCTGTCCTTTCCTCCTGGCTCCCACTTAGCCAAGCCCCCTAGGGAGCCACACAAACAAAGCACACAAACAAGTGTGCTCTTGGCCCTGGCATGCAAGTTCAAACAGGAGGGCAAGCAGAGGGTCACTAGGCTGTAGGCAGCAAGTGTGAAGAGAAGGGTCTTCACAGCAGTAGTCTGGACTACTACCTGTGCAATAGTGGTGATGAGCAGGACCCTGAAGATCCCCTCTGTGCCTGGGACCCCCCTTCTGGTACCACTGAAGCCTCCATCCAGATAGAACCCAGGGTTCTGGCCTCCACTCAAATGGGGCTTCTGGCTCTCAGCTGTGGGGGCTTCCTGGAATGACTGCAGGCACCTGGGATCAGTAGCAGTGACACTCCCCTTGTGAGGTTTGCTCCATAGGAATAATGGAGACCTGGTGGGACTCCACCTATGACTGGACCACAGGCATAGATGGCTATACCTTGTACAGGAGGGATAATGTTGCTAGAAAGGGCAGGGGTGTAGCTGTCTATGTGAAGGAGCAGCACAATTTCCTACAAGTGAAGTTTGGCACCCAAGAAGAGTGACTTGAGACCCTCTAGGTTAGATTACAGTGGGGAATGTGGTGAAGGCAACCTAAAAGTAGGAGTCTATTAACCAAGAGGAAGATCTTGACCTCGCATTCACTACGGAACTGGCAGAGGCTGTACGCTGTTGGTGCATGGTTGTCATGGGCAACTTCAGCTATCCTGACATCTCATGGAAAGCTATCCATTGTAAAGCTGGAAAATCAGTCAGCAATAAAGAAATCCTTGATTTTTGGGAAAGCTGACTTTCATGAGCTCAGGAGGCTGGTTGCCAAGAAACCAGAACCTGATGGAGAGGTCCTTAAGGCCGTGATCCTTGAAGCACAGGGTAAGTTCATCCCAACTCATAGGAAAGGAAGCAAAAGGGCTAAATAGGGGACTCATGGCAGTCCTATATCTGAAAAGAATCCTATAAGGAATGGAAGTCAGGTAACATCACCAAGGAGGAGTATTTAGCACTTGCCGGCACCTGTAGGAAGCAAACCAGGAAAGCCAAGGCTGTAACCGAACTCGAAATGGCTAAGGGAATCAAGGAAAATAAAAAGTTAATCTCCTTAATGGCTACTTTGTCTGTCTTCCACCAACCCAAGGGGATCACCCTGCC
Organism: Crocodylus siamensis; assembly: GCF_052110815.1. Classification (NCBI taxonomy): domain Eukaryota; kingdom Metazoa; phylum Chordata; order Crocodylia; family Crocodylidae; genus Crocodylus; species Crocodylus siamensis. The sequence continues at coordinate 156,924,447 of NC_143397.1, read as the reverse complement.
TAACAAGATGTAGGATTTCCACATGCCCATCATTGACAAAGATTTTGTGAGGGAACACTTTGAGGAGCTGGACTTTCACAAATAAGATGGCCTGGATGGATTGCACCCAAGAGTGCTAAAGAAACTGGCTAACATTATAGCTTGACCAATGAAGAGGATATTTGATAACTCATGGTGCTTGGGAGAGGATCCTGAAGATTGGAGAAGGACCAATGTGGTGCCTATCTTCAAGAAAGGGAGGAAGGAAGATGCATTGAACTAGAGGCCAGTCAGTTTGACCTCAATCTCTGGTAAGATATTGGGGGGTGGAAATTATCAAAGAAACCATTACCAACAGGCTAACAGAATGCATCATTCTAAGAGAGCCCCAACATGGCTTAATTGTGAGTAGGTCCTCTCTGACCAGCCTCATTTCCTTCTATGACCAGGTGACACATGATCTAGACTAAGGAGAAGAGGTTGATATAATTTATTTGGACTTCAAAGAAGCCTTTGACTTAGTCTCCCATGAAGTCGTTATGGTAAAACTGGGGGACTGCAGCCTCAATAACCTCATGCTCCTGTGGCTGGACAGCTAGCTCAATGGACCCAGAGAGTGATAGTTGATGGAACTGTGTTGACATGGCACATGGTGAACCGTGGCATCCCTCAAGGCTCTGTACTTGGAGCTGTAGTCTTTAACATGTTTATAAATGATCTAGATGCTGGTATTAGAAATGGACTAGCTAAATTTGCTGTTGACACCAAATTAAGGGAAAATGTAGTCACACATGAGGATAGGTTGGCGATTCAGGAAGACCTGGACAGGCTTGCAAGGTGGGCAGATCAAAACCTGACGGCATACACAGTGGTGCATTCTGGGGCTTTCTCCAGTTTTTTTTTTCTTATAGGGCTGGAGCCCTGGGGGGTGGGGCACCCATGGATGGGGCTGGGGCAGTGGTGGAGGTTGGGGGGCTCGTGCAGAGCCTCCCATGCACAGTGGGGCAGCTGGGGGGAGCGGGGCTTGCCGTCCCATCCAACAGCACCCAGTAAGCACCAGGGCTGTTTTTTTAAATGTTGGGAGCTAGGGCAGGTGGGGCAACCAGGGGGGAGCTGGGGGAATGGGCCGGGGTTAGGGAGGGCTGGGGAGCAGGAAGGGGATGTGAGCTGGCAGGGGTCCCCCCATGGTCCCCTCTCCTGTCCCTAGTACTTACCAGCTCGGAGTTGGCTGCAGCTCCCTCCTGCAGCCACTGGGGACTACCTGAATTCATCAAAGCTCTCTGAATCTTTTATGAAGATTTGGAGAGCTTTGAATCGATTTGGACCTTTTAATTGGTCCCTGATTCAATTTGGATTCAGAGATTCGGCCACTGAATTGGGCTGAATCTCCTCTGAGTTGAATCACCATCTTCAGCTTCACACAGCCCTAATTCAAGGTGCTCCACCTTGGTAGAAAAAGCCTACATCATGCTTATCGGCTTGTCAGTGCTACACTCACTAGAGCCATGACTGAAAGAGACTTGGAGGTCATGACTGACCACAAGACAAATATGAGCCACCAATGCGATGCCACAGCTTGCAACTACTGATGCATCTCAAGCAAGACCCAGGAAGTTGTCCTCCCACTTTACTTGGCCTTGGTGAGGCTGCAGCTGGAATACTGTATCCAGTTCTGGGCTCCATACTTCAGAAAGGATGAAGAAGCTTCAGAGAGTCCAGAGGAGATCCATGCACATGATAAGAGGACAAGAGAACAGGCCCTATGAAAAGTGGCTGAGAGGCATGGGGACCCTTCAGCCTGGAAAAGTGAAGGCTCAGGGGGGATTTGGCTGCCTATAAGTTTATCAGTGGTGTGCATCAGGAGCTGGCAGAATATTTGTTCACCAGGCCACCCCAAGGGAAGGCAAGGTCTAATAGTCACAAACTCCAGGACATGAGGAAAAACTTCTTTACCGTCCAGTCTCCAGAGTCTAGAATAGACTCCCCCAGAAGTCACGTGTGCCCCATAACTAACTTTTGACCCGAGGCAGCGGCGGCAGCAGCAGCAGCAGCAGAGGAATCGGCAGCGGGGGCAGCAGCAGCTGATCCCCCGAAGGTAAGTGGGGCGGAGGGCCTCGGCACAGCTGAGCCGGATCCGGAGGGGAAGCCCTCCGGGTCCCATATAGCTGAGCCGGTAGGGAGCCGCGCTCCCGAGCCGCGCAGCGCGAACAGAGCACGCAAACAGGCGCGCTCTGTAAGAGCGCGCCGGCGTTTGCGCAGGCGTTCGCACCGGCGGGCGGGCTGGGAGGGCCAGGAGTGGGACTCCTGTACGGGTAGGACGTAGACACCACACAGGTCTACAAATAGCAGCTTAGAAGGATGTATACGAGGAGTGCTCGCAGCGAGCAGGTACAAGCTTCTCCAGTTCGACTGGAGAACAGGTACGAGGCCTTGGCGACTCTGCAGGAGATGGAAAGGGAGGAGGAAACCCTTGGGCAGGAAGAAATGCCACATTCTTCACACTCCAAACAGATCAAGAGATCCGAGAGGACCCAGAAGAGGAGGAGACGCGTGCTCGTCATAGGCGATTCCATCCTAAGAGGTACGGAAGGGCCCATTTGTCGCCAGGACCCTTCAGCACGAGAGGTCTACTGCCTGCCTGGAGCTAAGATTCAGGATGTGACGGAGGTAATCCAGGCCAGGATCAAGCCCACCGATTACTACCCCATGGTCCTTGTCCATGTGGGTACTAATGATGCGGCCAGGAGAACCCCCGATCACCTGATGGCGGACTACCAGGCTCTGGGCGGCGTGCTGAGGGAATTTGGTGCACAGGTGGTATTCTTTTCCATCCTACCAGTGAACGGACGTGGAAGATGGCATGAGAACTGCATCCGAGAGACCAACTGGCGGCTTCGGCAGTGGTGTCTCGAGGCAGGCTTCGGCTTCCTGGACAATGACCCACACATTACAACGAGGGACATGCTCAGCTGGGATGGGCTTCACCTGTCCCCCAAAGGTAAGCGTGTGTTTTCTTCCAGGTTGGCGGATCTCCTCCGGCGGGCTTTAAACTAGGCTCGTCGGGGGGAGGGGAAGAAGAGGGTGGGGGAGGCTGTGGACCACCAAACCAGGTGGCACCCACAAGGACAGCCCAGCCTGAAGAAAGAGAGCTTTGGGAACGTGAAAGGCAGGGGATGGACAGCAATACGGCACAGGTAAGGAACGGGAAGGTTAGAGACAAAAAGCCCTTTAGGACTTGGAGCGAGGGGGTAGCAAAAGCACCAGTCACAGGGCTCAAGTGCCTATATACTAATGCTAGGAGCATGGGGAACAAGCAGGATGAACTAGCGCTCCTGGTTGCACTAAACGACTACGACTTAGTGGGGCTGACGGAAACCTGGTGGGATCCATCCCACGACTGGGCGGTACATATTGAGGGCTATAGATTGTACAGAAAGGACAGAGTGGGCAAAAGGGGGGGAGGGGTTGCGCTCTATGTTAAGGAGCAATATACATCAACCCTCATCAAGACAGAATCAAAGGATGAGGAAGTAGAAGGACTGTGGGTTAGGCTACATGGGGGGCAAGGAGAAAAGGATTTGGTGGTAGGGGTCTGCTACAGACCCCCACATCAAGGGGAAGAAATAGATTTGGGGCTCCTGAGGCAACTCTCGGAGACCATAAGAGCTAAAGAGGCGGTGGTCATGGGGGACCTAAACTACCCGGACATCTGCTGGGAGACACAGACAGCAAAGTCCCACCGCTCACGCAGGTTTCTAACCTGTGTACAGGACCTCCACCTGACACAGGAGGTACATGGTCCCACTAGGGGGAATGCCTTACTGGATCTGGTATTGGCAACGGGGGATGACATAGTAGGGGACCTACAGATCGGTAGCCATCTGGGGGACAGTGATCACCTAAAAGTACAATTCAACATAAGGCGTCGAGTGGGTAAGGTAACCAGTAGGGTGAACGTGCTGGACTTTAGGAAAGCTGATTTCAGCGAACTCAGGCGATTAGTGAAGGATGCACTGCAGAGTAGTAGTTTTGAAATGATGGGAGCCCAAGAAGGGTGGCTGTGCCTTAAGGAAGCTATCCTTCGAGCACAAAGCGAGACGATCCCCGTGCGAGGTAAAAGAGGGAAAGGGGCCAGGAGGCTTCCCTGGCTGACCAGAGAAATCCAGGGCAGACTAAGGGCCAAAAGGGGAGCACATAAAAAGTGGAAACAGGGAGAGATCACCAAAGAGGAATATACCTCTTCTGCTCGTGCTTGTAGGGAGGCAGTTAGACAGGCCAAAGCTACCATGGAGCTGAGGATGGCAACCCAAGTAAAAGACAATAAGAAATTGTTTTTTAGATATATAGGGAGTAAAAGGAAGGCCCAGGGAGGAATAGGACCCCTGCTAAATGGTCAGAAACAATTGGTGACGGACAGAGGGGACAAGGCTGAACTCCTCAACGAGTTCTTCGCCTCAGTGTTCCTAAGCGAGAGGCATGACAAGTCTCTCACTGGGAGTGTAGGGAGGCAGCAGCAAGGCACCAGACTTCCATGCGTGGACCCTGAGGTGGTGCAGGGTCACTTGGAGGAACTGGATGCCTTTAAGTCGGCAGGCCCGGATGAGCTCCATCCGAGGGTACTGAAGGCACTGGCCGACATCATTGCAGAGCCACTGGCGGGAATATTTGAATGCTCGTGGCGCACGGGTCAAGTCCCGGAGGACTGGAAAAGGGCCAATGTGGTTCCCATTTTCAAGAAGGGGAGGAAGGAGGACCCGGGTAACTATAGGCCAGTCAGTCTCACCTCCATCCTTGGCAAAATCTTTGAGAAAATCATCAAGGCTCACATTTGTGAGAGCCCGGCAGGACAAATTATGCTGAGGGGAAACCAGCACGGGTTCGTGGCAGGTAGATCGTGCCTGACCAATCTAGTCTCTTTTTATGACCAGGTCACAAAACGCCTCGACTCAGGAGGAGGGGTGGATGTCGTATACTTGGACTTCAGGAAGGCCTTTGACACGGTATCCCACCCCATACTGGTGAACAAGTTAAGGGGCTGTGACTTGGATGACTGCACAGTCTGGTGGGTGGAGAATTGGCTGGAGGGTCGCACCCAGAGAGTTGTGGTGGATGGGTCGGTTTCGACCTGGAAGAGTGTGGGCAGTGGGGTCCCGCAGGGCTCGGTGCTTGGACCGATACTCTTTAATGTCTTCATCAGCGACTTGAACGAGGGGGTGAAATGTACTCTGTCCAAGTTTGCAGATGACACTAAGCTATGGGGCGAAGTGGACACGCCGGAGGGCAGGGAACAGCTGCAAGCAGACCTGGACAGGTTAGACAAGTGGGCAGAAAACAACAGAATGCAGTTCAACAAGGAGAAATGCAAAGTGCTGCATCTAGGGAGGAAAAATGTCCAGCACACCTACAGCATAGGAAATGACCTGCTGGGTGGCACGGAAGTGGAAAGGGATCTTGGAGTCCTAGTGGACTCCAAGATGAACATGAGTCGGCAGTGTGACGAAACCATCAGAAAAGCCAATGGCACTTTATCGTGCATCAGGAGATGCATGACAAATAGGTCCAAGGAGGTGATACTTCCCCTCTATCGGGCGCTGGTCAGACCGCAGCTGGAGTACTGCGTGCAATTCTGGGCGCCGCACTTCAAGAAGGATGCGGATAACCTGGAGAGGGTCCAGAGAAGGGCCACTCGTATGGTTAAGGGCCTGCAGGCCAGGCCCTACGAGGAGAGATTAGAGAAACTGGACCTTTTCAGCCTCCGCAAGAGAAGGTTGAGAGGCGACCTGGTGGCTGCCTATAAGTTCGTCAGGGGGGCACAGAAGGGAATTGGTGAGTATTTATTCACCAAGGCGCCCCCGGGGGTTACAAGAAATAATGGCCACAAGCTGGAGGAGATCAGATTTAGATTGGATATTAGGAGGAACTTCTTCACAGTTCGAGTGGCCAGGGTCTGGAACGGGCTCCCAAGGGAGGTGGTGCTCTCCCCTACCCTGGGGGTATTCAAGAGAAAGTTGGATGTGTATCTAGCTGGGGTAATGTAGGCCCAGCACACTTTCCTGCTTATGCAGGGGGTCGGACTCGATGATCTATTGAGGTCCCTTCCGACCCTAGCATCTATGAATCTATGAATCTATAAGTGGTGCAAGCACCTACTCTGGACACTTTCAAGAGACACTTGTATGCCTATCTTGCTGGGATCATTTGAGCCCAGCTGACTTCCTGTGCCTTGGTCAGGGGGATGGACCTGATGATCTTGTGAGGTCCCTTCCATCTCAAATGTCTATGAAGTCTATGAAGACCCACCCAAAGGTACCCATTTAAGCATGGGTGTCAACATGTCTCATTGACTTTAATGAGACTATTTATGTGAGTAAAGTTAGGCACATGTACAATTACAAGTTTAGAACCATGCCAAAATGTCATGACAAGAGGAGGGCATGTACTGTCAGTTGTGCAGTAGGCAAAACAAAATATACTTCATGGATTTTGCATAAAATTAAAGCTATAAGATTTCAAATCTAAATCACTGTTTTTTGCTAATTGAATTGTAGAACTCTTAAAATCATTTTTTGCAGGCCTGAATATGATAAAAAGTATGTGTTCATTTTCATAAACAAGATGTCTTTTAAGTCTCACATGAAAAGGGATAAAATTTGACTCTAATCTTGGTGTGGTGGATATAGAGCCCAATTTAAACTTCACGCTGTTGTGCTGACAGACAGTACATTTGGGAGCTAAGTCACATTCCTCTAGAATATTGCTTATAAGTTACAAACAAATTACAAGGATTTTTGCTTCAGTTACACATTTAGATGAAAAAATGGAAAATATAGTGGGGAAAAAAGAAAGATGATCCTGTGCCAAAAAACTGGATGAAAATCACTTGTTTGCATATGCATGACACAAGAATATTGGAAAGACCAGGAGGCCAGTGGCTGATGTGTGCTCTACATGTAGGAGCAAAATCTGACAAAAATAAAGACTAAATGTATGTTCTGTTGACCCAAAAATTAGTTTTAGGACCATAAGGAAATTTGTAAGAGCATAGTTCTTTTTGGTCATGTAAAATTGGTGTGAAATGGAGAAAATGACCAAACGACCTCTTCAAGAGATGCTGTATTGCTTAGAATTTAAAGCAGAAAATGTACAGATTTCTAAATCCCAGAATCATAAATACTTATATAAATGATAAGTGTTTTGTATGGAGGTGCGTTTCCACAAAATGGGATTGTGAAGATTTTTCAAAAGTACTTAAGTGACTTCAACAGGATTTAGACTTTTAACATGTTTGGAGACCTTTGAAAATTTTATCCAGTATTTATCTAGAAATAATGTACAGAAAAGGAGCAGTAATGCAAGTTTTTATACATTGCCTTTAGAGGCCTGCACTCCAATGAGTGCACTCTTTCTTTCCTAGGAGTGGCCAAAATATGGCCTACAGGTTGGATCTGGTCTGCCAAAGGATTCTATCTGGCTTGTCATGGGTCCCTTGGCCCCACGCAGTTCAGGCATGGAAGGTAGCCTGGTCTGTGTTGTGTGTGTGACCAGTCCCACCAACCCATGGGATGCGGCAGAGAAAAGACAATGTACCAGCCGGACTCTACACTGGCATCTCTGGCTACTACTGCTAGTTTCTCTGTCAGGCCCAGCACTGCTGCCTGGACGCCCTGGCCCTTCGGCCACATACCCACCACTGGGGACACCAGTATTTTGGAACTTTACTGAAATGTTCAAAAATCCCAAGATAAAATAGGCAGTAAAGAAATTCACAACAGTCACTTTTTTGATGTAGAATGGGTTTGAATTTTAAGAAATGTATATACTGTTTTAAGTTTTTGCTCATTGTTTATCATAGTATATTTGTCTTGTGTTATATAGACATAGAGATGAACAAGACAGACATATTTTGTATGTATTTGAAATAGCTTCTATTTCACCAGACAAAGGTCAGATAAAAACAAAAGCAGGAACTGTTGCTGCAACAAGATACCAAATGTACAACTGAAATTGCAGTTGCATGTTTTTTAATGGTTGTCCTCCGTAACTGGATACTTGCAGAGTATTACTGCAAAGTCCATTTAAAATTCTCTTTTATTAGGGCTGATATCTATCTATCTATCTATGCATGCATGCATGCATGCATGGGACTTTTAACAAAAGGCTGGAAGTCATTATTGGAAAAGTGTTAAACTTGTTGTCAATTAGCCTAATAGATGAGAAAATCTGAGTGTGTTTCAGGGACTCTGAATATATCCCAGTGAGCTTAATGAAAGAAATAATAAGTTTAAAGAAGGAGTTTTAGAGAGCAATTAAGAAAAATAGTGTAAAGATTGCATTTCAAACAGCCAGGAAGTAAAAATGAAAAAAGGTTGAGTTAACATATGTATAAGCTACTGTTGATGTCATAACTATAGTCAAGGGATTTTCAATCCTTAGTAGAAAGTAGCAGGAAAGTTTAAAAGGTGAATTTCAGCACTGACAAAAGGAAAACCTCTTCTAATGGACTGCCTTTTCCTTGGGAAGAATACCCAATCAGAGGCACTGCAGAAGGAGCAGAAAGGAATTTTGGCAAAGGGAAAATGGGGGAGAGGCTGCAGATGACACTATTCTACAAAAATGAGAAGGCAAGAGGGAGCAGAAAGAGGCTTCTTGTTTACAGAAGTCCTTTCCCCTCTCCTCCTCTGAAATTAATGGGTCTGTAACACAAGGTTTAGAAAGGTGAAAAGGTATGAAGACCCCCTTGTACTATTCCACCTCCCCCAGCCTTGGAAGGGAAAAAGAGGACCCCAGTGAAGATACACTCCCAAACCTAGAAGAAGGGGAAAGAACTTCAGGAGTTGCAAGGTTGCATAATTGTTGTGTATGTGTAGGGAGTGGTGGTCAGGGCTACATAACTATTGGACAGGGAGATAGCAGATGAAAGGATGGGGAGCCAAGTCCATTTGAAATTTGGAGTTAGGAAGCAGCCAGAATTTCTATCTGTGCCATCAGATAGCCAAAGACAAGTCCTGCAAGAAGAAGAAGGCCATAGGTACGTACAAATTTGGGAGGGCTGGCAACACTAATTGTTCCATGCACATCCTCTAAGGATGAGAGGGTCAGACTCAAGACAGATCCAAAATATTATAATATTATAGGCATTGTGGTAGACTCTTTACTTGCAAAGTTACTGGGACAGGTAATCTGAGTAGAACTTTGGAGGTCTGTATTACTTACTTGTCTTTATAGACTGCAGAGGTCCTTGACTGGTCTTATAATTTGCCCTTCATCTTGGTTGGCAACAAGGTTGAACATTATGGAATGGCCTTTCAAGAAACACTTAGGTCATTAAGGTCACATGCCCTACATGAATTCCAACTGAAGTCATTAGGATTTCATTAAATTTACTGTTTTACGAGCAAGCAAAACTACCCCGAAAAGCTTTCAAGGGCATGGAGAAACCCAAGCCCCTCCACTGTGTCAAATTTATGTAATCCTTAGGAAAGAGGACACAGCTAAAATGTATGTGAACACATTGACCTTCATGCCTTCTACTTCAACTGTCATCTTTCCTGCGGTGGGATACAATACTTGCCAACATCGGCAAACCATCCTCTTTTCTTCTAACTCAAATATACATCTTCAAACATCTACTGTCTTTTAGGTATCAACAATCCTGAAATGATTTTTTGGGAGATGCGCTTGGCAAGCAACAATCCTTTTCTCTTTGTCATATGCTTTGAAAGTCTTCATTATTACAATAATATTTTATAATAAATTAATAATAATCTTAGACTTGTGGGCTGGATTGACCTATATTGGACGACTCTAAAAGAATCCAAATGCTAAAGCCAAGATGATTAATTATCATGATTCCGTGTTATGTGAATGACCATTGCCTTAGCAGAAACTCTTACTCTCAGGATCAGCAAGTAAGAAAGAGATTTATGTTCAGTAGGTGTCTCAATGTCTTGGAAGGGGAAACATTATATACAGAGGGAGAGAGAGTCAAAATAACATTTAAAGGAATAAATTGGTATCTGTTGCTGTAGTGCTGCACACTGTTGGCTGTCTCGCTCTCTCCCTTATTTCTGGCACTTGACTAGAGTTTGAAATAAAAAATAATGAGCATTTTTCAGTTTAATGTTTGAAAGAAAATCTAAAGAGGATGAGGGAACTGGGAACTAAGAGCGTGAGGCCAGTGATAACAACCAAATTGAAAGGAAAAACAGAGAAAGGAACAGGGTACAGGAGTGATAATAACCTTTCCACAATAAATATACATGCATATAGGTTCTCTGCACTGTCTTACAAAAAAGTTTTTAAAAAACCCAAACATTTAAAGTAATGGAGGAAAAGGCAGATATTGGCAGGGACAGAGTGAAAGAAAGTCACAATAAGAGAAACATTATCTGGTCTGTCTCTGGAACTAAGCATTTACATTATACTGGGGCTCAGTTGTAGTGGTTCAGGAAGCCCAAGTAGCTGTCACAATTGTAACTGGGGATAAGCAGTGACATATTCTGGGTCAGACAACTGAATTCTGATCATTCCTGACCATGAAAGCAGAGCCAGTAAGTAATCCACAATCCTCTTCATCCACAATTTGCCATAAGCTACTGACATTAAATGCATCTTTTACATATTAATAGAGATTAATATAGTCTAAGGATGATTCGGCAAACCGTTCTTCAGAGAAGCTGAAACTGATCCCAAATACCTGAGATCACCTAGGCCTCTGTGGATGAGTTCTGTGTGTGCAGAAATGCTAGTGCTTGTTTTACTGCTTCTGGGAGCCAAGAGCAGATGCCACTCCATGGAAACAATTCAACCTCATTGCTTTTGTCCTACAAAAATGGTGTGCAAGGGATTTGCAGAGCTGCGACATGGAATGTCTTTGAGAGTTTGAAGAGTGTAAGGTTACATTTGGACTGTAAATGTATGATCAGTCTTTATCAAAAATAGCTTCTTTCATGAAGCCGAGCAAATGTAAATTTTGAGAATGCATTGTTTGTTGCTGTTCCCTCTATGGTAATAAGGTGAGAACAGTTGGCCTCTCTTAGTACCAGTTTCAAGGCCCCAAATAATAGGCAAACCATGAGGAAGTTGGTATACAATTTTTCTCACATATCCTAACCTTGGCTTGCTAACCTAGTGAGGAAGACCTTTTAAACTAGGTTCACCAAGGGATGGAGACATGCCCAAAGTTAAGTAAGTGTCAGGGGACCAGGATAAATGGTTAGTAAGGGAAAGCAATAATAAAAACCTTAGCAATATTCTCAGGGACAAGTTGCCCTCTATATAAAGAATGTACAGGTTTCTGAGGAGCAGTATGAAGTGGAAGGTAGGTCTGTTGAAATTCTTGGGGTAAATGTCTGAAGGAAGAGAAGCGGGGGGGGGGGGGGTGGCATTATGGTTGTCATCTGCTACAGGCCATTACTCCAGGAAGAAGCGGTAGATGAAGCAATGTTTCCAGATTGCAGGACTTAGTTCTCATGGGGGACTGTAATTATCAGGACATCTGCTGGGAGAGAAATACAACAGTGCACAACTGGCCAGCAAATTCCTGGAGTGTGTCAGGGATAACATTTGATACAGATAGTAGAGAGTCCAAGTAGGGGGGAAGCTCTTCTTGACTTACTGCTTAAAAACAGAGAGGAATTAGTTGAGAATGTGAATGTAGAAGGTGACTCAGGTACAAGTGGGTGCATCTACATGAGGTGCTAACAGTAGCCTAATAACACTGTACAGTAGCGTGCCAGGCAAAACCCATGGTAATACACTACTGCATACTAGTATTAAGCTACTGTGCAGTTAGCATCCACAAAAACCTGTGCACCCACACTACTGAGCAATAGCACCAATTACTGTGTATTGATTTACTGCTTGATTATACAAGTACTAAAATTAAGGCACAGTAACTATGGCACATTAAGGAATGTGTAGACAAACCCAGTGACCATGAAATGATAGAGTTCAAGATTGTAACTGGGGGGAAGGAACAACAGCAGAAGAATAAAGGCACTAGACTTCAGAAAAGCAGATTTTAACTAAGTCAGAGAACTGGTGGGCAGAATCCACTGGGAGGGGAAAAGGAGTCCAGGAGAGATGGCTCTACTTTGAGGAGGACTTCTTAAGGGTGCAGGACCAAGCTATCCCAATGCAACAGGAGAATGGGAATTGTAACAGGAGATCAGCAATCTCTTCAATCAGTTGAAACTCAAAAAAGAATTCTACAAAAAGTAGAATTTGTTCATAGTGCTAGGGAAGAATATATGAGTATTATATGGGCATGCAGAGAGAAAATTAGGAAAGCTAAGGCACGATTTTCATCTGGAAAAGAACATAAAAAACAATGCAAAGTTATTCTACAAGCATATCAAAAGCAAGAGGAAGATCAAAGAAACTACAAGTTCCAGACAGAAGGTGAAAGGCAATTTAGTTATGAATGTGCAGAGAAAGTTGAAATATGTAATGCCTTTTTTACTTCAATCTTTACATATATGGAAAACTACCACATCATGAGTGCAGTTGGGAGCACAGACAGGAAAGGAGACAAATAGCCTGGAGTGGAAGAACAGGTTAGGGAAGCTAGGTACTTTCAAGTCAACAGGAACGGAACTGGCTGTGATCATTTTGAAGAATTAGCTATTTTCTTTGTGAACTCAGAGGTTGGGTGTGGTTCCACATGATTGGAAAGGGCAAATATAGTGCCCATCTTTAAGAAAGTTAAGAGGGAAGTTCTGGGGAGCTGCAAACCAGTCTGCTTGACTTCAGTACCTGGAAAGAACATGGAGTAGGTTCTTAAGGAATCATTGTGAAGCACCTAGAGGAGAGAATGAGGTGATCAGAAACAGCCAGCATGTTTTCCTTTTATGATAAGGTGTCAGGCTCCACTGGTGGGGAGAGAGAACTTAAAGTGACTTTAGCAAGGCTTTTGACACTGTTTTCCACAATATTCTCATGCAAGCTAAGGATTTACAGAGTAGACAAAAGTACTGTAAAGTGGATACATAATTGATTGGATCATCAATGAACAGTCATCAATGACTCAATGTCTAGTTGGCAGGAGGAATCCGGTGGCTTGTCTTGGGTTTGGTATTGTTTAATATCTTTATTAATGATTTGGACAATGGGATTGAGTGTACACCTAGCAAATTTTTGGATCACATTAAGTTGGAGTGTCACATACTCCAGAGAGGAGGGTTAGGGTGCAGAATGACCTAGATATACAAGAAAAATGGTCCACAATCAATTAGATGATACTCAACAAGGACAAGTGTGAAATCCTGCACTTGAGGTAGAATAACTGTATGTACAAACACAAACTGGGGAAATGACTGGCTAGGCTGCAGTGGCAAAAAGCAAGACCTAGGGGTTATAGTGGATCATAGCTGAATATGACCCAACATTGTGCTCCTGTTGCAAAAAAAGCCAACAGCATGCTGGTTTCTATTGACAGGAATGTCACCTGCAAATCAAGGGAAGTGATTATTTTGCTCTATTCAGCACTGGTGAGGCCTCACCTGGAGGGCTGTATCCAGTTTTGAGCCCCACAATTCAAGAAGGGCATGAACAACTTGGAAGGAGTCCAACATTGGGTTATTTGTCTGGAGAACAGTAAACTAGACTGAGAGGGGATGTGATAACAGTGTACAATATTGGACAGGTAATTACAGAGGGGATGACAATAGGGTTTTCTCTGGGACCATGGGTGACAAGCCAGGGAGCAATGGTTTCAAGCTGCAGCAGGGGAAATTTAGGTTGGAAATTAGAAGGAACTTTATAACTATGAGATCAAGCATTGGAACAGGCTACCTAGAGAAACTGTGGAGTCTCCATCCTTGGAAGTTTTCAAGAGCAGATTAAACAGGCACTTCTCAGGGATGGTTTAGTCAGGGATGCATCTGCCTTGTGCAGAGGGCTAGACTAAATAACCTTGTGAGGCATCTTCTAGCCCTGCTTTCCTGTGATCCTGCTCTGCACTCTGCCTCAATCTAGTAGTAACAGAGTTCATCCAAGGTGATACAGAACTAGGACGAAAGAGAGAGAACTTTAGCTAGTGCTCTGTTATACCTCCTGCTGCATGTGGCCTTCAAATAAAATAAATATGGATTTCACTTGTACTAACTATAATGGATAGTGATAAGGCAGGATAATTTTATACTCCATAACCATTAACTAATTTGATCTGTAGCCTTATCAAGGTACTTATTGGTGTATGAGCAGGTACTCCACATATGGGCAAGGTACTTCATATATGGGCTAATCAGTGGGTGTTCTGCAATCTGAAAATTCCCTCCACAGTTGCATAGTGTTTGTGTCATTCCAGTATCCCACAGTTGCATGTTAAGATTCACCCCATGCTTTTGTGTAAAATACATGTAGAAAATATGAAGTGTAAACTTAGTACCTGGAACAGGATATTAAAGAAGCTCATCAATTCCACATGTGGAGCCAATTCAATAACATTATGAACTACTGTGCTTGCACTTTGTTATTCAGCAGCTGAATATGTATGACAGTTTGGGGAAGATCAGCACATACAAAGAAGCTAGACACTGCTGAATGGAAGTTGCAGGTGCATTACTGGATGCCTTAAGCCAATGAAAGTCAATAGTTTCGACTTGCTGGAATCACCCCACCAGTGGCAAGCAAAATAGAGTGCACCTGGCAGATTGAATATGAAGCACCTGCTATCTGGCCACATTGTGGTTCCCAGAAGACTAAAATCACAGAAAAATTCCTCTCTACAAAACAGGCATTGGAAGAAACACTGACAGTCCCACAAACAAAAATATGGCAGTCAAGACTAGTGATAAACTAGGAGGGAGTTAGGATGAATCTAAAAAAACTCCTGAGCATATTCCTGCAGGTGCTGAACTTGACTAGCCAACATGGAGAAGCTTGAACTACCTCCAAATCTCAGTGAAAGATTTTCAAGTATGAGTAGTACAGTAATTTGACGAGAGGTGGAGGGTGATTTGGCACAAGTTCAAGGTGGTGGTCCCCAGGAAGCCTGTCGCCACTCCAGTCCATGCTGGGGGAACTTGAACCAAGACAGCAGCAGCTACTGCCACAGCTTGCACAAGGAGATAAGCTCTCTTCCTTCTTCCCTGTGCTGCCCTAGGCAACAAAATATAAATTGACAACTCTGATGATCACTGGTTTGATGGTACCTCTTAGTTGTTTTTAAATAGGACAGATATGTTGAGGAAGTACCCACTTTGATCCAATATTGACTCACTATTTAATGCACCATAACACTATATTCATGCATGTGGCTTAAATTTTATTAATGAAATGATCTTGTGTGCTTCCAAAATTGAAACCATCTTTAACATATTAAGATGCAGTAGGAAATGTCTTTTGGGTTCAAAATATCTATTTTCTAACTTTTGTTGAGTTTGCACAGTGCTCCCTGCTGTTTTTGCAAAAGCTGTTAACTGTTCCCAGAGCTCCTCTGACATCGTCAAAGATGCCAGTACAAAATACCAACAAGGAAATAAAAATAACATGATTTTTCTTGTGTTTTAGTTCTGTTGGGAACTCAGGGGGCTAGTAGCAGGGTGGGAAATCAATTGCATGCCAAATAGAAGAAGCCAGTGTGGCTTGGGAGGAAAAAAAGATTTCAAATTTAATTGTGGTGTTAGAAGCTAAGAGAATGAACCTGTTTGGTGCTAAATAACTGAATCAATGGGAATTATATGCATCTCTCAAGTTTTTGGCCTCAAATGAAGTCTTATAACTCAGGCAGATCTGTGACACTGTGGTGAGTACAATACATGTGATAGAGATCAAGCGAAATGTTCTGGTCTAGGAACATGAACAAGTCAAAGTACAGGAGGGAGGGGATTTACAGAGCATTAACTGCTCCTGCCCCCATGAATTCTCTTACCTCTCAGAAAATGAAAGCTAACCTACACTAGCTTACTGCTTGGTACAAGACATATGGGGCCCATGGTCATTTAATGTGGAGTAGGTGACACACTGTAAATCCCTGCCCTTCTTTAAAGTGCAGTGACTTACGTGTATGCCCATGCCCTTTCTGCAGTATCAGCATTTTCAGATACGTAGGTTACACTGGAGGGTACTACTAATATAACCTGTAGTAATATAGGCTGCAAAGTTTTTCTTTCCCTTTGCATACTATTTTCCTTTATATCACATTTCATCATTCTAATTTTTTTTGGAAGGAATTGTGATTTATTTGAGTAACCTTTTTTTCTTGAAAACATGAGACCCAGTAGATGATAAAGCTCAATTAGAATCATGGCTTATCACAAAAATAGTCTTGAGAAAGATGAGATGATTTTTGTTTCCCTCTTCACATCAAAGGAGCTCCAGGCCACAGTTGAGAGACTGCGTGCCATCAGGGACTGCAAGCAGGAGATAGACTCCTACTGCCAGGCCCTTCTCCGCCGGGAGTCGCAGGGTAGAGCACCATCTCCCTCCAGGACTAAGGAGGACTCTGGGACCTCCCACTCTGCCCAGTCAGGGGCATGGACCAAGGTGGTCAAGGGCCCTAAGGCCCGCGCACCAAGGCCCCTCCCTCGCCAGAGCTTAGCAACAGGTTCACACCTCTTGCAGCCCCAGTAGAGCCTGCTCAGTTGCCAGCTCCCGCAGGCAACCCAGGCTCAACCACAGCTACTGTCCCCGCTCTCCCGAAGGCAAAACGAAAGGTGTTTGTTGTGGGAGACTCCATCCTACGGGGGACTGAAGGGGCAATCTGCCGCCCCGACCCCTTAGCCCGGGAAGTCTGCTGCTTCCCGGGGGCCCGCATCCGAGACATTGCGGAGAGGATCCCGCAGCTCCTCTGGCCCACAGACCACTATCCCATGATCCTTATTCATGTGGGCACCAATGACACGGCTCGGAGCACTCCCAGCCAGGTCATGAGGTGCTACAGGGATTTGGGAGCGGGGCTTAGGGGTCTGGGGGAACAGGTGGTGTTTTCGTCGATCGTCCCAGTCTCAGGCTATGGGCTGAGAAGGGAGAGGAGGATCCATGTAGTGAACCAAAGACTGCGGAGCTGGTGTCATCGGGAAAGCTTTGGCTTCCATGACCGCAGCCTGCTCTTTGGCGAGAGAGGCAGCGAGCTGCTGGGAAGAGATGGACTCCACCTCTTCCCCCTGGGGAGGAGGCTCTTTTCACCCAGGATGGCTGACCTGCTCCAGGACTTTGGTTGTCATGGGTGACTTCAATTACCCGGACATCTCTTGGGAAGATCACTCAGCAAAATCCAAGCAGTTGCAAAGCTTTCTCTCATGCGTGGATGACCTCTACCTGACTCAAGAAGTCTATGGGCCAACGAGAGGCAAAGCACTGCTCAACCTGGTACTGGCTACGGTGGACGACCTAATCGGAGACCTAGTGATCGATGGGAAGCTGGGTGACAGCGACCACAAGCTGATCACCTTCACCATCTGCCGTAAAGCTGGCAAGTCAGTCAGCAACACAGAAGTCCTTGACTTCAGAAAAGCCGACTTTGACAAGCTCAAGAGGCTTGTTGGTCAGGTCCTTAGGGACCATGACCCCAGGGAGATGGGAGTTCAGGAAGAGTGGTTGCTTCTCAAGGAAGCAATCCTCAGTGCACAAGCTAAATCTATTCCAACACAGAGGAAAGGCAGCAAGAAGGCACAGCATCCCTCCTGGCTCTCCAGGGAACTAGCAGACCTCCTACAGCTAAAAAGGAAAGCCTACAAAGGATGGAGGATGGGATTCACCTCCAAGAAGGATTATTCTGCAATGGTCCAGTCCTGCAGGGAGCAAACCAGGAAAGCCAAGACTGCAACTGAACTCTAACTAGCTTCAAGCATCAAGGACAACAAAAAGTCCTTTTTCAGATATGTGGGGAGCTGGAGGAAAAGCAAGGGCAACGTTGGACCCCTGCTAAACCAGATGGGGCAACTGACAACTGACGCCCAGGAAAAAGCCAACCTATTAAATAGGTACTTTGCGTCAGTCTTTCATCAGTCCCATGGGATGCCCATGCCTGCTATGGGACAGGGAGATCTGGGTGATGGGGATCCCCTACCCTCCATAAATGCTGACTTCCTCGTGAAGGAACACCTTGAGAAGCTGGATACCTTCAAGTCAGCTGGCCCTGACAATCTGCACCCCAGGGTACTCAAGGAGCCGGTGAGCGTCATAGCCCAGCCCCTGGCACGGATCTTTGAAAACTCCTGGCACTCTGGTGTAGTGCCCGAAGACTGGAAGAAGGCCAATGTGGTGCCGATCTTCAAGAAAGTGAAGAGAGTGGATCCGGCTAACTACAGGCCCATTAGCCTGACTTCTATCCTGGGGAAGATTTTAGAAAAGTTTATTAAGGAGGCCATCCTTGATGGACTGGCTCAGGCTAACATCCTAAGGGATAGCCAGCACGGGTTTGTTGTGGGTAGATCTTGTTTGACCAATCTCATTTCCTTCTACGACCAGGTAACCTATCACCTGAATGAGGGAGAACAGATTGATGTCATATATCTTGACTTCAAAAAAGCTTTTGATCTGGTATCCCATGATCACCTCTTGGCCAAACTGGCCAGTTGTGGCCTTGGCTCCACCATGATCCACTGGCTGGGAAACTGGCCGTGGTCGGACCCAGAGGGTTGTAATTGATGGCAGTCAGTCATTGTGGTGCCCTGTGACCAGTGGGGTACCTCAAGGCTCTGTCCTGGGACCCCTACTGTTCAACATCTTCATTAATGATGTGGACATTGGAGTCAGGAGTGGACTGGCCAAGTTCGCCGATGACACCAAACTTTGGGGCAAAGCATCCACGCCAGAAGATAGGCGGGTGATCCAGGCTGACCTGGACAAGCTCAGCAAATAGGCAGACGAGAACCTCATGGTGTTTAACACCGAAAAATGCGAGGTTTTCCACCTTGGGAGGAAAAACCTGCAGCATCCTTGTAGGCTCGGCAGTGCTACGTTGGATAGCACTACCGAAGAAAGAGACTTGGGGGTCATCATTGACCACAAGATGAACATGAGCCTCCAATGCGATGTTGCAGCTAGTAAAGTGACCAAAACGTTGGCTTGCATCCATAGATGCTTCTCGAGCAAATCCCGGGACGTCATTCTCCCCTTGTACTCGGCCTTGGTGAGGCCGCAGCTGGAGTACTGCATCCAGTTTTGGGCTCCACAATTCAAAAAGGATGTGGAGAAGCTTGAGAGAGTCCAGAGGAAAGCCACGCGCATGATCAGAGGTCAGGAAAACAGATCTTACGATGATAGGCTGAGAGACATGGGACTCTTTAGCCTGGAAAAGCACAGGCTCAGAGGTGATCTGATGGCCACCTATAAGTTTATCAGGGGTGACCACCAGGATCTGGGGGAACGTTTGTTCACCAGAGCGCCCCAAGGACTGACGAGGTCGAACGGTCACAAACTCCTGCAAGACCATTTCAGGCTGGACATAAGAAAGAATTTCTTTACTGTCTGAGTCCCCAAGGTCTGGAACAGTCTGCCAGTGGAGGTGGTTCAAGCACCTACATTGAACACCTTCAAGAGTCAATTGGATGCTTATCTTGCTGAGATCCTATGACCCCAGCTGACTTCCTGCCCTTTGGGCAGGGGGCTGGACTCGATGATCTCCTGAGGTCCCTTCCAGCCCTGATGTCTATGAAATCTATGAAATAATACAAAAATATCGCCTCTTTTAGAAATTCTGATTTTTCAGCCTATCATCGTAAGATCTGTTTTCCTGACCTCTGATCATGCGCCTGGCTCTCCTCTGGACTCTCTCAAGCTTCTCCACATCCTTTTTGAATTGTGGAGCCCAAAACTGGATGCAGTACTCCAGCTGCGGCCTCACCAAGGCCGAGTACAAGGGGAGAATGACGTCCCGGGATTTGCTCGAGAAGCATCTATGGATGCAAGCCAACGTTTTGGTCACTTTACTAGCCGCAGCATCGCATTGCAGGCTCATGTTCATCTTGTGGTCAATGATGACCCCCAAGTCTCTTTCTTCGGTAGTGCTATCCAACGTAGCACTGCCGAGCCTACAAGGATGCTGCAGGTTTTTCCTCCCAAGGTGGAGAACCTTGCATTTTTCGGTGTTAAACACCATGAGGTTCTCGTCTGCCCATTTGCTGAGCTTGTCCAGGTCAGCCTGGATCACCCGCCTATCTTCTGGCGTGGATGCTTTGCCCCAAAGTTTGGTGTCATCGGCGAACTTGGCCAGTCCACTCCTGACTCCAATGTCCACATCGTTAATGAAGATGTTGAACAGTATGGTCCTCTTGTGGAGGCTGAAGAGGTTCAGGTCCTTGTAGGGCCTGCCCTGCTGCCGCCGATCATGCGAGTGGCCCTCCTCTGGACCCTGTCCATGTTGTCCACATCCCTTTTGAAGAGCAGCGCCCAGAACTGGATGTAGTACTCCAGCTGTGACCTGACCAGTGTCGCACAGAGGGGGCGGATCACCTCCTCGGACCTGCTTGAGATGCATCTGTGTATTCATGACAAGGTGCAGTTGGTCTTCCTGACTGCAAGCCCACACAGTCAGCCCATGTTCATCTTGGCATCAATGATGACTCCAAGATCCTTTTCTGCCTCTGTACTGATGAGAAAGGAATTTCCCAGTCTGTAGGTATGGTGCTGATTGTTCCTCCCCAGGTACATCACCTTGCACTTGTTGGTGTTGAATCCCATTCTATTCTCTTCTGCCCAGCCCTGTAACCTGTCTAGGTCTGATTACAACCTGTTCCTTCCTTCTAACATTCTCACATCCCCCTACATCTCAGTGTCATCAGCAAATTTGAACAGGGTGCTATTTATCCCTTCATCCAAGCCACTGATGAAGATGTTGAACAGTGCGGGCCCGAGGACTAAGCCCTGCAGAACCCTACTGCCCACATCTCTCCAGGTCAAAAATGACCCATCCACTATCACTCTCTGGGTGCGGCTCTCCAGTTAGTTGGCGACCCATTTGACTGTGTGGGTGTCAACACCACAGTCCCCCAGTTTCTTGATGAGAATGGGGTGAGAGAGTGTCGAAGGCCTTCCAGAAGTCCAGGAAGACTATGTCCACTGCTACCCCTGCATCTAAGGATTTGGTGACGTGGTCGTAGAAGGCCACCAGGTTGGTCTGACAGGACCTGCCACTAATGAACCCATGTTGGTTGCCCCTAAGCATAATCTCCCTTGCTGGCCCCTCGTGGACATGTGCCAGACTAATTCTCTCAAAAAGCTTGCCCAGGATTGAGGTAAGACTAACTGGCCTATAGTTTTCTGGGTCTTCCTCCCTCCCTTTTTTGAGGATGGGAACCATATTGGCCCTCTTCCAATCCTCTGACACCACACCAGATCACCACAACTGCTCGTAAAGCCATGCCAGGGGTCCCGCAATGACCTCAGCCAATTCCCTCAGTACTCAAGGGTGAAGATCATCCAGACCAGCTGATTTGAATAACTCCAGTCCCTTCAGAAGTTCCCTAACTAGTTCCTCACTAACCCTTGGCCTAGGTGCACCTTCCCTGGGGCCTGAGGGGGGCCCAGAGGGGAGATGGCTGTTCCGGTCCCTACTCAGGAAAATGGAGGCAAAGAAATTGTTAAATATGTTAGCTTTGTCATCTGGTGTGATGACCAAATTTCTTAGCTTGTGCTGCAGGGGCCCCACGTTACCTGGAACCTTCTTTTTGCCCCCATGTATTTAAAAAGGGACTTCTTGTTGTTCTTGATACGGGAAGCTAGTCTCAGTTCCATCTCTGCCTTGGCCTTCCTGCCTGCCCCCCTGCATTCCGGAGCAACCGCAGTATAATCCTCCCTGGTGATGGCCCCTCCCTTCCATTGGGTGTGTGGCTCCCTTTTAGCTAGGAGACATTCCGAGATGCTTTTGGTGAGCCATGGGGGCTTTTGCGCCTTCCTGCCCCCTTTGATCTGTGTTGGGATTACCTCCCTTTGGGCTCAGAGGATCGTCTCCTTAAGGAGCAACTGCTCTTCTTGGACACCTGGCTCCCCTCCCTTCCGGGACCTCAATTCTTCCCTGACTATTCTCCTTAGTTCACTGAAGTCCACCCTCCTGAAATCTAGGGCTACTGCCTTGCTGTAGGCCTTCACCACCTTGTGCTGGATGATAAATTCCAGCAGGTGGTGATTGCTGTCACCCAGGTGGTTGAGCACCCACAACCCTCTCACCAGGTCATCTCCACTGTCCAGCACCATTTCCAACAAAGTATCTCCCCTGGTGGGGCTGTGCATCTCCTGCGTTAGATGGAGGTCCTCATTTTGGCTAGGAACCTATGTGAGTGGTCAGACATGGCTGACTCCTCTTCCCAGCAGATGTCTGGAAAGTTCAGGTCACCCATGATGACCACATCCTTTGACCTAACTACCTCCGTGAGCTGACTTAAGAATTCCTGGTCTAGCTCTTCCCCTTGGTTGGGTTGTCTGTAGTAGACCCCCACCATTAAATCTTTCCCCTCAACTGCCCTGTATTCTAACCCAGAGCACTTCAGAGTGCTCCTCCTCTGATTTTTTGCTAACTGACGAGGAGGTGTATTCCTCCTTAATGTAGAGCACCACGCCCCCACCTTTCCTCCCTGTCCTGTCCCTTCTGTACAGCCCTTGATATTCACCACCCAGTCATGCACTGGGTCCCACCATGTTTCAGTGAGCCCCACTATGTCTGGGTTGATGTCAGCTAGCAAGGAGGTAAGTTCCTCTTGCTTGTTTCCCATACTATGAGCGTTTGTGTAGAGACATTTGAGGTCTCTTGTGGATGTGTGTACTGACCCCCTACTTCCAGCATTACTCTGGCCCCTGTTGCTTACCTGTGTATATGTTCTGCTCATCAGTCTAGGCTGGGCTATACTTGTGGGTGTTGCTTTTTAAAGCATGTTGTTTTAAAGGTGTTACTAAAAAGAGAAATATAAATTGTATCTATGAGCTATAAAAGAGTTTACCAGGGAGGACAATGGTTATGTCTTCTGTTTTCCTCTAAGTATTGCTTGAGGTGGAACTCCTGCCAGTTTTTCCAAGTTCCTCCAAAAATGAGGGCCATGTATTTTCTCAGTCTGCTGCAAGAGGTTTTAGAAAAACCGAATGGTAGAAGACAACATACTTTATCGAACAATATTCTTCACGGTAGGTTGATGGTGAGAGGATGGTGTTTCTAACATTGACATCTGTGGGAGGGAACAAAGGAAGCTTTTTTTTAGTAGAAAATAGAAATTTTTGTTTACAGTATTTGAACAGTTAGATGCAGAGAATATACTTTACAAAAAAAAGACCAGGGCCCCTGTGAGCCACAAAGAGAGGCAGATTGTTTTAAAGTAGAACGTGAGTGTTTTTAAAATTGTAGTACATGAAATTTCATGTTGTGAATGTGTTTGAGGTTAACAACATAGTGGGGCAACTAGATGTTGGAGTTACAGTATGATAAAGCCAGTGATTTATCCATCAGATCCTGTTATAGAAGGATGGTCTTGTGTTTAAAGAGCCCTATAGATACTTAGGTAGACCTCTGTTCAGTTTGCCACTGTGGCACATAATTCTTGAGTGATTGAAGGACCAATTTTTCCAATAACACATTTAGAAATGTGGCTACTTCATTAAAACACTTAAAAGGACTTGAGTCCTTCTGAAGATCTAGTCACATTTTTTTTTTGGTGCTGAGCACATTTGAAAATCTGATACATAATCTTTCTGTAGATTTGGTTTCTCATCAACAAAATGGGATAATTATACTTCATTTCTTCCTCTCCCACACTTTGTCTTATCTATGTAGAGTTCATGCTTTTTAAGTGTTGGACTATCATAACATATATATATATATATGAGATACCTAGCACCATAGAGACCCAAATCAACATCAGAAGTATAGCCATTCCACTGGTGCACAGGGCCAGATTAACCCTTTAGTGGGCTGTAGGCAAAAGAACTTGTGGGCCCTGGACCTGTCAAAACCGTCTTCCCCACTCAGGCACTACCACCCATGGGGAGTGGGGCTCAGAACCACCACTAGGAAACAGCCACCGTGGCATCAAGGCTAGTGGAGGGGATGAAAAGGGAAGGGAGACAAACAGGGCCATTTGTGCCACTGCTGTGGAGGGAAAGACCAGACCCCCCCACAGCTCAGGGCCCTAGGCATACACCTAACTTGCCTATGCATTAATCTAGTCCTGTTGGTGTAGGGCAAAGGCAGGGAGGAATTATAGTACTTGAATTTCAACTGTGAAAGCAAAGATTTTTTTTTTCTTTGCAATTACGTGATTTCCTCCCTTGGTTTACTGCATGAATTTATTTGGAAATATTAAAAGATAATAGCCTTAAATAGATTCTAATTTCTGGCTATTTAGATACCCTTCGAGAATTCTTCTGTTGTTATTTATTTTAAAGATCTAACTGCATGTTGGGGTGTTACGGATTAGAGGGTATAGCATAGAAAATATTAAAGTATAAATACTTTATGTATTCTTAAAATGAAGAAGATGTGAGCCTCCAGCCCTCCCTTAAGAAAGGACATGCTTTAAGGGTATGTGTTGTGTGGAAGGAATTCTTTTAAATTGACTATATTGTTAAATATCCTTTCTAACAAGTGCTTGTTTACATGTGTCTTCAGTAATCTTTCTAAAATCATAATTCACGTTGCCTTGAAGCTAAACTTTAAGATAGCTAAAGGAGGCATTGA
This sequence comes from Crocodylus siamensis, assembly GCF_052110815.1. Classification (NCBI taxonomy): domain Eukaryota; kingdom Metazoa; phylum Chordata; order Crocodylia; family Crocodylidae; genus Crocodylus; species Crocodylus siamensis. Next base: position 156,899,861 of record NC_143397.1, on the reverse strand, counting down.
CCTGTTGAATGTATACACACTTACTACATCAATTGGAAGGAATTATTGAAGAGAGTGAGTGCATCTACATGTATGCTTTAATGCACAGTAGCTTGTTCTACTGTGCATTAAAGTATCACGGCAAAAACAGTGCTAATGTATTAATGTACAGTAGAATTGGTCTACTGTGCAGTAAGCATCACTAAAAAGGCATTTACTTTTGCTTCTGTGTACTAGGGCAGCCTAATGCACCTTTATATTGGGGCATTAGGGCAGCCTAATGTGCCTGTAGATGTACAGGGATGCTGCTCCGATGTGCTGTAATTACAGCTTTCCAAAGCAGACTTAATTAATCGAGTCTCCTGAAGCATGCTAATTAGCATGCTCCAGCAACTTCTGTGTCTCATGCATTCAGTGTTCCCATGCTCATCAAACAAGCTTTAATTAAAGTTCCCTTGCCACCATTTTGAAGCATGGGACATGGAATCCATGAGACACTGTGGGCACTTTAATTAGAGAGGCTCTCAGAGCCACTCTAATTAAAATGACCATCTTGCTTGAGTTATCTCATCGCAGCAGTCTTTCCTGGCCAAGTGCAGGGGGGCTGGACCCAACGATCTGTAAAGTCCCTTCCAGCCTCTAACATCTATGAAACTATGAAAACACTCCTTCCCTTCCAACCCTAGAGCACATGTAAAGATGCTGTCATATTAAAGGTACTAAACTTAATGGCAGTAGCAGAAGCACATTAATGAATGTGTAGATGTGCCCAGTGTAGTCAAAGCAAATGGGCACAAGGTTATGACTTAGGAGTAGCTGAGTTTGACACCTGATTCTGTTACTTACCTATTTTGTGGCTTCCTTTGTGTGCCTCAGTTTTCCAAGTGTAAAATGGAGAAACAAGATTTATTTACTACTTTATCTAATGCATGACTGCCAGCTTCTCTCTCTCCACTAGCAAGTAGGTAGACATGCAGTCCAGTGTTAATCCTTTCACAGCGAATTTCAAATTGTCACCAGTTTTTGGTAAGTTTTATCCCATAATCAGGAAAAGGGGGCTATGTAGTACTGTAGTGGGTGCCTTATTATGCACGGTGCATCATGTCTTTATGCTTCTACTCTTCACTAGTTGTATGTTTCTTTTATTGCACAGAAAAATCATCTTCCCAGCTTAACACACACCCCCAGTTTGAGAGAGGTGATTTTTGAGGGAAAGGTATATGCAGTATGGAAGTAAAAATGGTATGTAAAAACTTGTTTAGGTTTCCAGTAAAAAAAGAGGAAAAATAACAAAAACCCTGAAAAACAAACAAATAACAACAAACCTAATTTCATTCAACTATCTTCTGTTTTACAGAGCACATTTTCTGTCTTACAGAATGTCTGTAATATTTGGTGTTTTACCCATTCATATGTTGCTTTCCTGGTTGATCAGCTCATAATTCTATATAGAAATGGGTTATATAAATCTTCAGACAGAGACACTATGTATGCAGAAATGACACTTAGCTTTTTGCATGACAAAGGACAAAACCGAGAGAGAGACTGTATGTCATACATTTAATTCAGCATGCCTGGTTAGAAACATGAAGAGGCAAAGGTTACATGGAGACATGCAAAAAGCCCAAGGTGGAATCAGTCTAAGTTGGGCAGTTTTCTGTAAGTGGAATAGGTTGGATTGGTAGTGAACACACATCACCCTTTGGTGGGAGACGGCAAATCTTCCACCATTTTTTAAACCAATCTACATGTGCCGAACTTTTGTTCTATTACGAGTATACACTGGTTTCTGACAACGTATACTGATAAAAGCATAATCTATGTACCTGGCCAAACTGGATAGCTTGGGGTAGTTTCCTGAAAATTAGTGGCTAATATACTGTCATCCATAATCTTACTTTTATTTACTGTTTATATACTGTTATTTATTTATTTTTAATGTTGATCTAGCTTAGCCATTTTGCCTGTTAGGATGCCCTTTAACCTATTGTCAAAAATAACACAATTCAGTGGTAATTTTGCATCTGTGGACAGCATAATAGAAGCATAATAAAATAGCCCTGAGAATTGTAAGCTGCCTTTTTCATCCCAAGTCAGTATTAACTCTGAAGCCTAATGGAGAAAGTAACTATTTAAGTACTGAGCATTCAAAGAAGCAGAGGGCTTATTACATAATTACAGATGTATAGATTCTACTACAATTTGCATCTTGTATTCAGATGAAGCATAGGACCTGGATTTGGAGAAAATCTTCAAGCAGTATCACCAGTTGCCTTTACCAATTTAATCAGGTTAAAAAATCACTTTAATATTAGTTTATACTTGTGCATATTCATTCCATAATGAATATTTTGCTTATATGTCATTTACGTATCTTCATATATTTTTGTTCCACAAGAGTAAAGTGTTGTTTTTTATTAACACACAACAGAGATCCCAAAAATGTTTACAATAACATAACCCACCAGTTACCTCACTACATTACTCTAAAATCACCACGTGGTTGTAGTCATATATCCTATCATCCTCAAAGTATAAGAAGCCCCAGCAGTGGCTATACCCTCAGCACCAGCAATCTCAAACAGCAAATGGAAAATGGTGTGTAAGAGTTTCCTGTATTGCTATTTATATTCTTTTGCCTAAACAAATATATAATCTACAAACACCAGAATGAAACATTTTGATGATTCAGAAATCACTATCACTATGATTGTCACCAATATGACTGTCATCAACACTGTTTGTATTTATTGCATCCAACATTACTTTTATAACTCACCTCAATGGTCTCCCAGAAAAAGCAAAGCATGCTTACGCTATCAAAGGTCTCTTAATGCTATGCAGACTTTTTTACTCAATACACTAAATGTACCCTCCAACATACCAGATGTATGTGGTTAGATTGTTCCAAGACCAAAGAATGTGTGCAGATAATGCTTTTTCCTTGTCCTTCAGAAATAAAAAGCAAATGCCAGTCTTATACATCCCGCTCCCCCCTTCCATGCCTCTGTATGTAGCATCACTGCTCCCATGTTACAGGAAGCCCTTAGTTTACAGTAAGATACTAATAAATACAGTGCGGGGTTGTGAACTTGCTACTCAATGTGCTTGGAGAGTTATGTTGAATAATTTTCTAGGTTTAGAAGTAGATAGAAAGAAGAGAATACACGTGTGTAAGACAAGACCTTAAAGAATGAGCCCCCTTTCCTGTTTTAAGGAAGAAAGACAAAAAGAGAAAAAGAAGAATAGTGCTCTGAGGTGACTGGAAATCAGCAGGATTTCTTTTATTCTACGCTCTTACTGTGTTTTAGCCAAGCTAGGTAATCCCTTGTGACTCAGTTTACCCCTGAGAAATGAAGCACACTAATATTTTTCTTTCTTACAGCAATGTTGCAAAGTTTAGTTGTAGTTTGTAACCTGTTTTATAAGGCTGAGGTATTATTCAGTTATAACACCATGAATATTGGATTTTCCTTAAACAAAATAGTTTAACTCTCTTCAGGGACTCTGGAATGTGAAAATAGACCTGTCCACAATCTACAACAAGCAGTTCTCTAATCAAAGCCCTGCTTCTCTTTTGTTTGCTTCATTTGCAGATGATAAAGGTGACTAGTACTTTGAAATAATCAATTGTGTTTGGACTGCAAAGCTACAATACAATTATTCTTGCGACATGGAAGGAACATTACTGGTAAAAGGAATTTTAAATTACTCTTTGCAAAGTATAGCTTCATATTAAATGTATCTTTACATGCCAATATGGGGGTTACTTTAATGTTGCATGTGTTTAGGTACAAGTGTATATATATATAAAACGTATGTGCTGTGCATCAAATTAATACTATAGATTTATTTTATTTTAAGGGGAGTTGCAGATGGAAGCAGCATAGGCTGTGTGCAACCTAGCATGAAACTGGAATTAAATATACTTGCTGCAGGAGTTATTTGTGTAGTGTGAGGTGACCACCCACAACTTGCATTGCTGTTGCTAGGAGCTATCTAAAGAAATGTCAGTCTTCACAGCAAGTGATGAGATTTGACATATGGCATCAAAGCATCATTAAAACTACACCTGCTGCAAAGGAGGTTGTGTCTTTCAGGAGACTTCAAGCAGAAAAGGTTATCCCAGGAATGCAAAAGGGCATGGTTCATTTTCTTTTTTTTTCTTAGCAAACAATTAAAAGGTTGCAAAACTAGAAAAATGAGAGAAAAATGTTATAGGAAATATTCATCTGTATTGCCTCTAAGAGACTTATTGAAAGAGAAGACTAGACAACCACATCTAGGGAGTCTTTGTGTAAAGTCTGTAGCAGCAGAGGAAAGTGATGTGTTAGTCAGATGAATTCATATAGTTTGGATGGCTCACTGGCCCTCACATCAGGGGTCTGTTCCTGCACACTTTGCATGTCCAAAACTTTGCTTTGATGGAATTTTCAGGGGGTGAAAAAAGGAAAATTGGGTCATAAGTCTGACATTGCTAGATTCCCTGGTAACACAAGCTAGAATGACTCAGTTATTCTTTGGTAAGTATGTAGGAAGAAATCTGGTTCTCTTGACGTCTATAGCATGACTCCCATTGACTTCAATGGACTCAGAATTTCACCCACTGGGTGGTGACTGTCTGTTATTTCAAAGAACCTCAGCACTGTATTATTGTAAGGTCAGATCCAAGTGTCCTTTGCAATGTACTTTGGAAACAAAGTTCCTGTCAGCTTTGCATGTTGATTAAAACTCCCATGGTGCTTTTTTGCAAGAATGGAACTTGGACAAAATTTCTTCTCCCCTCGCAAATAGGATTTATGCTTTGCACTGTTATTCACTTGGCTATAATTTTCAAGCTCACATATGGTTGCATATCATTACTGAAATGATTCCTATAGCTAGCTAGCTAGATGTATTCATCTATTAATCGCACGTGTGTGTGTATGTATGTGGGTGTGTGTCTGATTGTGGATTATTTTGAAATTAGATGCATTGTACAAGCATAAATTTGAAGCTGGAATTTTCATTATGAAGAATGATTATGGAAATTAATTCACTTAGACTCATAAAGAAAAGCTAAAATGTAAATATTTCCCACTGAACACCATTTCTAAAAGAAAGGTTCTATTAGGTAGCTTGAAACTATTTTTTTGAAAAATAAATGTTTTACTTTCTAGAGTTCTAATTATTTTGATTTTAATTAGTACTCAGTTGTCAAAATTGAGTGTTGCTATATTGACAAATTGCTCTTTTGACAGATATGTATCTTTTAATGTACACACATTCCATCAGATTTTTTTAACCTGTGAAATGTTTACAGTGCTGTACTTACCTAGGTGCCTTCATTTTTAATTTAGCACATAGGGCAGTGCTTTTAGCCCTGAATTGAAATAGAATATGAAAACTCTAGTTCATGTACCTCATAGTCCTTCCCATACTCTAGAAGAAAGCAGAGGCCAAAAAACTTTGTAATGTGATCCTTCTGGGTTTTCCTGTTGTTTTCCCTTAAGTGGTAACTGTGTTGGAGGGCAGGAAGTAGAGAGACGAGACAACCTCATGAACTTATAAAGACTGGAGAAGTGAAAAGCACAAAGAGACTATCTCAAGGAATGGGTACTTGAAGCATAAATTCTGCTCCTTCCCCTCCTCTTTCACACCTTTGGAGATTGACCCACACTATCAGTTATATGTGGAATTAAATAATGTTTATTCAATAATGTACTACCGAAGTATTAGTGAGGGATTATTTCAGTTTGCTTTTGTGCCTTTCATTGGGTTGAACTTTGGTAGAGCAGATGACACCTGGAGAATGCACTGTGTTTGGTGATGGGATAGGTTTCTTAGCTTTGTTGCGTATCTTCTCCTGCTGTTGTAGGAAATAAAGTCCCCCTTGATTTAGTGGGATTGTGCTGGAACACAGGACTACGGACATCATCACAGCACTGATTCTTGAGACTAGAAGGTAGGCACTAGGAAAGAATGATGGCTATAGGACTTCAGTGCAGTAATATCAAGGCTCTGCCTCCAGTCCTCATACATTTCTAGGGGTACATATGCAAGGGTCATATGTTACGGTTTTCACCTTATCTTAAAAGAGTTGGTTGGTATGTGGGAGGGGAATTTTCCTTTGCAGAAGCTGTTACAGAGCTGTTGCATATATCCATGCTGCAACTTTGGTTTGCATAAGCATGAGACAGCTCAATTCCAGCCTCAGAGAAGAATGAAAACTTTAACAAGCTGAATGAGCTATAGCATTTGGCAGACCTGGTAAACTACTGTTCACTTTCGCTGCTGAGTCTTATCACAATTGCTGTTTATAGAGCTCTGAAGATTTTAACAAAGACTGGGGATAGGAGAGAAATAGTTAATTACTGACCATTCAGCATTTCTTATGAGCTTTATTTCAAAGTATCTGGGGTTTAACAATGTAAGCACATTTTCTGAATTTCATGCCAAATTTTCTCATCACCCAAATATTAGTTCTTGTAGCTCCTAACATTCAAGAAAATATATGCGAACAATGTTCTTGTCAACAACACAAATATTTTCTATCAGATAAGTTACTATTTGGAATGTTATATAAATAATGCTACTCCCAAGATTCAAGTGGGGAGAAAAAAGAAGAAGAAAAAGTAACTTTAATTCAGCCTATTGGAAGGTTGGCACAAGAAAGAGCTATGAAATGGATCCACTGGCCAACAGATCCACCTACTCTCTTTCCAAATCCTTTTTGGAAGAACTATAGAGTGGTCCCAATCCTTCATAAAGGTCCTTTGAAGTTTGGTTCACTTTTGCAGCAAAAGTTTCTGGAATATCCTGGGTTCACATGTGCTGCAAAAACTACAAATTGAAATGCTGCAGGAGTCAGACGCTACAAAGGGCATTTAGCATTCCAGCAAGAGGGCTCTTTCTGAAGTAACCACAGAGTTATGTTCTCCAGTTAGAAGTTAATAAAGGGTTAGTCCTCTGCTTCCTTTCCCTGCACTCCAGGTATTACAATTAGTTGCTGTTGTTGTTCTTCTTCTATTTTCCTTCTGGTATGACTTGAGTCCATGAGCAGAAATACTAATAAAAAATGGTAATTTTCAAATTTGAGCTTTTGGTGGATGCGATATTCTTTGACCTAAGTCTCGGCCTGTTTCCTTGTATTTGCCTGTCATGCCTTATTGAAACAGTTAAAGGGAAGCTAACTGTTGAAACAAAATAGGAGAACCTTGGCTTTTCAGCAAAGAAAAGATGTACTCTTCACAGGGCTCTGCATCCCCTACACTCTGCCCTTCCCATACCTAATCTAAGGTCTTCCACCATATCCCAGACACTGGGCACTTGGCTGAGCGGTTTGGACAACTCTACATCCATCCTTCCCTGACATGAGCTCTTCAAGGCATTCTCACTCTTTACTTGCATCCTGGGTTTCCTTGTAACCACTCTTATTCAGGACCCATCAATTCCCTTCTCTGTATCTCACTCAGTCTCAAACTGTTGTATGGTTTCCTAGGTGAAACTTACCTGGCTGGCACCACTATTACCAGCCTGGCCAACCCTGAGCTGGGCTCGTTCGGGGAACCTTCATGGCCAGTATCTATGCATAGTCTTACTCCATGCCCTGTGTCCAGAACCAGGAATTACTTGTCCATGTCCCTTACAGCAGTTATCCTTTATTGGCTGGCATCAGTCTTCAATTTGGCTTCTCTTCCGCTGGTTGTACTTCATCAGCTTGCTTCAATCTTCAACCTGCCCAGGCTCAGACCCCAATTCATACAGCTCTCAAGCGCTTACCTCTTTGTCTCCACACAGACTAGCACTGCTCCCTTGTAGTGCTCTCACTCCCCTCCTGGGGAATTATGGGGCCTTAGCCCTCTTACTTTAAACTTGCCAGATTTCCCAGTGTCCAGTCCTTTCTGGCTCCCCCATCACATGTTTGCTGGCAGCTGGGGATTGCCAAAAGCTGGGGCTCATGGGCACTTCCATGTCCACTCACAGCCATGCTGGCTGAGACTGGGTATAGACAGCGAGCTGAATAGGATGGGGATCCAGCTGCCCTTGGAGGCCTACTTGGCCCCAATAAAGGGACTGACTTGGCATTGTGTCTAGGTGAGTCTGCTGGCAGGGCAGGGTTTGTGAAAGCAGATATTTCTACCATACCAAATTAGAAAGCTACTGTGAATACATTTTGGGGTAACTCATTTCTTTCACAGGTTGTGTATGACTGAAGTCAGGTGTGACTCCATTAAAATTTACACTATTTCAGTAGCTTAACATTTAAGATAATTCACCTAGTTCTTCAAAGTGAAAATGTTTTCTTCTGTTCTTCTGGAGACTAGAGAATAGGAAACACGATTTCTTAAATCTGAACAAGCTCATCAAAAAGCCAATATGATAGATAAAATCCAAAGGGGAAACAAATTATTCTGTTACTGTAGTTATAAAGGGAAGTTCCAACTTGATCTTTTCCTTTTGTAACAGGCAAAGATGTAGCTACAGTAATGTTACTTGTTAATCATGCTCTAGTGCTAATTTAAAGTGTAGCCATGAATTTAAAACAACATGTACTGCAATAACATGACTGCAATAGAAATTATTTTGCTGGAGGAAGACCACAAACTTTTTTCCAAATGGCTTGAGAGAATGTGTTGTCTAGGTTTAAAGCCAGACATTTGGAGAATACTATGTTAAGAGAATACTTAAAATGTGAAGTGCTACATATATTTTATAGTATTTCCTTCAGACAGCATTATTTCAAGGTCAGAATCTGTTAGAGCCCAATAAATAAATAATCCTGGGCAATTATGTTAAGATTAATATAGGCTTTGGGAACACTTATTACTTTCCATTTTGACTAAATCAAGGGCAGATCAAGAAATAAGAGTCCAAATTGCAGCAGCTCTCAGATGCATATGTTTCATACTACAGGAAAAGGGGAAAGACTTCTGAATGTCTACCAGACTGTGGTGAAGAACAGCTCAGAAAGAGGCTTTTGTTTTGTTTTTGGGTTTTTTTCTGTGTTTTGTTTGTTTGTTTTATTTTTTTCTCATAATTTAGAACACATATTCAAGATGGGGATAGGTTTTCTCATTCTACTGGCAATCAGTAAATATTCCTTTCTTTTCCTCTTTTTGTGTCCTGTGACTCTATCTCTTTTCAGCTTGCTTTCTTTTCTCCATATTGCCAATAACTGAAGATTTTCTAAAGCATGCAGCATGAGTATAGGCTGAAGAAGACAACAGTATGAGCCCTGGTATCTAACCTATGCCCTTCAAGCTCCCTGCCTCAGGTTCCCCATTCTGTAAAATGGAGATTGCATTTGCATCACTGAGATTTTGTGAGGAGTACTTAAAAAATACATCTTCAGTGATTTAAATATCATTTATTTTGTGAAGATACACATTTATGCATTGTCGCACATGAATAGATTTTTTTAAAATTTAATTGCTGTTGGATCCAAACCAACTCTACCATTTAATTTTAACATCAAATATTGCCTCTTTGGCCCATCTCTAATAATTATTAAACAGGCTGCGTTATATTTAGCCCTGAGAAAATCCATTAGTTTGTTGCTGCTGTCACATGTACTTTAATCTATGTGATATCTAATCCTTCTCTATCTCATACATTTCCTGTACCAATGCTTTTGGTGCTAGTTAGACTAAAGGATATATTAACTGTTTTTTCTTTCCACAGACTTTCTTTGAATGAGATTAGTACCTGTGCCAGATGGACAAGCCTGAAGTCTAGTATTCAGAAGAGGTTCTTTATTATGCCTTGTCGGTGTTCCCAATTCTCGTTTTCAAAAGGTGAGAGAACTCTGAAATCTATTTTGCCATTAGCATATCTATCAGCCTACCAATAGGACTACTGCTTGTGGTGGCTGTTTGTTTACTGAAATTTACACTGGGCTCCTTAGTTTAGGGTACTGGAAATCATTTTAATTTTTGGCTGCAACTAACCTGATTCAAGCAATCATGCCAATCAAGAGAAGAAAAGATAAAATGGTCTGAGACATCCAGCTGCTCCAGACTCTTATTTGACCTCTTGTTCCTTTACTCACTGTTAACAGCCAGCTTGACTTATTGTCTGGGTATCTGGTCCTGCAGTCTATCTTTTGTCAATGGGGTTAGCTCATTCATTCACATTTCAATCACCTATGGATCTTTTTATAGAAGAATATGATCCAATCTATTCCCGGATCCTGTGGTGCCACCACTGTTCTTTATTCTGCTTCCCCCAGGATGGGATGTTAAAGTACTAAGTTCATCTATATATGGGTTCCCACAAAGCTGAGTTTCATAAAGTCTTTTGCTTTAATGTTAGTGAAATGTGTAAAAACTAAATTTCCAATAAAAATAATTTAGTGTATGTGAGGTATAAATAACATTTAGATAATGAGCACAACCTTCAAATTTCCGCTTAGAAAAACTGCTGTGCACTGTTAAATTGAACTTTAAGTAATTCTAACTGCAGAAAATGATTTAAAAACACCTAAAATCTGAGCTTATTTTTTTTTCTTTTTATATAGATCTGAATGCTCACCTGCTTATATAAAAGGCTATTTTAGACCTACTTTAGATTGACACTGTCATGTTCCAACTGCTAGTTTCAATTGAATCTGGAAGTCATGTGCTAATGTCCAGGAGGGATAAATGCAGCAAATGGTGTGTAAAATTCTGAAATGGGTAGTAGCTTTTTATTCCACAGACATAGGTATTAATTTCACTGCAGTGAAAAGTTCTTCGATACCTTGTCTGTAGCAGTAAATTATCTGTACTTCTCTGACATACTATCAATGACTTTTTTCAAATTATAGCATTTTGGTCAAGACGCTGTAGATGATGATCAGTTGTTTCCATTTTACATTTTTCTTCTCAGTGTTTTATGACCTGGCTATTTGCATGAAGCTGAACGTTGAATTACACACAGCCACCTGTGTAATGATTTCTTTTCCTCTTTTTAATGCATGTGTACTGTGTAAATACATACACTTTAAACAAGCTAACTTAAGTACTAATAACAGCTCATAGTGGGCTAATTAATCTGCTTCTGTTAGTGCAGTGTAGGCATACCCTTTAGGGGTGGATAAGATTATGAAACAGCTATGACATTACATGGTTTTGATAAAATGGAAGGATAGCTTTGGCTCTGTGCTTTTTCCTTTTTAATTCTGAATTATTGCAGGCATTTCGTCCTTTATGATTAGCAAGGGCCAAATAAATAAAGCAATCCAATTAGCTGTGAAAATGCACTATAGTATTGGCAAGTCTAATTGTTCTGGCCTGAAACCAGGCTATTTTAAATGTTTCCTAAAGTGCTGGGATGAAGACTATGGTTAACAACTTGTTCCTCTGGCACAATGGATCTTTAGCAACAAGGATAGAGTTCACCTGTGTAGGAACAAACTTTTTGTGGAAACTAGTTTGATGGTCTGAAATGCAACCCCAGACCTTATGATTACAACTTGGAGTTATTTTTCTTTTTGGAAAAAAAAAAAATCTGGAAAAAAGCAACTTTGGTGCAGCTAAAACTATTAGCAAATGCATGTGAATTTCATCAACATTTTTACCAAAGTCAGAATGACAAAACTGTTTCAAAGATCTTGATGAAAAAGTGCATCTTGATATTTTCAAAACAAGCTGTTCCATCAATCCTGAAATATTTGGAGTTTTGGCCTTTAAGTTATGAAAACTAACAAATGAAAGGGATAGGTTCACAAAACACCAAGAAGAGGTGCTGTTATTTTTTTAGCTCCATGGTTAGGACACAGGTTGAAGATGTGGGACTCCTCATTTCAAATTCCTCTTCTTCCTGAAGGAATTGGAACCATTTCCTAGGTCAATCTCTTAATCACAAGGCTAGAAGATATCCTGAAGAGGGACTCCTCCAGTATCTTCTGTTTGAGCTGTTCTACTTCATAAAGTACTTATATAATCATTGCACCAGAAAGAAATTGAGAGAGAGAAAAATAGGAATTAACTGATTGGTTGTTTCCCTAGGAAGTAGGAGACCCAGGTTAAAATCCACTGTCTGATTCCAGAGCTTGAAACCACTTTTAATTTTACATATATATTCCCTATTCCATCATCCTTGTTATTACTGAAAATGCTGAATAGAATAAGACACTGCAGGGCCAAACTTGAAATGTCTTTTTGGTTTGACAGCAACTCATTGGTAACTAGTTTCAGTGCAAATTTTTCAAACAGATGTACACCCAACTTCTGGTCATTTTACCTAAACTGTGTTTCCTTAGTATATTACAAGAATGTCATGCTGAACTGTGTCAAAAGCCTTATTAAAATCAAGATACATACTGCTTCTCTGTTATCCACTACACCAGTTATTTTGTTAAAGCCAGTTTCTGGCTACTGTACATGTCTTTTACTGCTTATCTGCAGGTAGATTTGAAGCTAATAGTCTACTGGCATGTTCCCATTAGATCATGGACCAATGAATACATGCAAGGAAAGCATCCATGGAGAATAAAATTATATTGTTTTTACATGTTTGGTTTTTTTAATGACAAATTGGCAACAGCTGTTTTTCATCCTGATATTTTTCTGGAAATCACCAAGGCTGATTTTCCTATAATTTCCCGTATACTCTGGTTAGATACTTAATTTACTCTTCTTCAGTCTTCTAGGACAGTGGTTCTCAACCCTTTTTTTTGCAGGCCATGTGAAAATTGCTGAGAGTCTCAGTGGACCGCTTAAACTTTTTTTTGTTCTATGAATCAAAGCACACAACTCATATTTTAATATAAGCAGTCTTACCTTTCTAATGTGATGGATGTGTCTGATTTTTGAGCAAAGTTCTGGGAAGTTGGGTGTAATGCTTGTCAGCTTTAGCCTTAGGTCACCTTTCTGTGGACCACCTGAATGGAGCTTGTGGACCAGTGGTGGTCTGCAGACCACAGTTTGAGAACCTCTGCTCTAGGAACTACTCAGTCCTGCATGTATTATGTAATGTAACCAATAATCATTCTGATTAGTTTTTCACTTATTCTGGTGTATAACTTATCTAAATAGTCTTTAACTTGTTTTCCCTCTATTTTGGCATGTGCTCCTATTCCGTTGTTAAAATTAAATGTGTTAAGTACCTGGTCACAGTTAATTTTTCTTTGCAAAGACTGCAGTAAAGAAGGCATTGAATAATCTGTCAGCCTTCTTTGCATCAGCCAATATTTGTTTTCCTTCTTATACTTAACTTCACCTTCCTCTAACTTCTAATAAACTTAATTAATCTTTTCTTTTCTTTTTATAATCCTGGCAAGTTATAAATAATTTTGTACAGTATAGTTTCTGGTTTGTATCACCACGTACTTGTGCCATTCCTTTTTTTTATTTCAAATTTTTGGGGGGTTTCCTTTTTCATTTTGGCATCTCGAAAGAGTTGCCATATAATATTACACATATACACTCCTTTAACATTTTCAAAATGTTATTTTGATTAAAATGTGGGGGGGGGTTTGGGGATAGGGAGTTTTGTGGGGGGGGATTCCCCAGTTTTCAGGCTTTTTGCATTGATGTGACTCCGGTTTGATATGGCTACTTAAACTTCTACTAAAAATGTGAGACCTTTTACCTTTTCTTTTTTGACTGGTAAAGAGAGCAACATGTATATTATGGACAGTCTTCTCTCTGAAAAACTTACTGTGGTGTATCTACACAGGATGTTTACTACAGAGTTCCTTAATTAGCTCTGCAGTAAACATCTTGGTGTCTACACATGCGGCCCTAGTAGGCCACAGGAAATTAATAACCTCCACAAGAAGTTAATACTTTAAATACAAGTACTATTCTGCTGCAGTTATTTTGTGCATAGCAATACACATATAGATGCTGACCTGGCTGGCTAGGGCATGAGCTATGCCCATACTGGAGCACTTTCATACCCCAGTCAGTCTTTCTGCAGCATGTTGAGCCAGGTCACAGCAGTGCCAGGCTAATGGGCTGAGCCCCAGGTCCCCTGCCAGCCAGGGCTACTCCAATCTGGCTCAATGTGCTGAGGTCCCTGGAACATGTGTAAACAAAGTGCCTGGAAGCAAACTCTGATATGTATTGGAGTTTATTGTTTTGCATTAATATGTACAAGTAGATGTGCCCTGTATTGATAAGATTATTCCCAGAAACAACCAATGTACCTATTTTTAAGTATAACCAGTTTTTATTATATATTTTTATGTCATGTAGCCTTTCAAGAAAAGATGCATTAGGCAATCTGAAATGCATGTCATTCTGCTCAGCTATGTAGAATATCTACCATGTTTAAATAATATTAATATTATTAATAAACTTCAAAGATCAACATGGGCTTTCATTACACTACCATGAACATAGCTGAGCTCTATTATATAAAGGTACCTTTGGTACTAGGGTCAAGCTCCTTATCAAGAATTTGTCATCTTTTTGGAAGTTTCACATGTGTAAGCTGCCTTACATGGTAATTTTGGGTAGCTCCTGGAGCTCTTAACCCCTGAATTGTCTGCACATGACCACCTGAAACTGGTTTTAAGCACTCACTATGCGGTTCAAAGTTATGCCACTTCAGTGCAGGATTATTTCTGGTCCATGTTACCCAGCTCACTCGTTGGAGTGCTCTGGGCCTCAGTGTAATGCAATTTTACAATTTTAACTCAGGTGATACATCTCTGGCACAGCTGCAGTGAGAAAGATCCTGTGAGCAGGAGATGGGCAGTTCAAAGAACAAGGAGGTGGCTATACCCTCTTATGGATGGATAAAGAGGAAGGAGAACACCAACTTCATAAAGTTGGCTTTGCTATTAAGAATGAACTCATAAATCAAGTCAATGAGTTTTGTATCAGAATTAATGTCTTATGACTCTGCAAATAAACCACTGTCATCAGTACATATGCCCTGACTCTTGATGCTGCCTATGAAACCAAGGAGGAATGCTATGCTAACCTTGACCAAGTCTTCTTTGATATTCCAGAGGGAGGTAGGGTTATTCTTCTTGGTGATTTCAAAGCCATAGTTGGAAAGGACTCAAACCTCTGTAATGGAATGAACAGCAAAGAAAGAGTGGGAAAGGTTAACTCCAAAATCCTCACCTTGAACAAATGTGTGGAATGTGGACTCACCATTACTGAAACTGGATAAGCAGGTACAAGACATCATGGCAACACCCGTGATCTAAGCATTGGCACTCGATTGACTACATCATTGTTCATGCCTGGGTTTGGAAAGAAGTCTACGTCACTTGAGCTATGTCAAGAGCTGATGATTGCTGGACTGATCACTGACTCATGTGCTCAGTTATGTCTGTCTCCTCAGTGATGGCTGCAGCAGAAGCAATGCCAACAGAAGGTCAACATTCAAGGACTCAAGCAAGTGAGACCTTTTCAACTAATGCCTCCATAAAAAACTGGTGAATTCCAATCAACAACAATAGGAGAAGGCAGTGCTTGGGGTGTCTTTAGGTCTACTGTCATCACTGCCTGCGAAGAAACACTTGCATTCTTTATCAGGGAACACCAAGACTGGTAGGGGAACACCAAGACTTACATTACAGCTCCATGCCCTCATCTTGAGGATCTGGTATGATGAAATTCTACATGACCTCAGGGACTCCATGATCATGAAAATCTTCAAGAAAGGATACAGGCCTGACTGTGGAAATTACAGAAGGATCACCTTGTTGTCCACCAAAGGAAAGATCATTGTGAGAATCCTCCTGAACAGTCCCTGTCCACTTGTATAAATACCCTGCTGGCCCCCTATCCCCTGCTGGCCCAGATCAGGTCCACTGTACCCCTGCTCTCCCCTCCCCAACTTACTTGTGGCTGCCTGCACTGTTGGTCCTGGGAGAGTAGGCAGGAAAGGGTTAACCTGCCTGCTCAGCCAGGGCCACTGCTGCTGCTGCTCTTTGAGCCAGAAGAGCTGTGGCCCAGACAGCAGCAGTAGCTGCATAGGCAGGTTAACCCTTTCCTGTCTGCTCCCAAGACAGTGCAGCCAGCCACAAGTACGTAATGCCCTGGGAGCAGTGGGAGGTGAGGGGAGGGGATGGAGCCCCAGGGGAAGGTGTGGGGTAACTTGGGGAAGCCCCAGGGGGCAGGGATAAGTACAGAAGGCCAGAATGGGAGGAGGGGGCAGATTCTTACCTTTCAGTCCTCCAGAACCCAGTTGGCCTGAAATGTGACTCCTTAAAGTCGAGCTAGCACTAACACTGATGAACATCTGTGCAGCTTACAGTGTTAAGGCCCTAACAGAATTAATAAACCACATTATGCAAGTATAGAAACTGAGAATATCAAACACAGCCCAGTGTAAAATCTCTTCCAAATTCAATGAATTCTCTTTTTCAACTTCTCCGTATCATTTGGTTATAGGATCATCGTTAATGGTTATGCCTACTTTGACTATAATATGACATACGACTATAATATGTCATATCCACAGTTGGAGATTCATTAATATGAGTATTATTATCTCATTACCTTGGCAAATACCTAGCAGATGCTCTCAGTTTTATTAATCTTACCAGTAAACAATACTACTTTGATAAAGGCTTTGAAAGAATATGAAGGAAATTCATGTGCCTTATCGTAGGTATTTCTGTGATTTATGCAAAGTTAGAGGTACCATAATTCAGCATATATAGTATGCAGTTTAAATCGATAAGAATAATGTATTCCAGAATGCTTCATGCAGAGTGGTTTTTCTATGGTATGGAAATTTTAACTCAAGAAACCTTTCAACAAATGAGTTGTTTAACTTTTAACAGCAGATAACTCTAAGCGTTACGGTAAGTGTGCTGAGGTCTACAATTTTACAGTAACCTCTTTGACTGATTTAACAAATTACAGTTCTGAACATATCTATTTCTAACTAGCATAAGCAATGGAGGCATTTCATTTTATTGCAGCTTCTTAAACAGTATCACTAAACTGTGATGTTTCATTAGAAAACTAGTTCATAGTGTAAACATAAACCTTAACCACTACTGCCATTTATAGATAAGGGCCCAGATATGGTGCTTTAAATAGCTATGGTACTAGAAAAGTTGATATAGGTCAATGACAATTATAGTTTTTTTCTCTTCCAGAATACTTAACATGGTTATTTAAAAAATATGAAATAAATTACTAACTTCACCAACTTT
The DNA here is from genome assembly GCF_052110815.1 of Crocodylus siamensis. Lineage (NCBI taxonomy): Eukaryota > Metazoa > Chordata > Crocodylia > Crocodylidae > Crocodylus > Crocodylus siamensis. The sequence goes on along the minus strand of NC_143397.1, from coordinate 156,882,790 downwards.
AGAGTAGCTTCTCCATCTGGCTCAGTCTGATTGCTCCTTTCAAATATGGTTGTAAATTTTGATTATTCATATGAAACATAAGAGCTGGTAATAACAAATCCACACAATTTGGCCATTTCATTTTCATGTTCAACAGCTTCATGATGGAGACAGCCAGCTCTAAAAACAAAAAAGAATAGGGCTTCAGTAGTAATCTAACTTTTCAATGTTTGAGAACGTTGTTCAAGTCAGCAATCCTTTTTGCACAGGGATGTAGTCTAGTTAAAGAAGCTAGCAGCTTTATTTCAAGCTCTATTTTAGCCTATATATAAACCTTGAGACTTGGGAATTTGTTCTGTCTGAAAAATTGTCAGATATACTTTGAAAGTAAAGGAGAATGTTTTGTCAGAGTTTGAAGGAAATTGGTCAAGCTGTTTTGAAATTATGGATCATTAACAAAATTCTCACATTTGAAATTAAGTTTCAAGCAAGCAGTTGGTCTCCCTCCAGCTCATTAATAATTTGCCCTCCTCTGCCTACTTCAACATTTCCTCTAGTCCTATACTTACTGATTTTGATGGCGTTATGAGTTGTAACATGTTTTTCTTGGAAAGTGGGACATAATATGCTAAGAGAAAATAGGTTGCAGCTTTGGTTTTTGTGTTGTTCTGTAATTTTATATTTCAATTAGTGGAAAGGACAGCTAGGACTGGGATAGGTTTTATTTTACTTTGATAGGAAATGCAGTACATAAATATAGTAATCTCATAATGCTCACCTAGCAGAGTTACTTTGAACGGTGGAGGGAGTTGGTGGATATTAGAGTCTTTCCATAAAGCTGTGCAGATCTATGTGGTTATTGTGGTTATAACCCCAGGTGCTTAGGGATCGTGTGTTTTTATTTTTTTGTTTTGTTTTGTTTTTGTCTTTTTTGTGTTAAGTTCCTCTCTTCTAACCCTGCAAAGAGAGAGAGTGTGTACCAGTTGGCATCCACTGGGCTTCTACATAAGCTTTTTTGCCTCACCTCCACATATTTTTGACTATCAAGAAAATGTATGTTTTATAGTCACTGTTTCCTATTTGCATGAAATTGGATCATGCAATAGTCAATATTAATTTGAAGCAACACGGATAATAAGCTCTTATCAATAACATTTCCCCTTGGAATATTTTTCATACTATATATTCAGATAACACTTCCCATAACAACAACAACTACTTTGGGGGAACATAGCATGAGACCATCAAGATGTTCCTACTAGCAGATGTTGACCCTAGCCCTACATCAAGGGCAAGAGGATAAACATATTAAATAATGTGAGATGCAGTTACAATGGAATGATGTTTTCTGATGCACCGTCTTTGGGAGGCTATATGAATAACTATTTATTTTTTAGTTTGACATATGGATCAGAAACAAACGAACAAAATTTGGTCTCAGTCAAGCTTCAGTAATTTTTTAGATTATTTTTTAACTGAATGAATAAATGAACAATGTTGTTATGCTCAAAAAAACTATCAGTTAGTCTAAAACAAACCACTGGTCAGGAAAGAAAAATAAATGATGGTCTATCTTAGTAGTACATAAATTTCTGGCCCTGTGGACCAGGTCAATCTGTGGGCCAGATCCTCTGTGGGGTCAGCAGATGAGGTTAATTGGTGGGCCTGATCTCATGAAACTAATCTGGCTACATGGTGGCATACACAACTCCCCACAGATCCATAAGTTTGTCAGTAGGGAGTGGCAATTAACATTGACGCTGCTCCCCTGACACCACATTTCTGGACCTTTGGGGAGCTTCATGAGCTGTATTACATGGCTCCATCCACCAAATCTGGCCAATGAGCCACAGGTGGAGTCCCTAGATTTTGTGAATCTAGACCCCAGTCTAGATTCAGAAGAAAGGAAAAGGAAGAGATGTTTCCCTTTATTTTCTGAGTTGTGTAATTATAATATTTCTCATGAGCAGAAGATAGTAGCAAAATACTTTTCTCTTTCTGAAGGGATCTGAACCGAAAGCTCCTGCTTCCTCTTGACAGAAGTTAAACTCTACTTAGATGAGTACAGAAGTTGGGAGATGATCCCTCAGTTAGTTTAGTTAGAGAAGAACAAGGGTCTGAAGAAGCTGCCTACTGCTCCACAATAATGTTAATTGTTTTATTCTTCTTATTCATGTATGCCTATGTTTATTGGACCTGGGGAATCACTATAATTCCTGTGAGATAATCCTAACCCCCAGATTATGAAAGGATATGGTGTCTCCTCAGTCTCTCTAGTCAATATAGTTTGATGTTGCTATAGTAGGGCCTGAAGGTCTCGCTTCCTGTGTGAGTTTCCTAACAACTAGACTACTAAGTCTCTCTCTCCTTTCCTCTCCTTGCTCAAAACAGTCAGTTGTTTATATAAAGTAGAATAACCCCAAAAGCAAAAATTAGGGAAGACCCATCTCACAATATCCTAAAATATTGCAAATAGGGCTCTTTAGTGGGATACCTGATTCCCTGGTTTCAATCAGTCAAAGAATGAACTTGAACTTGTGTCTATAACTTTTAGGAGAGTAGTTTAACCACTTGGCCATTTTCTATTCTGTGGGTGGGTTTGAGGACAAGCACACATGCAGTTTCTAGAACAATAGACAAATTTCACATCCAGTTTTGTCTTTAACGGAATAGACAACCTCAGACTTTGCTAACCAAAACTGGATGAGTTTTGTCCTTCACTAAATAGTAAATTAACTGTAAGTGTTTCTATCACTCTAAAGCTAAAAGTAGGAATGAACCTGACTCAAATATTTTTGGCTGGGATTTTTTTTAAGAACTATATAGATATATTTTTGGAGTTTCTGGTCATTGCCATGGTAGTGGTGTTACCCTTGTTTTATTACTGAACAGCTTAGGGTAGAGAGTATTTTGAAATGAAGCACAAAGTCTTTTCTGTTGACACTGTTCTTGTATCGGTAATTATACAGTCTTTGGAGCATAGACTGCAAGTTAGGCATTCCAGTTCCCAGGCGATTGTCCTTGCTACCAACCCAGATCCACACTCTGTCACAGAGTCGATGACTATTTAAGTATGTTTTGTAAAGAGGAACAGTTCTAAATACTGAAACAATTGTAATCAGGTTACCTCTAAGCAAAGGATATGGCTCAAACAAAGAGAGCAGTTGTCCAGCATTATCATGATATTTCTAAAATGAAGAACACCAAAAAAATGTTGAGTTAGAAGGATATTATGACCATAACCAGATGAATGCTGCTGTGCAGTATGTGGTGCACCACATATCACATGCACAACTGTCCTCTACACTTCAAGGGAGGAGCAGGGTGGGGAGTTTGTCCTCTGTATATCCAGGGGTCAAAAAACCCATGCAAAAAAAAAGCGGAGCAGTGCACGCAGAGGCAGCATGTGTCACTCAAAACCACAGCCCAACAAGCTAGAGCCACACTGTGGCTGCTGGCTAGGCTCCGAGTGGCAGAATCTCTTGAGATAACTTGCCATGAGCCAGAGCATATGTAATATGGACATTTCCTGGGGACAACTAGCAGAGACACAAGATGTGCCACCACTAGTTATCCCCAGGAAACCAGAGGTCCGTGCTCATCTGTACTTGGCCTATATATTTTTACCATTAAAAAAATACTCTGATAGCATATTTATACACACTTTTAAAAATGTGAAACAAACTATTTAATTAATTCACTTTTGTCTTTTTAGATAAATAAAACAGTTTGAAGACTACTTGGGAATGCTGGGCTTTTGGCATCTTTGGTAGGTTTTTCTTAAAATAAACATATAAAAGAGTCATTTTGATCTTAGGAGCTAGAGAAAGTAAATGGAGTCAGTCTAACATTTGCTGTGGCTTCCTGGATACTTTTCTCATATGGCTGATACACTATCTGTTTAAGTAAGGCTGTTTTTTCATGACTGCTGGGCCACCTATCATTATATCATGGACCACCTTTAGACTGGTCTCTGATGTAGAGTTTACAATCAAGTTTAGACATCAGGCTCCCTGTTTTGTGAACTTCTAGTGAACTTAGTTAATGCAAATCAAGTTTTGTGCATGCGTGTGTGTGTGTGTGTGTAAATGCTCATGCTTGCATCTACAATTGGTTGTGCCTGCAAATTACCTTCACGTTGGACACATCTATACATGATGCTACCTCACCATAAGAATGTGCTACAGTGGCATAGCATCGGTGGTCACAGAACGTGACACCACAACCACATCACCGTAACAACATGCTCTCTTGTTGTAGTATGGTGCTATGGCAACAGCGGCCAAAAATAAACATACGCTGCTAGCACGCCTCAGGATGGGCTGTTACTAAACTGTCATTTACTACCTTTTGGAAGTATGAAAAGACAGCACAGTAAAATCAGCACCATAGGGGCACATATAGACAAGCTCACTGTATACTTCCAGTACAAAACTTCAGGCACAAAAATAGAGGGTGTTTTTCAAAATGTCCATACTCCTATAGTTCTAGATTTTATGCAAGTAAGAGACTTCCTGTATTATCCTGTATGTATAAATCTCAATCCTATTTGTAAGTCCTGTTGGTTACTTATGGCAAGGTGCATTATATATCAGATCTGAAATTAGCTCAGGCTCCTTCAGTTCATCTTTGTTTCAAATTCTTTTTTCCTGTCCTACTATCATGCCCACTTACTCAGAAGGCTCATTTTGGCATGGCTGCTATCTGTTCTTAGGGATTCTGCAATGGAACTGTTTGAGGCTGGCTTGGACTGAGTCCAGCTTTTCTGGAAGTTTATGAAATTGTTTTTGAGAGCTGGAAGCTGAGTTTTGAACAGTTGGGAGGTACTTCTGACTTCAAACAGAAAATCATACTAACTTCAGGAGACTTAATTGTGTTTCAGTTACATATAGGATGTTACATATAGGATGAGTTGTGTTCTGAGTTCTTGGGTTCATTGTAATGCAAATTTCAAAGTAAAATAAGGCCTAAGGTCTGATGTAAATTGAAACAATATAAAAGCTTGCATATAAACTTGTACTGATATAAAATTACCAACCCCTATTCAAATTGTTCATAGGGAGATTACAGACTGGGGGATTTTCAAAGGTACCCAGATGGCATTTAATTTAACAAATATATCAACAAACTATTTATCGTTAAATTGTATGCAAAAGCAGGTTTAGTTTTGGGGGTTTTTTCTTTGTTTGTTTTTTGGTAGTGGGGCGTAGTTTGTTTTTTTTGCCTGTCCAAAACTAGAAAGGAGTCTATGGGGGTTCAGCTTGTCTTCTCCTTCTAAGATATATTTGTGTAGCCATATCTGGAGGCTTGTTAGGCAAATTCTTCTGACTGCAAATAATCCAGTTAAGACTCTGCATAATGTGAAGAATTTAGAAAATTTCCTTACAAAATAATCAGTTTTATTCTAGTTATCTAAGGAGTAAATCATACTGGTTTTATCCTAACTTCATCACTATGGAACCAATATAAATGTAGAAGGAAAGGCTGTATTCTATTCTGCTGTAAGCAGAACCCCCTCCCCCGCATCTTCCTATTTTAAGTTGAATCTATCATCTTTATTTTTCCTGTTGATGTAGAAATCTGAACAGATGGCATATGATTTCAAATTGTGATAATTACTTTTAACTTGCAACCATTTGGACCACTGTACCTTAACATTTCTTAAAAGCAACCCACAGTCTCTTTAAAGTGACTAGACCAGTTCCAGAGCACTTTTATAAATATTATTTTATACACCAGGAATATAATTATTTTCAAAGACATTTGAAAATAGTTTCTTAAATAAGTCAGCTATAACAATTACTTTCCATTATCCAAATCAAGTAGATTTTAATGTGACACATGGAATAAAGAAAAAATAGAAATAAAAGGAGCTGAATGAAACAAACTACCCTACGAAGATACTGCATTTTCTCAAATACAAGATGACCTTGAATGTAAGATGACCCCCCAATAATTAGAATTTACACATAAAAAACCGATAAATTTATTATAATTTTCCATGTAGGGAGTCTAATTATTGGAGGATCATTTAAAATCTTCCTGCACTGCAGGTAAACTTTAAAAATATATCCTTAGAAACTTAGAAAATATCCAGTAACTTGTCTGAGTTTATTATCCAATCATAGGTCACTTCTTTAAACAGCTGTGAAATTTAAAGTAACTGGAAAAACTCTCTCTTCCAGAAATGAAAATTATATTGTTTTCTCATTAAAATCCATCCCTTTTTTTGGTGGTTTGTCCCTCCAACTCGCTTTCCTGAGGTCTCAATATTTCTTCCTTCCTTTCCCTGATACATTTCTTAGCATTGGTAAAGGAATTCTGAAATCTTGAAATTCTTTGTTTTGTGCTGTTTCTCAAGGTCTTGGTTTATTTATTTTTTATGGTATTATCTCAGCTTCTTCAAGTGTTTACCAAACAACAATGTTATAATATCCCATGTTAAAAAGTTAGACAGATCCATAACTCAGCTGGGACTGAGGGGTTGCATATGAGGTGTTTTTATTAAGCCAGGGTGATTTAATATTTGAGAACTACATTATTTGTATTCAAACATTTCATATAATGAAGAATGATTGAGCCAGCTATACAGCAGCCAGCTATAATCTAGTCTATCTCCTGCAGTTTAGAATGTCACCTTCCCCAATTGAAGATGACTTCTAGCCCCTGTATTCACATCCTGATTTTTATACAATGCCAGCTACTACATATAGGATGTCACTGCTCAACTATGAGAGGCATTTGATTCAGGTCAAAAATCCTTTGGTGTTTCTACCTCACTCTATATGAGGAAATTAAGTTGTTACAGCTCTTAAAAGGGTACAGTTTAAAATGGGGGAAGCTTACTTTCCTTCCCCCATTAAGTTGGGCCTTCATCTCTAATTAGAGAGTTAAGGTTCAGCCTTATCTTTTATAAGCCATTTTGTCCCAGTGACAGCATCTGAAGAACAGTGACTTTTGTCTTCATTAAAATATGGGTTAGCTAAGTAAGGGCGTGCCTCCCTGTGTAGCTGGCTAACATGATGGCACAATCTAGTCTACAGTATTTCTGCTATTGTGCATTTGGCTGAACTGTACTTTATGGGTAATTTTGATGTGAAGAGGTCAGTGTCTGTTACATTTCTCACTAAGACAGGCTTTTCCTCTACTTCTGAAACTGATTCAGTGCATCCTCATCTCAAAGCAAGATAGATTATTAATCACAAAATGATAAATGGTTTAAGAACCCATTCATGAAGCTAGTGCCAAGCTGAGTTTGCAGTTCGGGAACTTGAGGATGGGGGAAGGATTTGTAAATTGCAGAATTTTTGTGACATTGTCACAGAGGAAGCCTAGATATAGAAGATAAATTTATGCCTTTTGTTATAGGTTATGTTTAATTTAAGCCATTTTGTTTTCCTTGTTTAAGATAAATAGAGAAGACCTGAAAAACTGTTTATTTGTGTATGCATTTGAGAAATGCCTTCTGCTTATCTAAGTATTTTAATTTTATGAATGACAACTTTGGACTCACCTGATATCACTGGAAGACTTACAGTTCTCAAATGTATATTGTAAAACTAAAGACTTTATAATTAAATTAACAAGATAAAAAAGATGCAACTTATTTTAAATTTCCATATAAATAAAGCTGGTTTTATTGTCACTTGTGACTTCATGCTTCAATTAGTTTTCCAGTTATCCACAGGCACAAACTACTCTTTCATTGTAAGAACAAGAAAAAATCCACTTTTTTTCAGTGTAGGGGGAACCCCCCCCCTACTTAAAACAGGGTGAAAGGAAGCAGTAAAACAATGGGGTATTTCAATCAACCCCCCTTTTTTTTGTTTTCTTTTAAGTCATTAGTTTAGAAACAAATCTGCTTGTGCCCATGCCATGTATCACTCATCTTTCACTTCCATTGTTCTGCATTACAATGGATATTTCTATGAAAACCATATTGCTTCTGAAAAATTAATTTGCTTTTGCTGCTCGCTTTCACCTGAAATCATAATCCTTTGTTTGTGACATCACTGTTGATTGTTCTGCTGTGATTGATTCTACAAACAACTATTCTGACTTCAGGTGGGAATAAACATTAGGAGCACAAGAAATACAAAGAAACAAAAAAAGATTTGTTTTGTCAAGGCCTTATGAAATAGAGGCTGCAAAATATTGGAATAACTTAATAGGATATTCTTAAGAATTTCAAGAACATTTTCAGACATCCTTAAAATTACAATAAGCTAGTCACTATTTAAGAAACCTTCGCTTTAGGCTGTCAGTTTAATAAATTAATGCTCATGAACTAACACTTCTTATTCAGCTTCACCTCTTCAATGCCTATCTTACACCTCTCCCAATTGAGTGTCACTGGAAAAGCAGTATTCACTGTTTCATACACATACTTATGGATCTCTGTGGGTTCAAGGGCCAGAAATATACAGGCACTCAAAGATACTTCAACACTGAAGGCTATCAGTGCCATTTTTAAATGTTTCTATGGCCAGAGACTTTGAAATTTGTTGATAATGAACAGAAAAACAAAACAAGCCATAATTTGGCTATATACCATATGTGAAATCTGTACAAGGATATTAGAGAAGGGAAAAACTTAAAAAAAAATTCTAGCTATGTAATTAGTCAAGGAAGTTAAGATTAACTTAGAGTAAATCTATCATTTAATGATGCAATGTAAGGGTTTATGAACATGGGATATAAGGACAGGCAAATTACTTCATATGGGTCATGTTTACTCCATAATTTAAAGGAGCTAACACTTTCCAACCTGCATATGTTCATAGCAATGACATTTCTAGGTAGTATGACTGACTTACTGTTTTTATTATTTTTTAATTTAACCAGTGCAGACATAAACTATTTCTATCTTGTTAAGTTAATTTAGATACATGACAGTCTTTCTTTTGTTGTCAGTTTTTTTATGGATCGGATCTGTAAGGCCCAAGATGTTTATAAAACTCTTTCTGCATTTTCCTAACTTTACAAATGCCCTACATATTTAATGTAAATAAGAGGTTGAAAAGTAAAATAAAGAGAATAACTGGGGGAATTGGAAACACTAAGGCAGCAGTACTGTGAAGCCCTATTCTTCCCCCACAACTCCTGTCCTTTCTTCACAATTACTGTATTTACTCAAATAGAAG